>NW_028270152.1:96855867-97176938 GCF_037043375.1 Chiloscyllium plagiosum
AGGAATAATGGCTAATGAAATTTTAGTGACTGGGAAAAAACTTGCTTTTGCAGAAGTGATATTGGGTGAAAAATATCACTGTTCATGAAAGTTGGGATCTGGTTCCATTGAAAATTAAGAATTGATGTATTATTTTTCTATCGCTTGATTCTTGATCAGATTGCACATTCAGTCTGTATTTCTGTATCTCGATCAAATGCAGATGACTTTTTTTTTCTCACCTGGTACGGTGTCTGAACATTTTTGATTTTTTTAACAGTATGTATTTGCCTCCAATTCAAGGTAGACATGAGAATATGATTTGATCTCCTGCAGTTTGTCCATAACATAGAATTTAATTGAGTAATTATCCTCATCACATGAACTGATTCTAGCAATGAGTCTTTGTCCATCCTGCAGATGAAAAAATTCTTCAGTTCTGACTATTGTTACGAAGAACAGTGCCACACAAAAGGCTAATGTTCCAATGCAAGGTGCCAAACCCTAGTTCATCCTAAATTAGGTACACGCTTTATGAATAAGACATGCTGAGGGGCAGAGTGTAAAAGGTGAATTCAACTCTATGTTGAAAATGCTATTTGCAGCTCCCTCATAATAGGTCTTAACTACATCACTTTACAAATTCCCCAAAATAAAAATAGCAAGAGACTGGAATTCTTAATTCCTCTTCTGTGAATAACATCTGGAGAATAGGAAGGAAATCAAGGTTTGTTTGTAATATTCATAAATGATAATGGTGAGAATGTGGAAGTTGGACGACAGTAGAATGATAACTAATGTTGGGGATGACACAAAGATTAGATGGGTGGTTCACAGTGAGGAGGAAAGGGTTCGCCTCAGGACGGTATAAACAGATGATTTCTTAATCCAGATTTATGGCTGATGAAGGTTAACACTGATAAATGTGAGATGATGCACATCTGAATTAACAAGACAAGTGAGTACTCAAACTGTGAAGTGTGAGGGCTAAATTTGCTCCTTTTTTCATTGCAGCAGGGAAGGTTGAGGAGGAAACCTGGCGATGGTCCATGGCAACACGACGCCTGGTGGAAGAGCGCCTCACCTTCCACCTAGGAATCCTACAACCACAAGGGATGAATGCAGAGTTCTCCAGCTTCCTCATTTCCCCTCCCCCACCTTATCTCAGTCCCAACCCACGGAGTCAGCACCGCCTTCTTGACCTGCAATCTTCTTCCTGATCTCTCCGGCCTCACCCCCTCTCCGGCCTATCACCCTCACCTTAACCTCCTTCCACCTATCGCATTCCCAACGCCCCTCCTCAAGTTCATCCTCCCTACCTCTTATCTTAGCCTGTTTGGCACACTATCCTCATTCCTGAAGAAGGGCTTATGCCTGAAACGTCGATTCCCCTGCTGCTTGGATAATGCCTGACCTGCTACGCTTTTCCAGCAACACATTTTTTCAGCACAGGCGTGCAAGAGCATAAGGGGAATGGAGAGGAATAACAGACAGCAGCTTTTCCCTTACTCGAAGGTTCAAAACCAAAGTGACATATACTTAAATTGAAAGGCAGGGAATTGAGAAAGGATTTGTGAGTCTGTTTTGAACTGAGAGGGTGGCACAGACATAGAATATAAAATTCCTACAGTGTGGAAATAGGCTCTTTGGCCCAACGAATCCACGCTGACTCTCCAAAGAATAATCCACCCAAATACACTCCTCCTATATTTACCCCTGAGTAATGCAAATAACCTACACATCCCTGAGCAGTTTCGGCAATTTAGCATCGCCAATTCACCTAACCGGCACATATTTGGATTGTGGCAGAAAACCGGAGTACCTCGAGGAAACCATGCAAACACAGGGAGAATGTGCAAAAGCCCTTCAGGCAGTCACCTGAGTCTGGAATCAAACCTGGATCCCCAGAGCTCTAAGGCAGGATTGCTAACCACATATCCGCCGTTCTGCCCGTGGTGACATGTATCTGGAATGCATTGCCTAGGCGGGTGATTGAGCAGGTAATCTCACAAACTTTCTAAAGAGCCTTTGGATATGCACTTGGTCGTGCAGATTCGCATTTTCATTCAATGAATCTATGTGGTGGCAGCCATGAACACTCTGATATATTCTGAACCAATAGCTAATTGCAGTTGCTGGTTTGTTCCATTGACTGTACTCAGTAAGTGAGCCTCCAGTGAAGTGCTGGTGTTATCTCCCACTTTCTATTTAAGTGTTTCGGTTTCCTTGAGTTAGTAATGTAATTTCCTGTGTGGATGATGTCATTTCCGGTTATTTTTCTCAGAGACCGATAAATGGGATCAAATTCATGTGTTTGTTGATATAGTTCCGCTTGGAATGCCATGTTTCTAGGAATTCTTGTGCTTGTCTCTGTTTGGCATGTCTTAGGATGGATATGCAGACCTAGTCAAAGTGGCGTACTTCCTCAACAGTACGTAAGAAATTAAAGTTGGGGTGATGTGGCTCGTTGATGTTTGTATAGCCTGATGACTATTTTTCTGCTTGATTTTCCGTTGTAGTGTTTGTTACAGTCCTTGCAAGGCTTATTGGTCCTCAGCAGAACAGACAAAGATGTGAAATTGTTGCGGAGCTCGAAAGTATGAAAAAAGTTGTTTAGTAAAAAAAAAATACTCTATTAGTTGGCATTACAGAATCAAGGAATTCTAATTTCAAAGTTGTCAGCAAAAGAGCTAGGAGTGAAATAAGGAAAAACGTCTTTATTTAGAGAGTTATTACGAATTGGAATTGAATGGCTGGGAAAGTTGTGGATGAAGATTCAAAAGAGAACTGGATATATTTTTAGAAATTATGTATTTAACGGGCAACAGAGAGAGGGCTGGCAAATGGGAGGCGCTTGGGAGACATTGTTTGGAGCTGATGCATACATAATGGCCAATGGCCTCCTCCTGTACTTTAAAGTTTTGTACTCTATCAAGTGTTAGCTGTGAATAAAAGTCAGTATAAAATTATTTCACAGTGTAAATGTTCGCAAATATCTGATTATTTGGTGCAGCATAATCATTTAAGATGCAAGTATTGCAAGGTCAGCTTCATTATGAAGTCTAATTATCACTCAGAACATAAATATTTTACATGTTGTAAATTACTGAAACAAATATATCATTGCTTTGGCACAAAACACTTTGGAAAGCTCTGACTTTTCACTGACACGATATCATGTTCGTTGTTTTTGTTTTCACTCTCCACATTTCATATTAAACATCATTCATTCTAAAAATTGAAAGTTTTCAAATTATTGTTCACTAAAATTTGATAACAAATAATTTATTTAGGTTAATATTCACAGTATATGTTGTATTATCGCCATTTTTAAATTGCTGGCAAATAGCTGAAGATCGTACATTTCAGTGAGAAATTAAACTGATGATTATGTATAAATGAATAAGAAAGCTAATTCTGTTTCAAATCGTTTTCTCACTCTGAACATGTAATCATTCAGAAGCCAACCACTTTTAAAAAATTGGAGTGGCAATACATTGCTTTGAATCTTGATATTGAATATCTAATTCTGATCACCACAAGAGTTATGTTCTTTCTTCGATAAAATAAAATATACGTGTTTTATTTCTGAGTTAGAAAATCTTGACAGGAGTTTATATTTTAGGTTAATAAATATAGAATCAATATAATTGATTTAAGAGATTATAGTTCAGTTGAATGATTATCGTTCACTTCTTATTTTTGCCCAATTCATGAAATACAGCAAACATCCGATTATTGTTCGGGTCGGTAAACTCAATATCTTGCAATGAGCTACGCTGAAAATTGCTTCCAATAGATCTGAAATCATTTACAGTGTTATTGGACCTCACAGCTGCCTGTGATACAGAGGCACTCAGTGGCCTGTTCTAAAATCTGTGCATAGAGCTTCTAACCTGGTCCAGGGCAGTCAGTCAATCATGACTTCAAAACAAATAATTTGGAATCCACCTTGGGCAGGGGAAGAACCCGTCAACAGACTATCACTGGTCTCAGTGTAGGTACAAATGTTGTCCAGGTTAAATATTAATGGCTGACCAGCAACCAGGTTTTAAAATTCATCTTCAGTCAGCGCCTGGCCCAGAGAGCAGACGTGTTGACATGGAGAGCCAGAATCACACTGTACAAGTTACCTATGGTGATGAAATCTGACCTGCCTCCCAGACTCCATACATCTGCACCCCGGACCTGACATGGGTGAAGACGTTAACATGTTGTCAATCTATTGCAATGCCTTGTGTCTCACAAAGAAACCGCTAAAGCCATATCCAATAAATGTCACCTTCACAAAATTCCCAGTATCAAAATAAAATTGTACATCTCTGTGAATGGTCAGAGATTACTACATGGATCACATAGTAGAATGTATGTGAAGTAACCAGCAGAAAACAGCAATCCACAAATCACATTAATAACTGAACTTGGCGGATTCTGTCTGCTCTAAGTAACACACTATTATATTGGCTTTCAGGTTACTGTAACAATGGACACCATAACTGGAGGTTTTGGCCTTACACCCCTCCAAAGCTTCCTGTTCTCACAGACATCACTCCCTCACACATTCAACAATTGATGAGGATCCACAAACCGGGTGAAACTGGAAACATAGAACAGTGCAGCACAGTGCAGGCCCTTCGGGCCTTGACGTTCTGTCGACCTTTTATCCTACTCTAAGATCAGACTAACTTACATACCTCTCATTATACTATCATTCATGTGCCTATCCTATTAAATATCCCTAATATAGCTGACTTTACTACAACTGCTGGCTGTTCATTGCACACACACACACCACTCTCTGTGTAATGAACCTACCTTTTGACATCTCCCCTAAACCTTCCTCCAATTACGTTAAAATCATACCACTCGAGATAATCATTTCCACCCTGGGAGAAAGTCTCTGGCTATCCACTCTATCGATGCCTCTCATCATCTTGTATATTGCTGTCAAGTCACGTTCCATTCTTCTTCGTTCCAACGAAGAAACCACTTTAGCTCCCTCAAATTTTCTTTGTAAGACATGCCCTCCAGTCAAGGCAGCATCTTGATAAATCTCCTCAGCACCCTCACCAAAGCTTCCACATCTTTCCTCTAACGAGGCAACCAGAACGGATCACAATATTCTCAGTGTGGTCTCACCAGGGCTCCATAGAGTAGCAGCATAACCTCCCAGTTTAACCTTAACCCCTTGGCTAATGAACACATCAAACGCCTTCTTAGCAACCTTATATACCTGGTAGCAACTTTATAGGAGCTATTCCATGATCTGATCCCCCTGTTCCTCCACAATGTAAGAATCCTGCCTTTAACCCTGTATTCTGCATTCAAATTCGACCTTCCAAAATGAATCGTATCCCAATTTTCCATATTGAACACTATCGGCCAATTACCAGCTGAGTCCTGCATCCTGTCAATGTCCTGTTGCAAACTACAACAGCCCTCTACACTATCCACAGTTCCACAAACCTGTGTTACATCATCAAACTTACGAATCTACCCTTCCACTTCGTAATCTAAGTCATTTATCAAAATCACAAACAGCAGAGGTCCCAGAACCGATCATTACGGAACACCACTGCTCACCTACTTCTGCACTGAATACTTCCCATTTACCACCACCCTCTGTCTTCTATGGGCTAGCCAATTCTGCATCCAGACAGATAGATCTCCCTGTATACAATGCCTCCTTACATTCTGAGTGAAACTACCACGGGGAAATTTGTCAAACACCTTGTTAAAATCCAAGCACTCGGCATTCACTGCTCTACTTTCTTCAGTGTGCTTAATCCCATCCTCAAAGAATCCAATATGAGTTGTGAGGTATGACCTGCCCCTCACAAAGCCATTCTGACTATTTCGAATCAAACTATAATTTTTCAGAATCCTCTCCAACACTTTGACCAATACTGATGTAAGACTGACTGGTCTGTCATTCTCAGGACAATCCCTGTTTCCTTGCCTGACCAAGGGAGTAACATTTGCCACCCAACAATCATCCGACGCTACTCCAATGGAGAGTGAAGACGCAAAGACCATCGCCAAAGCCACAGAAATCTCTTGCCTCTCTTCCTGTAGTAACCTACCGTGTTTCCCTTCTGGCGAAGGGATTTATCTATCCTTATGTTCAATCAGTCTGTATTTCACCTCAACTTGTTTACTCCCTATCCAACCAACTGATTGACTGCTTTCCATTTCAGGGCTCTGTATAGTGCTGACTTCCTGAGCAAGTATGGTTCCTAATATCCTGTGTATTATGGAATGGAAATCATGCCCAAAGCTTTGACTCTGCTGCTGCTCAGATACTGCCTAAATGCCTGTGCTTTTCTCGCGCCACAATTTTCGACTCTGATCACCAGAATCTGCAGTATTCACTTTCTCCATTACTGAGGGCTGTCCCCTCTGCACAATGAGCAGGGAACTAATCAGTCAAAACTTGTTCAGTTCTGGAAAGTTGCATTTAATGAACACATTTACAAAAAACGAAATTAAAATTCAACAATCATTCATTCAATCCCAGTGTTACAGGTTTGATTCATGAATTGGACAGGTTGATAACGAACAATGAATGACTGAAGAACTCCGAGATACAGAGTATTCCAGGTGATATATTCCAGGTTGGATGTGCTTTACCTTCAGGGTGGTAATATTATCAGGCAGACAGATATGATAAGGGAATGAGGTGACATGTAGAAGTGTGACATTTTTGCCATCACACAGAAGTCTTTGAGGGAGGTCAGGGCTGACAACTCAATATTCTGTTGTACTAGAACTATAGTCAGGACAGGAGAGAGGGTAAAAAAAAAAGGAGGTGGTGTTGCCTAATTAATTATGGATTCAGTTACTGGCGTAAGAAGGGACAATATCTTGAAAGAATCTTCTAATGAGGCTTGGTGGTTAGAGCTCAGGATCAAAACCATGACAGAAACACTGCTAGGGATATATTGTAGACCCCCAGATAAAGGAAAGTACGGGAGCAGGTATATAACCAAGTTATTGAGGTGTGTAAAAACAAAAGTAGGATCATTATATTCAGGCATTTCAATTCCAAACATTCATTAGGTCTGTGATAACTTTTTGAAATTTATTCCAGAGAGCTTCGTGTATCAACACCGAGCAGATACAACAAAGGGCAGTGCAGTTCTGTGCCTCACTGTGGGGAACGAAGCCAGTCAGCTGTTCCAGGCAGAAGTAGGAGAGCATTATAGGACCAGTGACCGTGACATTACACATTTTGAATTTGCTAAGGAAAAGACCCCATAAAAGTTTGAAAAATAAAAGCTTTTTGGATTGCGGAGGCAGATTTTATGGAAAAAAATGGCAGGATCTGGCCAAAGTGCAGTTGCTTCTGGGTGACACTGTACCAGAACAAGGTGGAGCGGGGGTTGGGGGATCATTTGATCAAAATGGAATTGATGACAGTGTCGGCCCAGCAGGTTACACCGCAGATACAATTTAGGAAAACAAGGCCAAAGAACCTCAGATGTTGACACAAATTCCGAACAGAATGATAAAGGAAAGAGAAGTTTAAAGCAGGTATCAAGTAAGCAGATCAATGGGGGTCTCAAAAGAACATGGAAAGTGAAGGCCAAAGCTTAAAAAGTCAGTGGAAGGGCTAAGCTAAAAAGGTCAGTGGAAGAGCAGAAGTCGGGGTGATTAAACATTAGCGGGTAAGATTAGCAATAATCCAAAGTCTTTTTTTTGGTTATTAAGGGGAAGAGGTTAACGCGGGAAAGAATGGGGAGTACTAGGGACCAAAGGGACACCCTGTTCACAGAGCTAGAGAATATGATAAATACATCCAACGAGTCGGTCTCCAGTTTGGAGAAACAGTTCCTGGATTCAGGGAGATTGACTGTGTGCCCCTTGAGCAGATTGATACAGGAGTTGAGGAAGAATTGGAAGGTTATGCAAGATAAAGGTTGGGCAAATCCCCAGATTAACAACCACCAAGTCTCGCATCAGTGAGAGGGAAGCAATTGTAAAAAAATTGGGTGGACTGTTGAGGCTGGATCATTAAATATCTTCAAGGCTGAGACAGACAGATTTTTATACAAGTGTTGTGGGGAAATCGCAGGAAAGTGGAATGGGGCATTATCAAAATAAATATAACATAATCGAAGGAAAAGCAGACTCAGTGAGCGGATAGACATATTGTTGCCCCTATGTCTAATGGTGTTCTTTTCCAATAGCGCTGTATCTACAAGAACATCCACCTCTCTCATCATGGAGTGAGACACAGTTTGGAATGCAATCGAGGCATTCAAGGACTTCATAAACGCGATACTAATAGACAGAAAGGACCAGAGGACTGCGACAATACGGATTGCCTGACGGGGTGAGGATTTGCATCGACACAGTCACCCCTACCAGGAAGAAGACTTTAGTAAGACTCTCTCCAAGGTCAAGCAGCGACCTGCACTGTGGAGCAGATAGTCAGGGGCCAAGTGTCAAAGAGTGCTGACGGCCCAAACACTACATCACTGTAGTGTCTCCTTCGTTCCCTGACCAAAACTAAATGTGGAGGGGAAGAGAGACATGCCGTTGGTAGCAGAGTAAGCAGTAAGGCTTTGACACGAGAGGCTTTGGACAACAGCCAAGAGGAGGTTTTGGACGTACTAGAATGTTTGAAAGTGAATAAATGTCGCGGTCCTTACCTGTTACAGGAGGAGGCCTATCAGCCCTCAGGGTCTATAAAACTGTACCGAAAGTAGTTCATGCAGCACCAGTATCCAGTTACACAAAAGCATGTGACAGCTACTTGAAGTCAGTTAGATTGGAAATGGAAGAGGCCACAAAGTGACTGGTCTATGGGGTATACTGGAATAACAGCAGACTACATAGCCCCTCAGGCCTGACCTTCAATTCAGGAAAGTCGGGGGTGATCTGCACTCGGCCGCAATTTCTCTTTCGTGCCCAATTCTTTGTAGCCCTCGGCTCTAACGGTTCAAAATCCATTGACACCCACTCCCACCCACCCCCAACATTTCAGTGATGTAGCCTCCCCTACCTGTCTGGTCCCAACCGTCAGTACCCTCTGAGAGAAGGAAACACTCCCCACACATATACCTTGGCCTATTGACATGAACAAAAAATGTGAACACAACGTGAGAGTGATTGAACCTGACATCACGGCAGTATTTGACTGAGCAAGGTGTCAAGGAGACTGAACAAAATTGAACTTGATGGGAATCAGTTGTAAACTCCCCACTGGCTGGATCATTCAGAACACAATGTGGCTGGTAGACGTCAATCCTCCCAGTCCCTGGATATCTTTGTGGGCAATCCTCAGGGTAGCTTCTTTGGCACAAGCATCTTCAGCTGCTTCATCAATGTCTTTCCCTCTGTCATACGATCAGAGGTGGGAATGTTCTGTGAAGATTATATAATGTTCAGAACAATGAGTCAACTCCGAAGGTATTAAAGTATCAAACCTGGACAACATTCAAGCTTGTGCTGTTAATTATAGGTAACATTAGTCAAAAGCACTGCTGGACACTAAACATTTCCATTGTTAATAAAAAGAGGAACCCCTTCAGCAACTCTATCTTGTTTTACAGTAATATAAGAAAGTCATTCAGCCCATTAGACCTATTGGACAACAAGAGGCTTAATACATTCACTCTCTCCTGCCTATTACACAAGAAGATAATTTTTTTTAAAAGTAGCTGTTGGAATTCAAAATAGACACGCAGGAGGCGGGAAGAACAGAATAAGCAAGACAGCATCAAGACGTTGAGAAATCAACGCCTTGGATATAGGTCTTCGTCAGGACTGTGAGTGGAAGTAAGGGGTCTATAGATAAAGGGGCGAGTGCGAGAGGAGGAGGTAGAGTGGCGAGGTTGGGACAAGTGAACAGAGATTAAGGGTATCAGCGGGTTGGTGATGGGAGGGCTGAATCCAATTGGTAGCTGTACAAAGGGTTGCTCACAGGAATGGAAGGGAGGGGAGGGCCTGGGAAGGGAGTCAGGGGATTGGAAGGGAGGTTATTTGAAATTGGCGAATTCAATGTTGAGTCCCTGGGGTGTAGGGTGCAGAGGTGACAGTTGGGATCTTGTTCCTCCAATTTATGGTTTGGTTCATTGTGGCAATGGAGTAGGCCAAGGATGGCCATGTCAGAAAGGGATTGGGAGAGAGAATTGAAATAGGAAGTGACTAGGAGGTCAGGTCACCCCTGACAAGCCCGACTGAGATACTCAGCAAAACATTCCCTTCGTTTATATTTGGTCTTCCCAATGAAGTGAAGACCACATCAGGTGCACCAGATGCAGTAAACTAGGTTTGGATCCCACCACCGGGCCCATTTCGGTCCAATCACCACAATCACCCCCAGGTACCTTCTCCTGCAACTGAAAAAGATGCAAACGTTGCTGGCACACAACCTCCTCGACCTCCTCTCGGGCTTTAAACAGTACTTCCACCTCAGACAGAGGTTTACCTGCCTCTCTTCCAACCTGCGTTTCTGCATCAGGTGCTCCTGATGTGGTCTTCTCTGCATTGGGGAGACCGAACAAAAACTAAGGGCACATTTCACCGAGCATCACAGCCGGGCCTGCAGGGGCCGACCTGACCTCCCAGTCACCGCCCATTTGAATTCTCCTTCCCACTCCCTTTCCGACGAAACCATCCCTGGCTTGCTCTTTTGCCATGGTGAGGCAGACTGAAAATTGAAGGAACAACACCTCATCTTCTAGGTAAAAACAAGGACTGCAGATGCTGGAAACCAGAGTCTAGATTAGAGCTGGAAAAGCTCGGCAGGTCAGGCAGCATCTGAGGAACAGGAAAATCGACGTTTTGGGCAAAAGCCCTTAATCGGGAATAAAGGCAGGGTGGCTGCAGAGTGGAGAGATAAATGAGAGGGGTCTGGGGTTGGGAGAAAGTAGCATAGAGTACAATAGGTGAGTGGGGGTGGGATGGAGGTGATAGGTCAAAGCAGAGGGTGGGGTAAGGTATCAAAGAGTACAACGGGTGAATGAGTGTGGGGATGAAGGTGATAGGTCAGAGAGGAGGGTGGAGTGGATATGTGGAAAGGTAGATAGGCAGGTAGGACATGTCATAACGGTGGTGCTGAGCTGGAACGTTGGAGCTGGAACAAGCTGGTGGAAGGAGAAATGAGGAAACTGATGAAATCCACATTGATGCCCTGGGGTTGAAGTGTTCCAAGGCGGAAGATGAGGCGTTCTTCCTCCAGGCGTCGGGAGGTGAGGGAGCGTCGGAAGGAGGAGGCCCAGGACCTCCATGTTCTCAGAAAAGTGGGCGGGGGAGTTGAAATGTTGGGCCACAGGGCGTTGGGGTTGATTTGGTGTTGGTGTTCCGGAGATGTTCCCTAAAGCGCTCTGCTACGAGGCTTCCAGTCTCTCCAATGTAGAGTAGATGGCATCGGGAGCAACGGATACAAGAAATTATATTGATGGATGTGCAGGTAAAACTTTGATGGATGTGGAAGGCTCCTTTGCGGCCTGGAATGGAGGTGAGTGGGGAGGTGTCAGCGCAGGTTTTACCTTCCTGCGGTGGCAGGGAGGGTTCAAGGAAGGGAGGGTGGGTTGTTGGGGGGCGTGGACCTGACCAGGTAGTCACGGAGGGAATGGTCTTTGCGGAAGGCGGGAATGGGTGGGGAGGGAAATATATCCCTGGTGGTGGGGTCCGTTTGGAGGTGACAGAAATGTCTTCAGATGATATGGTTTATGCGAAGGTTGGTCAGGTGGAAGGTGAGCTCATTTCCAATTGCTGCCGAGACATGAACTGCTTCAACCTCTCTCTCCCCCTCCTCCACTCCAACCTCTCACCTCACAACGTGCAGCCCTCCACTCCCTCTGCTCCAATCCCAACCTCACCATCAATCCAGCAGATAAAGGGTGTGCAGTGGTAGTTTAGCGCACTGACCTCTACACCGCTGAAGCCAGACGTCAACTGGAAGTCACGTCCTCCTACCGCCCCCTTGACCATGACCCCAACTCCCATCACGAAACCGTCATTTCCCAGACCACACAGAACCTCATCAGCTCAGGAGATCTCCCTCCCACATAGCTTCCAACCTCATAGTCCGGGAACCCCACACTGCCCGATTCTACCTCCTTCCCAAGATCTACAAACCTGACCACCCTGGCAGACCCATTGTCTCAGCATGCTCCTGCCCCACCGAACTCGCCTCCACCTACTTTGACACTGTCCTATCCCCCTACTCAGAAACTCCCCACATACTTTCGGGACACCACCCACGCCCTCCACCTCCTCCAAGACTTCTGTTTCCCCGGCCCCCAACGCCTCATCTTCACCATGGATATCCAATCCCTCTGCACTTCCATCCACCATGACCATGGCCTCCAAGCCCTCCGTTTCCTCATCTCACGACGGCCCCAACAATACCCTTCCACTGACATTCTCATTCGTTTGGCTGAACTGGTGCTCACCGCTTAACAATTTCAAATCCTCCCACTTTCTCCAGACCTAATGGGTAGTCATGGGACCCCGTATGGGCCCCAACTATGTCTGTCCCTTTGTTGGCTATGTGGAACAGTCGATCTTCCGTAATTCCAGCGGCAACACTCCCCACCTCTTCCTCCGCTACATTGATGACTGTATTGGCGCCACCTCGTGCTCCTGCAAGGTGGTTGAGCAATTCATCAACTTCATCAACGCTTTCCACTCCGACCTTAAATTCACCTGGACCATCTCTGACACCTTCCTTCCCTTCCTGGACTTCTCCATCTCCATTAATGAATACCGAATTGACACTGATATCTTTTCCAAACCCACGACTCCCACAGCTAACTGGATTACACCTCTTCCCACCCTACCTCCTGCAAAAATGCCATCCCGTATTCTCACTTCCTCCGCCTCTGCTGCATCTGCTCCCACGATGTCCAGTTGCACCATCGAACACACCAGATGGCCTCCTTCTTTAGAAACCGCAATTTCCCTTCCCACGTGGTTAAAGATGGCCTCCAATGCATCTCGTCCACACCCCGCCCCTCCGCCCTCAAACCCCACCCCTCCAACCGTAACTAGGACAGAAACCCCTCCAGTGCTTACCTTCCAACCTACCAACCTTCGCATAAACCACATCATCCGAAGACATTTCCAGCACCTCCAAATGGACCACACCACCAGAGATATATTTCCCTCCCCACCCAGTTCCGCTTTCTGCAAAGACCGTTCCCTCCGTGACAAAATGGTCAGGTCCATGCCACCCAACAACCCACCCTCCCTTCCTGGAACCCTCCCCTGCCACCGCAGGAACGGCAAAACCTGTGCCCACACCTCCTCCCTCACGTCATCCAAAGCTCCAAAAAAGCCTTCCACATTCACATTCACACGTTGTACTCTTTGCTACCTTCCCCCACCCTCCTCTCTGACCTATCACCACCATCCCCACCCCCATTCACCTATTGTACTCTATGCTGCTTTCCATCCATGCCCACCCTCTCTCATTTATCTCTCCACTCTGCAGGCATCATGCCTCTATTCCTGATGAAGGGCTTTTGCCCGCAACGTCGATTTTTCTACTCCTCCGAAGCTGGCTGACCTGCTGTGCTTTTCCAGCATCACTCTAATCCAGACCTTATCTTCTGTCTGTCAAACCTACAGCCTGGAGGACGCAACGTTGTCTTCGCCAATTTGAAATAACATTCCTACCCATGCCCCTTCTCCCACCCTTCCATTCCAGACGATATCTGCCAGCTCCCAACTGGATTAATCCCTCCCATTGCCCAACCACGTGTCCAAGTATCCGTACCTCACCATCCCGCTGCTATCTCCACCCCAACCACTCCCTTCTCTCTTTATCCGAAGCGGTCTCTACCCCCACCCCCAGTCCTGAAGAACTGTTATACCTGAAATATTGACTTTCCCACCTCATGATGCTGTCTGGCTTGTTGTGTTCTTCCAATCTCCTGTTTATCTTCTATAACTCAGGAAGATAGAGTCTCGTCAGCACAACACGCCGGAAAGCAGGAACCACGGGTTCCCCATTGAAGTCTTTGAACTCTGCCGTCGGGCCAGGAGGAAGACTTTCAGTTCCTCGAGACACTGACACATGAACAGAAGAGGCTACTCAGCCCCACCAAACTGTTACACTAAAATAGGAGGTTGTCATTGATGCTGCAGCACGACAAACCAATGAAGCAGAGACTGCACAGGTAGACCCCTCCATGTTGTTCCGCCTGGCCCCATTGCTAATGGTACACACATGTTACGTTAACATGGTTTGCTGACCATGAGGAGAGAAAGTGATTGGTTTGTACAAAGTCCCAAAGAGGCATCTTCCATCTCCGAGACTAGGCTAGACCACTCAAAACAGTCTTAAGCAGGCAGTCCAGAGCATAACTTGGCAATTTATTTTGGTAAGTGAAATTTCCCCGGAGAATTTAGCTGATTGACTACTAGATTTTAAAGCAGGCAGAAAGTTTATGCATAAAATTACACAACAAAACACGAAGAACAGAGCAAGGAATCCTGACAGAATTCACCCTATTCAGCTCAACTTAATTATACTGTTCCAAATATACGCAATTCTCACAAAAAGCAAACTCCCAATTAAAACCAGTATCAATGGAATACATTCTTCCAGGTTGAAGTTTGTGGTCAGAAAAGAGAAACGGTTTCCACACAGCACTCTGTTGAACTTGGCAGTTCAAGACACAACTGAAAACTACTCCGCTCAGCTCAGCTGGGACAGCGAAAAGAGCTCACCACTCCCCGTTCATTATACAGATACTAATAAAGCATGGCCACTTCGGCCTGAAGTCTCATCTGTTTCCAAATAAACAAAAGGCGTCTGAAAATCATTTTCATCTCTGTAACAAACCAGACTGATCGGAGCCTGGCCCAGTTTTATTGCCCCTCGGAAAAACATCAAGGACAGACTCTCCTTGAGCTAAGGAACAGCTTTTGGACATAAAAGGGACTAGCTTTGTGACATATACTCCTCCCTTAAAAAAAAATAACCAGAATACAAAAAGATGGTTGCATTTTTATCCCTTCAAACCCAGACATATACACTAGACTAACTAAACATGCAAACATGCACAAACCCATGCAAATTCTGGCCGCCGCATTCCCACCACCGAACGCTCCCTTATCGCATTGGAGTCTGACTAACTCATCAGCTTTCATTTTTCGCGACCCGCCACATGCACAATTGTCAGATTGAACAACAAGCTTCGTCTAACTAGTCTGGCATTTTTGTCCTTGAATCTTTCAACTAATGTCAATGTGTTGTGAACAGTGTCTATGATTGTATCGGATGCATTGTTTGTAATATAAATACCGTGATGTTTTCATGGCAACACCAAGCTTAAACACCGTTCTCTTTCTACACCGTTGAACATTTCTGTTGATACACGTTCGACTTCTTAGAAAAACACCCGATGGATCTTTCTTTTCCCTCGTCATCTTCCTGCAGTAACACCAAACTGACACCCACATCACTGGCATCAATAGCCACCTTGAAATGTTTCGTGTAATCCTGTGTGGCTAATACTGTGGGCAGTGGTTAACACAGTTTTTCGGCTGTCAAATGACATTTGACAGTCCTCTGTCCACTGAGAGTTTTTGCCCTGACAATTCAGTGGGGGAAGCAGCCACACTGCTTAACGTTTGGCACAAACTTTCGGTAGAAGCCAGTCAATCCCAGGAACCGGAGTACTGTTTTTTTTTTTTGTCGACGGTGAGGAGCATTCCCAACTACGTTTATTTTCGTATCTCATGGGGCCATTTGTCCAAGTCAAATAACGTGACCCAGGAACGTGACTTGGTTTTCGCAAAATCACTTGTAGCTGGGTTTACCACCAAGCCTGCCTTCTGAAGTCGATAGGAAAAGTTCCATGAGTGACTAAAGATCATCAGGTCATCAATGTACACCACATAGTTGGGTAATCTTGCAATGACCTTATTATTAGTCTCTGAAATGTGGCTTGATCGTTTCTCATACCAAATGCTACGACTTTGAACTGATATAGTCCATTTGGCATTACGAAAGCCGAAATTGCCTTTGCATTCTGTGACAGAGGTCCTTGCCAGTAGCCTCTGAGCAAGTCCAACTTAAAACATAAGTGGCTTCTCCCACTTTTTCGACACAGTTCTCCAAACATGGAATTGGCTATGCATCAGTCTTTGGAACAGCGTTGACTTTGTGATACTCCACACATGACCGTTGGGCGCCATCTGGCTTTGGCACTATGACTATATTTGAGGTCCAGTCATTGTAACTCACATCAAATATGCCATCTTGGAGCATGCGCTCTACTCCTTCTGAGCCTGTGCCAATTTTGGAGGGTCATGCCTATAAGGATGTTGCTTAATCAGAACAGCATCTCCTGTGTCTAAATCATGCACAATTATGTTCGTACTTCCCAGTTTATTTCCGCATATCTCTCCACGAGATAGTAATAACTCTTTCAGGTCGCTTTTCTTTTCTTGTGGAAGGTAACTCAATAATTTATCCCAATTTTTGACAACTTTCTCATTGTTCAATCTGATTTGAGGAATGTCCAATTCAGAATCCTCTGAACTTGGTTCTTCCTTCTGTGCTGTAATCATTAACACCTTCTCCTCTTGCTTTCCTTCCCTATCAAAATAACTTTTTTTAGCATATTCACATGACACACTCTGTGAGATCTCTTCCTGCCTGGAGTCCGTATCAAGTTGTTTACCTCATTGAATTTCTTCCCAATTTGATAAGGTACATTAAAACTTGCTTTTAAAGGCTCAACTGTGACTGGAAGTAAAACCAATACCTTATTCCCAGTTGCAAAATTCCGAATTTGTGATTTCTGATCCGCTTCTTGTTTCAATGTATGCTGCAATACTTTTAAATGCTGTCTACCCAAATCTCCAGCTCTATTTAATCGTTCCCTAAAATTTGACACATCATCTAAATGGGTGGTCTCTGAATTCTGACTTATTAATTTCTCCTTAACCAATGTTAATGGTCCTTTTATTTCATGCCCAAAAATTAATTCAAATAGTCTGAACTTAGTCGTTTTGAATTGTTTAATTCCCAAGTTATCCATCACTACCTTGAATAGTTCGGATGTGAGGTTTGATCCTTGATCTGCCTGGATCTCGATTGGTAGTCCGTATCTAGTAAAAAAAAAAGTCAGTATTTTTTCTACAATTCTTTTAACTGTGATGCTGCATAATGGGATTGCCACTGGACATCTAGTCGACACACCCATTATTGTTAATAAATTGTTATTCCCAATTTTTGTTTGAGGTAGGGGACCTACGCAATCTATCAAGACACTTGTGAAAGGTTCCTCAAATGCTGGAATAGCTATTAAAGTTGCAGGTTTTATTACTGCCTGTGTGACATGTTTGAAACGTCTAGCAATATTCAACAACATCTTTGTGTAGTCCAGACCAGTGAAAATATATTTGTATTTCAATCTGCATTGTCCTCACCCCGGAATGATCTCCAAGTAGTAGCTCGTGTGCCACTCGCAGCACATCCTTTCTATACACAACAGGCAAAAGAATTTGATGAATTTCTGGCCACGTCTGATCTGCTTCAGTGTGCTCTAATCTCCATATCCACATTAAGACATCATTTGTTAAGTAATAACACACAGGAATTCATTAATTTTCTTTCTTGCTGAATGTCTTTTGATCTAACTGTTTTAATTCCTCATCTTTCTGCTGAAAATCATTCAGCTTAGCAGAGCTAAAAATATTTGCATGTTTTCTTACTTGCTCCTTCTCTGTTCCACTTATCTGGTCAAAATAATAGTTTCGATAACTCTATGTCAGCTTCCTTATCTGTGTCTTTTGATCTCTCCTGCTTCAAACTGTGCATCTGTGAACTTGTGATCACACAATCAGGGAAACTTCCTGGATAACCGTTCTCCAGTTCTCCACTGGCTTTCCAATGAGAGTAGCCAGAACGCCTACTAGTGAATCAGCTATATCATTTGCAAGGACAAATTTTATTCCTGGAGCTGAGAGTTTGTGGTCCAGTACTCCTACCATACATTCTCCACTCTTCTCTAGGCTCTCTAGCCTCACTTTACATAACTGAGCACTTTTTGTCTCACCATGAATTCCTGCTACTAGCAATAGTCCCTCAGGAGTACATGTCTCCTCATCCCTCAGCATTACAGACTGAGAAGATCATGTGTCCCTTAATATTGGAACCTCCATATCTATTACTCCTGGCCTATGTGCATAAACTTTACCCTTGCATGTAGATGTTTTAAGCAGATCTGGCACGTCCTCGTTGATCAACCTCTGACCATCTTGAACACTCTGACGCAGTTTTCTAACTTACCTTGAGGTTTTTGTTACCTTCCAACAAATCTTAGTCTTCTCTGGTTTTCCTACATTTGGTTTTCTCCTCGCACAACAACTCTGTGATTTTGCATGGCTCACTTTATTATAATGAAAACGCCGGGGTCTTTTATCTTGTTTGTTCCCCTCAAGGGTTTCTTTTTTGACCCTGTGGTAAATTCGCCTTCACTGAGATTTACTTTTCCCTTTCCACTTGAGGACATCTCTTTGCTCCAATTTCTATTTCAGTTGGACTGAAATTTATTCTGGAAACCAAACCGTGTTTATGGAACAGCTTATAATCATCAGCCACTTCCGCTGCTAAGCTTGATGTTATCACTCTCTGTTCTTCCATATGAATTCCCACAACTTCAGGCAGTGAATTTATGAATTACTCCAAAATAATTACCTCTCCAAGGGCATCATAGGTTGCTTGATTTTTAAAGCTCTTATCCATCTATCGAAGTTACTCTGTTTGATCCTTTCAAACTCAATGTAGGTTTGATCCTTTCAAAATCAATGTATTTGTTCGATTCCTGAAACGTTGTCTATAGGCTTATGGTACAAGCTCATATGCAGTTAAAATGTTTTTTTTTCAGCTCCTCATATTCCGCAGACACCTCCTCTGATAGGAATGCGAATACCTCACTAGCCCTACCTACAAATTTCGTTTGGATCAACAAAACTCTTGTTGCCTCTGGCCACTGCATCTGTTTAGCCACCTTTTCAAATGAGTTGAAAAAGACTTCCACATCCTACTCATCAATTTTAGACAATGCTTGTAATTGGCTAGGCTTCTAACTACTTGGGGCTTGCTTATCCTCACTCTCTTCCTCACTAACTCTACCCCCAACCTTTATCTCCCGCCTTCTACGCTGACTTTCTTTTTTAAGTGTCAGCTTTTGCTGTTCAATATCTGTCTTTTTCTTTCTCCTCTGCTGCTCTCTACTTTTCCCTCTGTTCTACTTTTAATCGTAACTGAGACTGTTTCATTTCTGCTGCCCATTCCTTACCTCTCGCCGCTAAATCAGCAGCTTCCTTTACAATTGAATTCTTACCAACTGCATAGATTCTGATGGTTTCTCCAGCAAGTTTAATTGATGACTAACTGCTACAAATAACTCTCCTTTCCTCACAGAAGCAGGCAGTTCTGCTTCCAGCTTCTCTGCTAATTCATGCAACTTGGTCTTATTCATTTTCTTGAAAACTTCCAGTCACTGCATCCACATGCAGAAAACTTTTGGCGACTGAAAGAGGCATTGCTATCCCAAGTTTTGTCTACCGAACAAAACCAAAACCTGAAATAAAGACACGAGTACCTCACACGTGCTGTTGAAAATCCCGCAAAGAGCCCCCAATCTGTTATGGGCTAGGCTCGACCACTTAAAATATTCTTAAGCATGCAACCCTGGGCATAACTTTGCAATTTGTTTCGGTAAGTGTACAATGAAATTTATTAGGAGTAAGATAGGGAGTTTGTCAACTACATTTTAAAACAGACAAAAACGTTATTCACAACATTACACAATGAAACGCAAAGAACAGAATTAGGACCCCCTACCGAGCTCAACCTATCCAGCTAGACTTAATTATGCTGTTCCAAATATACACAACTGTCCCAATATGCAATCTCCCTTTAAAAACCAGGTTGAAGTTGAAGGACAGAAAAGAGAGAGAGTTTCCACACAGCTCCTTGTTGAACTTCCCAGTTCAAGACTCAACTGAAAACTGATCAGCTTAACTCGTTCAGCTAAAAATAGCTGACCACTCCCCGTTCATTATGTAGGTTCCTTCTAAAGCATGACCACTTTGGCCGGAAGTTTCATCTGCTTCCATGTATCATCTGTATACAAAGCCAGACTGATCGGAGTCAAGCCACATTTTAATGCCCCTCTGAAAACAATAAAGGACAGAGTCTCCTTGATCCAAGGAAAAGCTTTGAGAAAACAAAAAACCCAACAGCTTTGTGACAGAGAAGATGGGCTAGTTTTCTGTACGGAGGTCAGAAGCTGGTGGGATTGGCTAACTCTATCAGAGTGTGATTGCTAACAGGCTTGTGAACAAGAAGTCGTTCAGTAGAGGGTCACAAACTAACTGCACATTGAGGCGGTGAAAGTTCATTCAGAACCTGAAGCTCTCTCTCAACCAACATGTGGGTCCACAGAGCTATGTAAACTATCATAGAATTATAGAGTCTAACACCACGGAGGCAACCCCTTTAGCCCAAAATGGTTCATGCTGACCAAACTGTCCATCCATGCTCACCCAGTTTTCCTACACTTGGCCAATATCCTTCTCAAAATTTCCTATCTATATATTTGTACAAACGTGAAGACATGTATCGCAGAAAACACGTTATATTTCATGGTATCAACATTTTGTTTTGAAAATACTGAGTGTTAGTTCATAACACTCAAGTTTTAATGCAATCAGTTTTTATTATTTTGTAGGGATACAGATTAAACAGTCATCTCCTTCACAGTCTCCTCATGGTACCACCACTGTAGGGATAGTCTGGTGAAACTTCATTACACTGTCTCTCTGTAGCAAATAGATCATTCATTACAAAGGAGAGAAAATCTGTTCACAGTGCCCTAAGTACTGTCTCAACAACACTTTACAACTGCAGGATGGTGTCTTCACTCTTAGATGTAATCATTGTGTAATGAAGGACATAATGTTTTTACTTTGCTGATTAATTACTGCTCCATATGAATTCTGTCAGGGACTCATGACCAAGGACCATTTCGCCTTCTCATAAATACAAAATTAGAAGGATGATATGTTTTACCAAATCATTTCTATGCCCTATGAAGCAAAGCCAGACCAACAGCAATATCACTAATGCCATTGGAGATGGTTGGAAATGCTGAGGGGGCAACGGCCTAGGCTGTATTATCTCTGGAATATTAACCCAGGGACCTAAGCAATGACCAAGACCCCAGATTTGAATTTCACCTCAGCAAATGTTGGAATTTGAATTCATTAAAATATGAGGAATTAAGAGTCAACTAAAACGATGAAGCCATTGTTGATTGTCCTACCTGGCACCTTTATGTCCTTCAGGGAAATCTACCATCTTCACCTGGTCGGGCTAACATGTGACTCCAGACCTACAGCAATGTGGTTAACTCACAGTTGAAGTTTGCATTGGCCAAGCCAGGCACACAGTTATATCACTCACTACAAATTCTCAAAGAAATGAAACTGGATGGACCCCAGCACTGACTACTTAGAGCCCACGGACTGCATTGGTTCAAAAAAACAGCTCACCAACACCTTTTCAAAGACAATGAGGAAAGGCAATTTAGTACTGACCCAGCATCCCATTATAGAATAAAAGTATATGATCACACTTTACCAAAGAGAGACAAAGGGACATAACTCACTTTAAACAGGGACTTTGATGTATACTCTAAATGGATATGATTTTCAGTAATATGTGAACAGGAGAAAAATAGATAAGGTTAATCTCGTTTATATTTCCATTCCAGCTGATCAGTAATAATTCCTTTGTTTGCTTCATGCTGTCCACATGTTTCTTTCCACATCTATTCAACTCACTCCTTCTCCCCTTCACAACAGACGTGCCTGTCACCAACATCAATTACACTATTTCCCAGCGACGTTCAGTTCTGATGTATGGTCAGTGGACTCGAAGTGCCAATTCTGTTTTTCTCTCGACCCGAAGCTGCCAATGCTGCACAGTTTCTCTGGCAATTTCTTATTGTTTTTGTTTCTGATCTCCAACATCATGCTTTGTTTTATTTAATGTAGTTATTACATGGGATGCCTGCATCACTGGCAAGTGCAGCATTTGTTGACCATCACAAATGCCCTTTATTGTGATGTCATTCTTTCAGGCAGTATAGAGACAAGCACATTGCTGTGGCACTGAGTCAGACCAGATAATAATGCTAGATTTATTTACCAAAGAATAACAGTGAAATAGATAAAATTATAGGTAAAATGTTGGTGATGTTATGGTTGTTATTAGTGAAACTCGCTTTTATTTTCAATTCCTGCATTTGAATATATGTTCCTGCATTTGAATATATCATCGGTGGTAGCATGTGAAACAGTGTCTTTATGTGTAATAACCTGTGCCTCCGAATTACATTTCTTGCAATATTACTACTCTGACAGAGTGTCCCTGTCATGAAGTTACTTTAGAGACAAGAACAAGGTTGTTATCGAAATACTTGCAACTGAAAGAGTGCTCACAGGAGAGTTGGAACTATAAAGTCAGAATTTTACCAAGGCATAGATAATGGTTTATTAAACATCAGCATTGACGCCAAGGTGGGGACTGGGGTTATAATTGAGCTGGTCCTGGATAGGTTTAGTGATGGACAGAATACTGAGACATAAATGAATTCAGGACAAAACAGTACATCAGGATTGTGAACAGTCTTGTTCTGAGATGTTTGTGAGGCCGGAGGTGTGGTTCGTTCTGAAATTTGTGGGTAATCAACAGAACTTACATTTGAAACTGAAGACAATAGTTTTCGTCTTTGCCAGATATAGATAACAGAAATAGAAATGAGTTTCACCATGGCTTATGGGCTTAATAAATGGATAGAGATGCAGACGCTTACCAGGAACACCAACAATAGCGAGAAAGGGATAGTAACTTCCCTGGATAATCGACAGTACACAGTATATCTGATCTGGTAATGTCAGCCTAGACCAGGATAAGCCCCTGTCCATTTTTACAGCATTCCAGCCTACTTTTCCGAGATTCTGACTCATTCATGGAACATTCCAGACTATTCTCAGATGTTTATCACTCTTCTTCCGGTCTCTGCAGCTGTTTATCCCTGTAAATGTGGAGGTGAAGCATCTGCTGCTACAATGCGACAAAACATTGCAAGAAGCCATTTACTAATAGAAGAGGGAAACCATCCATGACACAATTAGCATCCAAGGAGACTGACATCAATTACAGTCACTGAACAAACAGATCCAGTTAACTCCTTTCAGTGTGGTTCCTTCATATCACAATAACAAATGGACTGAACTGAATGTTGGTATCGCTTGGATATTGGTCACATCTCCCATCACCAAATGCTCTCGTGAAGTCCGTTGTGACGGAGAATGATGGATTTTTTCTTATCGCAGGCAAGATGATTCTGTTGTGTTGTCTGTTCACAATGTTATAACCGCCTGAACTTCCCACCACCAACCCCCGTAAAAAACACAATCTAGGTGTAGTTACCATGCTGATCCTTCCTCGACTAGAACAGGTGCCAACCAGTAGATTTACAGTGGGCATATTTGCCCTAACCATACTCAGGAAGTGTGGATCTGTCTGGACTTTCCTCTCATTGCTCTAATAAGGCAATTTTTGTTTCTTCAACACACAATGTGCGTCAGCACTGTTTTGTATAAACTCACAAACAATTTAATACACTTTATTGGCTTCAAAGGAAGAAGACTCAGATTTTTTGAATTCTGCCCAAAGCTAAATATAGCATGTTGTCACAAAGCCGGTCCCTTTACAAGGTCATGTTGTCCTTGATTTTTTTTTGTCAGAGAGGGTCTAAACGATCCAAGAGTCCAATATGTCTGAATTTTGAAATGTTTATTGGGTCACTTTTATTTATACCTAGCAGGTAATGCCTTAGGCAGTAGGCTTTCAAGTCTTAAAAGAATTGTCTTGTTTAATCAAGAAGATTGGGTCAGCTCTCTAGCTCGGCAGATTGGTTCAGTTTGGGGGTTAGTTGAGTCAGGGTTACTGTTGAAACTGGATGCTCTCCCCCTTCTTCTGCCCTTCTGACAGCATAACCTGTAAGATTTTTGGAACAGATTTACTCCATGTGCTAAGGGGCTTGTTTATTTGGATTTTCATGTATTTGGAACAGCATCCTTAAATCGGGATACCCTGTCGAGTTTGGATAGGACAAGTTATTCAGGTATTCCGTTTTTGTTCCTTGTGTATCATTCGGTAATTTGGTAAATACATTCTGTTTGTTTAAAACTCAGCATTCGGACCAGTTAAGTCACTCCAGGAATATCTTTGATACACTAAACGCCAACAAATAGCAAAGTTGCTGTCTGGGCTACCTGCTTAAAAATATTTTGGGGGGCCGGGCCTTGTCCATAACAGATGGTGGGCCATTTGTGGGATTTAGTCAGCGTGTGGCAGGTGTTCGTGTCTCTTAATTCGGCTGTTGATTTGGATAAACACAGCTTCGGATAGCAATAGCTCTTGCAGTCACCAAGTATGTTTTGGAGGTGGAAGAATTAACTTTGGGGTTTTTACAAAATGCCCTTTAAGTCCAAGCTGCAGGAATTAGTGGACGAGCTGCAGTTGAAGCTACCTCCTAACATGAGGAAAGATGAGATGCGTGCAGCAGTGGCTCACCATTCCAATTTGCTGGAAACTCCAGCAGGATCTGTAGAGATGACTAAACTTCAATCGCAAATGAAGAATTTTGCGTGATGACTCATATCAGAAGAGAAAGAAAGAGAATGAATAGGTTTAGCAGAGGAAAGAGGAAAAAAAACAAATGGCTTTAGCAGGAGAAAAAGAAAAAGAGGGAGCATTTAAGCTTCAGAGATGGACACTTAGAATGGAAATTCAGCATAAAAGGATGGAGATGATGGCTGAAGGTAAGCTTAGTGAGGAACAGCGTGAAGATGAGCAAACCCATGGTGGTCGAAAGCCTGTTCAGAAACGTTTTAGGTATATTGACGGAAAAGCATCACTGGAGACAGAGCTGGATTTACAAAATATAGGATATACATGGCATATTCATGGAAACCTTTTTCATTTCACTTGAAAAAAGTAGCTAAACAATTGCAGTGGCCAGTGAGCATGTATGGTTGTGTTGATCCAAACAGAACTCGTGGGTAGAGCTAGTGAGGTATTCACAACACTATAAGAGGAGAGATCTGGGGAGTATGAGGAGGGGAAAAAGTGCATATGAATTTGTGTCAGAAGCCTACAGTCAACGCTTGAGGAATCAGGTCGAACCAATATTGAGTTTGAAAGGATCAAAAAAGTACTTTTGATAGATGGATTAGAGCTTTAAAAAGAGAGCAAAGCAAAATTCTGTCTTCGAGAGAGAATTAATTTGGAGGAGTTCAAAACTTCACTGCCTGACAATGCACACTCATTTGGACGAGCAGAGAGGTAAAACGGCAAGGCATGCACATGACGTTGCTTATGAATGTGAGTATGTCTAGTGATTAATTATTCTAAAACTTGATTTAGCTTCCAGAATCAATTTCTGTCCTTGAGGGATAGAAAGTGGGGCAAAGAAAAATCTTCACTTGGAAAGGGAAAGGTAGATCTCGGTGTAGGTCACAATGATAACTTCCCACTGAGTAAAAAGGAAATACTTGAAGGAGACAAAGAAGTTTAAAAGCTCTGGTGTTTTGACTGCAACAAATTAGGTCATATGAAATCACTGTGTTGGTCGGTTCAGAAAAAAAACACAGATGCAGGAAAAGAGGATAAGCCGAGGAGTTTTGTTGGAGTGGTAACAGAAGGCACAGTGGAAGGTAGAAAGCTGCAGCAGAGTGTTCAAGCTGATTGGAGGTTTGTGAAGTTGGAAATGCCGGATCTGCTTTGAAAATATACCTGCAAAGGGAAAGTTTATTCACATTGGGCAGATAAAGAGGATGCAATATGAAGAGACACAGTTTCCTCTCAGACTGTGTTGATGAAGGATAAGGAGATATGCACTCTTGAAGGACTATTTCCAGAAAAAGGTACTGCTAAATGAAATCCACCGTGAGACAAAAAGTGCAAAATTATGTAAAGCGAAGATAGAGTGCCCAGAAAGGTGTGGAGAAATTGTGGTAGGATAATTCAACAAACTCTCAGCTCCAGGAATACAATTTGTCCTTGAGAAAAATATAGCTGATTCACTAGTACGAGTGCTGCCTATTCTGGTTGAAAAGCCAAAAGGCAACTGAAGCAATGCAGGAGTCTCATCGTAGAAGCTTTCCTGATTGTGTGGTAACAAAGTCCCAATGTCACCACTTCAAACAGGAAAGATCAAAAGTGTAAAAATAAAGAAGCTTAAGTGGCATGAACAGAGACTTGTTCCATCAGATAGTTGAGAAAAAAACAGGAGCAAATATGTGATCATGCAAATGTTTTTAGTTCAGCTAAGCTAATTGATTACAGTGGAAAGATAAAATGTTAAAGCACTTGTATCAAAAAGCACATGCGGTCGGAATTTTGAATGTGTCCTCGAGTATTATTACCTTAAAAATGATGTCCGAATGAGGAAATGGAGATGATGACATATTCAAGGACATGATAATTGGGCAGAGGTTCATCCAATCGTATTGCCCATGGGTACAGAAAGGATGGGACATGAGCTACCACCTAAAGGTCACTCAGAAGTGAGGAAAACACAGGCTGAAATACAGAAAAATGTTTACTGGCCTGGACTGCAACACAATGTAGTTGAATTTTGCCAGACGTGTCATACATGTCAGGTAACTGGAAAAACACAAGTGACAATAAAACCTCCACCTTTATTAACTATTCCAGCATTTGAGAAACCTTTTACAAGAGTCTTAATTGATTGACTAGGTCCCCGGCCTCAAACAAAGAAAAGTGGGCACCAGTATTTGTTAACAATAATGGATGCATCAACTAGTTTTCCAGAGGCCATCCCGAGATGCAATATCACAGCTAAAAGAATTGCAGAAGAATCAATCTTTTTAAAGAGATACAGACTACCCATAGAGATACAGTGAGATCAAGGTTCAAACTTCACATCCAAATTACTCACCATAATGTCATAGGAATGAAGCAATTCAAATCGACTGCATATCATCCAAAAATGCAGGGATTGCTAGAAAGGTGACATTAAATATTAAAGACTCTGTTGAGGGTTGAGAGGCAGGGTTATCCTGATGATTAGGGTAAGGAATCCCATTTGTGCTTTATGTGATCACGGATGCACCAAATTAACCCAGAGCAAATTCAATCCATTTCGGATTAGTTTCTGGGCATTAAGTGAGAGGAGCATTATAATTGATTAATGAGAAAATAGTAATTCAGAATGCAAAGGCCACACATTTGGACTCGGTCTGGAATTTTAGGGAACGATTAATAGTCCTGGGGAGTTGGCTATACAGCATTTAAAAGCAATGCAGCATGCAAAAAAAAAAAAACAGGAAGCAGACAGGAAATCAAACTGTTGCAATTTTACTATCGGGGATAAGGTATTACTGTTACTTCCAGGGATAGGTGAACCTTGAAAAGTAAGGTTTAGTGGACCTTACCAATTACAAAGAATATTGAGTGAGAGCAACTACTTGATAAGGACTCCAGACAGAAAGAAATCTCACAGTGTATGTCATGTGAATAGGCTCCAAATGTACTTTGACAGGGAAGGATTGCAAGAGGACAAGGTGTTAATGATTACGGCACGGAAGGAAGAACCAAGTTCAGAGGATTATCAATCGGATATTCCTCAAATTAAAGTGGACAATGAGGTTCTTTTCTAAAATTGGGATACAACATTGAGTTGCCTCCCTGAGAAAAATTGAAATGACCAGAAAGAGTTATTACTATCACATAGGGATATATGCAGATATTAACTTGGAAGTACTAACCTAATTGTGTACAATGTATCTATAGGAGATGCAGTTACGTTTAAGCAACATTCTTACAGGGATAATTCTCTAAAGTTAGCACAGATTCAGAAGGCGATTACCAGCAACGTATCTGAGAATGTTTTGGAGACATTTAAGGACAAAAATGCTGAACTGTTAAGCTGGAGCCTGTTGTTAACAGCCATTCAATAAGAAAATTGTGCACGTGGCAGGTCTTGAAAACATGATTGCCAATACATTGTTGAGACTTGAGTGACAAATGGAGGCACTCAAATAATGGGAGTACCACACACTGAATCCGGATGTAGTTTTGCACATTTGCATGTTTATAGCAAACGAATGTACATACGCATTTTAAAGTACGAACTACTATTTTTGGGAGTTTTGAAAACCGAAGCCATCTTTGGATATTGATGATTCAATTATATATCTGAGGCGGGCTCTTTACAAGGTTATGTTGTCTTTGAATTGTTTTCAGAGAGGTTCGAAACGATCCAAGGTTCCAACATGTTTCAATTTTGAATGCTCATTGGGGTCCTTTGTTTTTTACCTAACAGATAATGCCTCAGAAAGAAGGCTTTCAATTCTTCTTTAAAAACTGGTGTAATCTAGAGGATGTGGCCAGCTCTCTGGCTGCTTGGGTCAGTTCAGTTCGATGGTTAATTGAGTCAGGGTCACTGTTGAAACTGGACGCTCTCCCCCTCTTTCAGCCCTCTGACCTCGTAACCTATAAGCTTCTTTTTAATGTAATTTTTACTCTTTGTGGTCAGGGGTTTGTTTATTGGGATTGTTGTAAGTAATTTGGATCAGCATCATTAATTGGAGATTGCCTGTCAGTTTTGGATAGGATGAATTATTCAGGTACGGTGTTTTCAGTTCTTTGTGTTTCATTCCTTATTTTTGTAAATAAATTATATTTATTTAAAAGTCGGCAATCGGACCAGCTAACGCACTCTGAGAATATCCACTATACACTTAACTTCACAAATGGCAACATTATGGTCTGGGCAAGGTGCTTAAGAAAGTTTTGAGGGGTCGGACCTGCTGCATAACAATGTACAATAACCTTGATAATTAACAGTCATGAATTAATGAGTCAGAAACTGAATGAATATGATAATGGCTATGAGACAGAAAGGGCTGCGGCCAGTGACTGAGGAGACCTGAGGGCAGTACCGCAATATCTCCCAGTCACAAGTATTCAGCCATCACTATTTCTGACAAATGGAATGAAATGCAATGCCGAGCAAGATAACAGATGAACTTTGTTACATGGAATGCTGAACAACAATGTGAATGGAACAGGATAATTTTAAATGTGATGTGCAAAATTATATCTTATGTACAGACTGTTTAATCACGTGTTATACAGGTTGTTAAGATTGTTTATATCTGGCCGGGATATTCCGAAATAAAAACAGACACTGATAACAAAATGTGTTGGGTTACTGTGCGTTACAACAGAGTAACAATTAGGATACAGCTCATACCGAACTGGTACAGAGATGATGGGCTGCATGGCAACCATCTTTGCTGAAACTATTCAGAGAAATGTATTGAAGATGTTCAGAGACTGGGGAGACAAGTTGAGACATAAAACTCACAGACAATGTCAATAATTAAACTATTCCTATTTTTTACATCAGGTGTAGCTGTCTCTAAAAGGCCCTTTACATCAAAATCACTTTGATGGGATCTGCGCATTTATTTTCAGAACTTAAAGAAGAAACAGAGTATAGTGTTATACATGTGTCACTGGCACAAGTGATAGGAACATCAATGGAGCATATTGTCCAAATATAACCGGGTTCAACATGAAAAAGCAAAATATTAGAGATAATGGAAATCTGAAACACAAATGCAAAATGATGGAGAAATGCAACAGATGACGCAGGATCTGGGCAGAGAACCAGAGTTAACGTATCAAGTCATAGATGAACCTGTTCTGAACAAGTTATGTTGGACTCAAAAATAGTTATTTCCATTTTTCTCGACTCCGATACTGCCTGAACTGCAGGGTTTCTCTCCAGCACTTTCGATTGTTGCAATGGCAGGAGATAGAGACTAATGGTGGGCACTTGCCTTTTGGACTGGATGCTTGTGCCCAGCAGTGTTCCACAGAGATTGGTTCTTGGTTTTCATTGTTTGTCATTTATGGAAATGATTTGCCTGAGAATATCGAAGGCATGGTTCGTTATTATGCGTATGACATCAAAACTGGTAGTGGACAGTGAAGAAGGGTTTCTACGAATACAAAAGGATCTTGATGAAATGGGTCAATAGACTGACAAATAGCAGATAGAGTTCAAGCTGGATGAATGTGAAGTGCAGTCAATAGTGTGTGTTTGTTGCTGTCTGATGCACCAGGAATGGGATGATTTTAATCCCCACCTCCTGGGTTCAAAACATGGCTATTCTTCGTGGCCTTTGAGAGGCCTTACCGTCTTGCTGTTAATGTAGCTGCACAATGTCTTTGGATTATCCTTGACCTTATCTGCCCATGCTATCTCATATCTCCTTCTTGCTTTCCTGATTTCTCTCGAAGTAATGTCCCACACTCTTTATATTGACGAAGAGATTAAATTGAATAAAGTTGTCCATATCTAAAGTAAGGTTTTCTTTGATTCTTGAATAAAATCTCAATAACTGTACTTGACCATTGCTCCTTAATATTTCCAGCCTTACCCTTCACTCTAACTAGAACATAATGCCTCTCAACTACCGTTGTCAGACTGTTGAACGCTTCCCACTTGTCAGACAGCATTTTACCTGCTAACAGTCTACTCCAATCAAACTTGATAAGTCCTTGTCCCATGCCATTAACATTTATGGTACTCCAATTAAAAAAAATGAAAGCCTTATTCTTTTCCATACCCATCATGAAACTAATAGAGTTCTGATTGCAATACCTAAAATATTCCCTCGTTTACTCCAGTCACTTGCCCCGCCTCTTGCACAAAAGAAGGCATGGTTTTGCTCCCTCTCTGTTAGAATCATCTGCATATTGATGAAGTATGTCTTCTTGAACATATTTGACAAATTCTTCACCATCCAATCCTTCCTTACATTGAAAAGAATGCAATTTCGTGCTTCAGAATTACAATATACTGTTGACTCTCTCGTTTTTCTTTTCTAATTGACGTGCTCTCCTCATATTCATAAACTTCTCTAACCATCCTCCCATTTGTACTGCTACTTGGAATATCCCCCTTGCCGTCTCTATCAATATAACGTTTTCCTACATAGAATGAACAAATCTCACTGCGAAGATATTCGTTGCTTTACAGTTTAGATTAGACCAATCCATTCTGAACAGATAATTTCTTTCTAAAATAGATTCCAATTTCCTAAAAATCTAAATCCCTCAACAAAACAGTAGCTCTTCAGCCGTTGATTTTTCTCCATTAACCCTTTGTTCCTTCCCAGCTGAGTTTGGCATTGGGAGTAAATCAGGAAGTATTGCTTTAAATTTTTTTTTAAATAATCTACCTCACCTCTTAAGTTCACTCTGTACTGCTTTAATCTTTCCCTAAAACAATTCATTCCTGCCAATATCTACAATAATGTTTGGCTACTCAATCTCACCTTTAAAAACGTGCTTGAAATGTTTCGAGACGTTCTTAATCCTAGCGCAGGCAAATAAACAAACCATCCTAAATTAACGGTCACTGCCACAGAATCTCCTGTTGATGCCCCGACAGAAAAGTCCACTGAATCAACAATTCTACTAAATCATCTCAAACGCTGGTAAACATAAGAATAATTCCAAGTGTCCAACAAATGATTGCTCTTCCATTTTCCTCAGAAAGACAAACCCCTTCTGCCGTTCGAAAAGCTGAAAATCATTTTGATAGAGGAACAGCCACTGGAGAATTTTGAACTACCTTCTTAACTTTCCTGACAGCCACACATCTATATGACTGATTTGCTGGATAACATTACTTTCTAAATCTTCCAGCCATCCTCTCTGTCCATTATATGTGACCTTAATAATATTGTGCCAAAAGCAGCACTTTTTTAATGACACCTTAAGTTAACTTTCATTGCCTACAGTCAGTAATGTTAAAATTGAAAAATATATACATACGCATACCAAACATAAAAAAATTAAAGACAATCAACAATTTAGCTAATTAAATTAATAAAAATATTCCTCTTCAATAAACTCCGAGAAGAAAATATTCTCCCGAGCTGAAAATGTGTAGGAAATTCCGGAAGGAAGGTATAGCTCCTTATTTTAAAAAAAAAGAGAACCTGATTAATTTTACAAAACAAAAATAAAGCGTTCGCAGTGTAATAAAAGAAACCTTTTAAAACATAAATAGACTTTTTCCTTTTTTAGAAAACCACCCTTAAAAAGTTATTTTAAAACTATTCGTTTGAAAGAAAATCGTGAGTTTGTTTTTGACTATAAATAAAACAAAATAGAAAAAATAATGTTAAATTAATAAACTATAATATCAAATGCAAAAAAGACTACAGTGAATATTTAACTGCCTGCAATCCCAGGAGCAGCTGTAAGATCCGTACTGCTGTAAGAACATTTTTTGAAACTGTTTTTACAATATGAAGAAAACCGGGGGTATGTTTCAATAAAGCATTTCCAATTCAAGGTGGACTTGGCGACATGATTTGAACTCATGCTTTGAGTCCATATGTAGAATTTCTTTGAATCTCATCACTCCAGTTCTTTCAAACAAAATTATGAATTTGTGTCTGTCTCCCTTTCGGAATGGCAGGCGGTGACCAGTGGGGTACCACAGGGATCAGTGCTGGGACCGCAGCTTTTTACAATATATATATTAATGATATTGAAGATGGTATTAATAGTAAAATTGCAAATTTGCTGATGGTACAAAGCTGGGTGGCAGGGTGAAATGTGAGGAGGATGTTAGGAGATTACAGGGTGACCTGGACAGGTTAGGTGAGTGGACAGATGCATGGCAGATGCAGTTTAATGTGGATAAATGTATGGTTATCAACTTTGGTAGCAAGAACTGGAAGGCAGATTACGACCTAATAGGAGTCAAGTTAGGTAAAGGGGCAATACAAAGAGATTCTTGTTCACCAGTCAATTAAGGTAAGCATGCAGGTACAGCAGGTAGTGAAGAAAGGTAATAGCATGCTGGCCTTCATAACAAGAGGGATTGAGAATAGAAACAAAGAGGTTCTTCTGTAGCTGTACAGGGCCCTTGTTAGACCACACCTGGAGTATTGTGTGCAGTTCTGGTCTCCAAATTTGAGGAAAGACATTCTGGGTATTGAGGGAGTGCAGCATAGGTTCACGAGGTCAATTCCTGGAATGGCGGGACTATCTTTATGTTGAAAGATTGGAACGATTGGGCTTGTATATCCTTGAGTTTAGAAGACGTAGAGACGGATCTGATTGAGACATATAAAATTATTAAAGGATTGGACACTCTGGAGGCAGGAAACATGTTTCTGATGATGGGTGAGTCCCGAACCAGAGGACAGAGCTTAAAATTACGGGGAAGACAATTTAGGACAGAGATGAGGAGAAACTTCTTCACCCAGAGAGTGGTGGTTGTGTGGAATGCTCTGCCCCAGAAGGCAGTGGAGGCCCAGTCTCTGGATTCGTTTAAGAAAGAGTTGGATAGAGCTCCCAAGGATAGTTATAGAGATAAGGCAGGAAAAGGATACTGATTGAGGATGATCAGGCATGATCATATTGAATGGTGGTGCAGGCTCTAAGGGCAGAATGGCCTACTCCTCCACCTATTGTCTATTGTCTATTGGAGACAGAAAGTTTCTTCAGCTCTGCCTATTGCAGGGAACAATACAATGAAAATTATCCAGGACCACGTAGAACGCAAATGTTGCAGTGAAAGCCACCAAACCCTAATTCAATACTAATTAAGTACAAGCTTAATTAATAAAACATACAAAGGCGCATAGTATAAAAGGAGAATTCAGCTCCAGGTCCAAAATAAAATTTACGGCTCCCTCATAAAATAAAACCCAACTGCAACATGCTGCAAATTCGCCAAAATAGGAAAAGCAAGAGAATGGAATTCTCAATGCTTTCTCTGTGAACAACATCTGAAGAACAGGATAAAATCAAGGCTTAGTTGTGAACCTTTTAAACGATGATGATGAGAATGGGAGGGATAGAGTTTGGAGGGGGGGGGGGGGGCGGGGAATGATAAATAATGTTGTGGATGACACAAAGATGAGCTGGTGGTTCACACTGAGGAGGAACGTGTGAGGCTACAGGAGGGTATCAACCAGTTGTTCAGGTGGACAGATCAATCACTGATGAAATTTAACACTGATATCTTTCTGAAGTAACAAGACAAGATTGTACCCAAACTGAAGAAAGGCCAGATTGACTTGATTTCACGTTTAGGCAAAGAAGGTTGAGAGGTGCTCCTGAAGGAGGTGTTCAGCAGCATGAGGGGTCTAGACAGGGTGAACAGAGAACAGGTCTTCCCCTTACTCCAAGGCACAATAACAAGGAGACACACTTTTAAAGTGAAAGTGGACTGACCATTAATCTGTAAACTGTAGAAAAAACGTTTCTATTTCTTAATGTGTTTGGTTTTAAAATATTTCACGATTTATTGTGCCTCCTGAAAAATGTGATTTTGGAGCAGAGGTTTTGTTTTGTGATTCAGGTTCCCTGTTCCTCGTGCCTCAGTTTCGCAATCTGTTCATTGAAATAATACACTATTTTTCCATTCAACTTGCCAATGTGATCAAACACACACATATTTTCCCAACTATGATCCATAAATCAATATTTGCCCGTTCCCTTGGCATGCCTAGACCCTTTTAAAGACTAATATCCGCTTCACATTTTCCTTTTCTAACCTTTTCAATGTTTGTTTTCGCCCACAATACATTCAAAACATTTTCCATAACATATAGACACTTTCTAACAGAATTGATAATGTAATATTTTTACTCAATATTGAAACTATAAAGTTGCACCAATGCTGAAGTGTTTTGATGTCCCATCATCCAGTTCCCAGGCTGCAGTTCCAGCAAATAGTCATTAAATCTCAAATGAATTGCCAAGTCTTTACTTCTGATCTAAATGGTCATTTGTTTCTTTATTACGAAATAGGCATTTTAATTACGATCTGCCGGTCTGACTAGAAGATTTTGATGTGGTTTACTCCAGGCAATTAAACATCAGGAGGTAAGAACAGGGATAGGCCATCTACGACAGGCCTGCTGTCATAATCAACAAGGCCTGACTGCAGTATTTTCTCCACACTGATGTCATGTTCCCTACACACAGATCAACCTGCATCTCCCTCAACCAAACCCCTTGACCCCTGTTACCACAACCACCAACGGTGAATAAAATCCAAAGAACTGTAAATAGACCAATAGAAATTAGGTGTGGCGGTAGGAAATTCAACTGTGCAGTTATCCACATTAAACACCGTCTGCCAGATATAGTATTTTCTAAGCCTATATATATTCAGCTGTAAACTCTTTAGCTCCTCATTGCAGCCTATTTGAAAACCTAGTGGAATAACATCTGTGAATTTAGTTACTACACTCTGTCTCTCCTTCCAGGTCATTTGGGCAGATTGTAAACAATTGAGGTTAGAAAACTGAACCCTCACTAGTTTCTGTTCGCCAGAGAAAGACCATTTATCCTGATGCTCTGCTTTCTGTTAGTCAGCCAATCCTCCATCCAATTCAATACTCTACCCTTCACCCCTAAGATCTAACCTGCTAGATCAGTCCTTTACGCAGCACCTTGTCAAATGCCTCTGAAGTTTAGATGTACTGCATTTGCTGCATCCCCATTTACCAGCTTGTTGGTTACATTCTCAAAGTACCCCAGCAGGTATGTCAAGTACAACCTGCCCACCATGAAACCGTGCTGACATGGTGAAATCATCTTTGTTTATCCAAGTGTTCAGTTATTTCCTACTTTATGGTTGACTGAAGAAACTTCCCCACTACAGAGGTTAAGGTCACTGGTCTATAGTTTGTGAATTTTTGCCTATCTCCTGTTTTGAGTACGTGTACCACATTATTACTTTTCCAATACTTCATACCGTTCCAGAATCCAAGGATTTTTTGAATATCCTAACTAATAACGTCCACTATCTCTGCTGTTACCTCCTTTAATACGATAGACTGCAGGCCGAGGATCTGAGCTGCCTATAATCCCATCAATGTATTTAATATCTTCTTCCTCATCATCGTACTTCCATCGTGATCCTTTGCAGTTATTTTAAATTTTGGGAAGAAATTCTCTGCCATTTCTGAGTTTCCCATTATTACTTTGCCATTTTCATTCTCTCAAAGGCCAACATTTACATTCAGCATTCTGTTACTTTTTGTCTCCTCGTAGAAGTGTTCTTTAATATTTCTTAAGTTTGCTACCCATTTTCCTTCGTAGCCATTTTGATTTTGTTTTTAGTAACTGTTTGCTGACAAGTAAAGTATTTTTCTTTAATTCATTAAAGGATGAGGGTGTCGCTGGTTGGACAGCACTCATTGTCTGTCCCTAATTGCCCAATGGGCAGTTAAGCGTCAACCAAATTTGTATGGGTTGGAAGTCACATATAGGACGGATCAGGTAAGGATGGTGGTTTCCGTCCCTAAAGAACATTCATTACACATATGGGTGTTTCCTACAATGATCAATTGATTCATTATCATCAATAGACTCTTAATTGCAGATTCATATTAGATTTAAACTCCACCATCTGCCATGGCGGCATTTGAACCCATGTCCTCAGAACATTATCTGGATTAGCAGTCAGCAATAATACCACCAGGCAAGAACCTTCATGTTATTGTTGACTTCCGTTTTAAGAACATAGATCGCTTTTACAATTCTTCTTCCACTCAGGATTACATTTTATTTGAGGGTGTTTGACTATCTCCCTAAGTAGTTGCCACTGTTCTTCAAATGTCCTGCGCTTTAATCTTCATGACATGTCCAATCAGGCCAAGCCCTTCCTCAGGCCAGTAAAATTATCATTGTCCAACACCAAGCCTCTCCGATGTGACTCTGTCTTCACTGTTAGTCTGAATGTGAAACTCCTGCATGTTGTGGTCACCCTTTCTAAAATGATCCAGTACCACAATATGATTTATCACTCCTTCCTCATTACATAATACCAAAGCCAGTTCACTGGTTGTTTTCATGACATGTTAATCAAAGAAATAATCTGTCATATATTCGACACATCGTTCTTTGAGGCTCCCTTGCCAAATTGATTACTCCAGTCAATGTGCATGCTCAAATTCGCATAATCACTCATGTGCCCTTGTCTGAGGCCATTGTTATTCCCTGGTTCATGCTATCCCCTGCACTGAAAGTAATTTGTGAGGGGGGAGTGGTTTATGGGCTGGAAATGCTCATACCAATGGGTTTCCTTTCATGTGGTTTAGTTCAAACCAGACTGATTCATCACTTTTGTCCCACGTGCTAATATAATTTCTTAATACAGTCTTGACATAATCCTTAACGAATACAGGCACTCCACCTGCTGTTCCTTCTTGTCTGAATACTGAGTAGCCTTGGACATTTAACATCCCAGTCCTGACCTTCATGTAACCACATTTCAGTCATGCCCACCATGCCATACATATTTATACCTGTTAGCGCTATCAGCTCGTTTTATTCCAAATACTGAACACATTTAGTTAAAAAACGTTTTAACATAAGTTCTATCGATTTATCTTGCTCTTTTAATACTTGTGTGCACAGGCTTTCCATCCTTATTTATTGATCCCTGATAATAGTGAGCCTATCATTTACTCCAACTTTCAACTCACGTTTTTAAAATTGTTCCCTTAGCATAGTCATTACAATGGTTATGTATGTTTAATTGACAAAACCTTTACTTTCTGTCCATTTTCTGACCTGCCGCTTTGGTACCCATCTTCCTGTATAATTAGCTTAAATCTGCACGATCACACCTCCCTTCCAGGATATTGGGGCCCCTCCAGTTAAAGCGCACACTTTCCTTTTTGTCCAATTCCCACCTGCACTGAACGCGATCGGAATCATCCAAAAATCAGAAACGCTCCTCCCAAACTAGCTCTTTGCCACATATTCAACGCGACTATCTTCCTCTTCCTTGTCTCACTTCCAGATGTCCAGGGAGTAATCCCAAGAATATAATCCTGGAGATCCTGCTTTTACACTCACTCCTAACTCCTTTAACTTTCTTTGCAGGATCTTCCAACCTTTCACTCTTCTTACCTATGTCACTGGTGTCAATGTGAACCACGACCGCTGGCTGTTTACCCTCCCACTTCAATACGCACTGAGCATGCTCGGAGACATTCTTGATCCTGGCGCCGACCACCCTTTTTATGAAGAAACCATAGAATCATAGAATCCCTACGGTGGGAAAACAGGCCATTTCAAACAGCACATCCACGCTGACCCATTGAAGTGTAACCCATTCCGACCCATTCCCCTAGTCTTTTACTCTGCATTTACCCCTGACTAATGCACCTAAGCGGCACATCGCTGACCACAATTGGCAAAACACAAACAATCCAGACCCATTCCTCTACATGATGTTGAATCTGCTTTTCACAAGAGATAATGACACAACTATTGAGCATTTCCAGCATCTTCTGGTTTTGTCACCGATGTTGATTGCATATTGATAAAAACGTATGCAACACAGAATCGAAAAATAAAACCAAGGTGAATTTAAACTCTCAAGAGAAAAATAATTATTTGGTCGTTCAATGATCCCTGTAAAGGTTCATTGCATTACTGCTGTTCTATCCATGGACACATTGTTCAAATTCCCAATCTATGAATAAAGGAGGTTTTTACATTTCTTTGATATCAGAAAGCTTCGAAAAGTTGCACATTTACTCTTTCATATGGGAATGTGATGACATTGCATTCTTTCATCTCAGTCCAATTACAGAGCATTATTCACAAAACGCATACACTCATACACCCATATACACGCATATGCATACACACATAGACACACACATGCAAGCACACACACACATGTACACACACACGCATACACACAATGTAATTCTTTGTCGAAGAATACCAGTAACAATGTAAGTAACTGGAATGATAACTGGAAAGAAGGATTTAGGTAAAGGAAGGATGAGAGAAAATGGGGCTTTTTGGAACAGAAAAGACTATCATGTGAACTTACTAAGTTGATCAAATTTATGGAAAGCTATGCAAGGCAGATAAAAGTTACTGTTATGAAGTGGTAGAGATATATGTTACATTTAAGAGAGATTGGAAGCTGGCACAAAGTGCTCTGAAAGAAGTTAAATGTAATATTTGACTGTGAAGTCAATATCTGAGTTGCCACGAAACGAAAACCAATTCAAATTCGGCCAGTTTAAATTTGCCCCAACACACAGAAATCAAATTGAGTTTGAAATACTTGATGACTTCGAAATCAATGAAATGGTCCGATGTTTAGAGGTATAAAACTGGACATTTTGAACATTTATGGGGAGAACCGCCAAGGACATCCAGAAAGATAGACTGCGAGTTGAAGGTCTTTCTGAAAGGTACCTGTCCATAAGAGGTTTGCACAGCAGAACATTGATGCCAACCGAGATAAAGCTCTACAGGGGAAAGTATAAACGGAGAATCGACGAAGCTAACTGGTATTGAAATGTGTATTTTTTTGTAAACCTTAATCGTTTTTTTTTGTTTAATCGGACCAGTATTGTAGAGTGGGAGGTCAAAGATACGTTTAACCGAAGGAGTTCTAAATAGTTGTTTGTTTTATTATTCTCCTTTGGACTTAAATAACAAAATTGTTAATTTTACTTTTAATTGTGATCTCTGTAAGTGGATCTTTGCGTCTCGAAATTTAACAGATTGTGGCATGAGGTGATTTTTTTTCTGTGTGGCTGGTTTAAATTAGGAGAGGGGTTAACCCTGTTTCCTAACAGCTTGGTGGCTTTCGTCCACGATATGAACAGGTTTTTCAGATCCAGTCTGAGGTTTGAGCAAATTTGCATAGATTTGAGGGATGAAAGGAAAATAAAGTATATTTAAACATTTGCACGTTCGTGTCTGAGATCGTTAAATGAAACGTCAATGAGACAACTTGTTTAATTCGGATGACTTGTGTTTGTTTAAATTAAAAGTGAGAGAAATGGCTATTAAAAAACTTAAGACGGGTTTGAAAATGATTCTCCAATTTGCCACGAAATCTTAGAAAGAAACATAAAGGCCAAACTTTTAGAATTAGCAAGGCGGTTAGATTTGGATTTAACCAAGGACAAAAGTAAAGCTGAAATTGTCCGGGAATTTCTTACATACTAAGGTGTGTCAGAAACACAGACAAGTGCAGGTGAGGGTGCAAAACAAAACGTAAATTCCAATTGAGGAAAATATAGTTTAACGATAAACAAAGGGAGAGAAAGAGAGAGAGAGAGAAGAAACAGAAAGCAAGACAGAACAGAGAGAGAAAAATAGAAGATTTTTAGCTGACCAAAAAGAGAGAGAATTTGAACTTGAGAAGTTGCGATTTAGTCAGGAAAGTGACAATAAAAACATGGAGAGTAAAAGAGACGGTAGTATTATATGCAACTATGTCAATACTCTGCAACATTTTAATGAGAAAGATGTTGATGCTTTCTTTATCTCATTTGAAAAATTGGCTCGGCATTTCGAGTGGTCCTAGGATTTATGGGTAACGCTAGTTCGGACTAAAGTGGTAGACAGGGTGAGTGGGATATTTTCTCCGCTGTCAGATGAGGGGTCACGAGATTCTCAAGACGTCAAGCAAGCTCTTTTAAGTGCTCACGAATTGGTACCAGAATCATATAGACAGCAGTACAGAAACATAAAGAAGTAATCAGGTCAGACTTATGTTGAGTTTGAAATAATTTAACATAGGCATTTTGATAGATGGATGTTTTCTTTAAAAATAGATATGACCTATGAGGATCTAATGGAGATTATTCTGCTGAACGAATTGAAAAATTCACTTCTAGAGATGATAAGAATTCACGTGGAGGAACAGAAAGTTCAGAAATTGAGAAGGGTAGTAGAATTAGCAGATGAATACATGTTGCTGCATAAGACAAGCTTCCAACCAGAATTTCGTCCTGTGAAGGATCGCATTTGGGAGATGTGGAGATGCTACACTGTAAAAGAAACAGTAGAGAATAAGAGTTTACCACATGATAAAGAGGATGCCACAGAGGCCTCAGGTGCTTTCACTTAATAGAGTGGGGCACAGAAAGCTACAGTGCCTGTGGTTTCAGAAGGGCATTGGGAAAAGATGTTTTCACTGCCATAAGAAGGGATTTGTCTGGTCACAGTGCTGATCGTTAAGAAAGGGAGTGTGGTAAAAGATGTGGTAAAAGAAGCTAAGCCAGTGGCATCAGTGATAGTCTTAAAGGAAATCCCAAAAGGAACCGAAGAGCTGCAGGAAATTGGACAGCCTCGGCAGGGGCTGGGTATGGAGTTAGTACCTGATCTGTATAAGGAATTCGCATCTGTGAGTAATATTTACTCAGAAACAACAGGGGGAGAATGAGAATAAGTTATAATTTTGAGAGATACAGGATCTAACCAGTTTCTAATAGTAAGAGATGAGCAACTTTGCAGTATTTCTGATCTGTTACCCGAGAGTATTATAATTTGTGGGATAGATGGAGAGAAATTTAGCTTTCCTCTCCATAAGATGAGGTTGGAGTGCCTTCTCAAGTCTGGGGAAGTAACCGTGGGAGTGACTGACAGAGTTTGAGTTCCAAGAATCCGGTTTGTTCTCGAGAATGATTTAGTAGGGTCCAAGTTGGGAGCGACACCCATTGTTGTGGAGAAGCCCAAGAAGACCAGGAAACTGAGGAGTTAAAACAGAAGTATACTGGTATTTTCTCAGACTGTACAGTAACCAGATCCCACTCTCATAAATCACAGCAGGACGCACAAACTAAAGACAATGATGAAGGAGTTAAAGTTCAGTTAAGTGGCATCCTGTTTGACGTAATGGTGCAGGAAAAACATGAACAAAGAGAGGGCCAGACAAAGGCGTTTTGTCCTGAAAGGTGAAGGGATTTGCAACAGACAGGCAAGGTGATAAAAGATATATATGTGGATGCGTACTCTGAAAGTGAGGCAGAGATATTCCTGAGGATTATTATCAGAAATATAGAATCCTAAAACGGAAATGGAGACTACGGCAGGTTAGTGCAGAGGAGTAGTGTGCTGAAGTGCACCAGATTGTGTTACCAGTAGCACAGAAACAGGAAGTGTTACGGGTTACACGTGGACTACCTATGGGAGGTCACCGAGGGGTACAAAAGAATCAGGTTAAGGGATAAAAACATTTTTATTGTCCTGGAATGCACAGAGATATGGTTAACTTCTGGCATACGTGTCATACATGCCAAATAGCAGGTAGGCCACAGGCAGTTATGAAACTAGGACCTCTTTCACCAATTCCCACATTCAGAAACCCCTTCATGTGGCTTATAAATTAGTGTGCCCTCCGGAAAAGAACAGGAGGGAAATAATTGAAGAAACAGGTGCTAGTTTCTGCCCCACAGAGTGAGGAATCAATTCCAAATGGTGTGGATTTTTATGTGCCTCAAAATATGTTAAAAATGTAGAAGTCCTTGAGCAGTGGGATAGGTTCATAAACAATCTGCCTCAGGAGTATAGAATGCAGTTGAAACGTTTGTTATTGCAATATGAGGGCTTATGTAAGAATCATACGGGGAGAACTAATACCATTGTACCTGAAGTAGACGCATGGAATACTATTCCGATAAATCAACACCCCTATCAGCTTAATGCTCTCAAAGTAGACAGGTCCAGAAGGAGGTGGAGGCTATGCTCAATTAGGTCATCATCGAACCAAGCCAGTGCAAGTGGAGCTCGCCGATTATCTTCGTTCCCAAACCGGATTGGACTTAATGATTTTGGTTGGATTATTAGAAGGTCAAAACTGTTACAAAATCAGACTTATATGCAATACCGACATTGGAAGACTGTATCGAGAAATTTGGACAAGTCAGTTACACCAGAAAGTTTGACTTGATGCGTAGTTTCTGGCAGGTACCTTTGTCAGAGACGGTAAAATAAATTTCTGAATTGTAACGCTAAATGGACTGTATCAATTCAAAGTGATGCCCTTTGGAATGAACAACACATTCCAAAGACCCATGAACAGAGTTGTGGCCTGATTAATAAACTGTGCAATCTGTTTGGACGATGTAGTGATCTTTACTAAGTCCTGGAAAGAGCACTTGGTACTGTTGGCAGAGCTCTTTGAATGAATACGTGAATGAATAGGATGGTGATAAAATTAAACAAAACTGAATTCACGAAAGCAGACGTGATGTTCTTGTTACAAATCATCGGTCATGGAAAGTTGACCCCATGGAACACATAGACAAAAGTTACCTAGGAATTTCCATGACCAACCTCGAAGAAAAAGGTGCTTTGCTTCTTAGGAGTCAGCGGATTCTATCGGAAATTTGTTCCAAACGTCAGCAGTGTAGTGGTACCATTAACCAATTTGCTGAAGAAGAACACAGAGTTTTGATGGACAGAACAATGCCAGGAGGCATTCGACCATTAGAAAGAAATATTGACCACCAAACCAGTTTTAGATATACCAAACATTTCAAAACCTTTCAAAGTTGCCATCACCACGAGTTGGAGCTATCCTGCTATAGGATGGTGAGATAGGATTGTACATTTCAAAGAAACTCAACATCCACCAGAGAACATGTTCCATGATTGAGAAAGAACTATTGGGTTTGGTACTAGCCTTACGACATTTTAATGTGTACTCACAAACAGCGTGTTGGAGACATTTGTGTACACGGATCTCAATCTGCTTACATTCTTTGAACGCTTTAAAGACTATTTCATTGTAGTCTTAAGTTACAGACTTTTAGTTTAAAATTAGACATGTAGAATGTCGTAAGCATGTAATCACAGATGCGTTCTCACAGATTTAACTGATAACGTTTAGACGAGATTTGTATTTATCCAATGTAAATATAGGTATATGGGAAAAGTTAAGGTGATCTTAGATTTCAGTTATCTGTATGTTGTGGTAATGTGTTTAAAGAATAGTAAAACAAATGAGACCGTGTTTTCATTATGATGCTTCTTTTTTGAGAGAGAAGGTGTTATGAACGTGTAAATGGTATTGTACCTTTAAGAGAGTCGAAGCACCGTGAGTTCTGGAAAATTTAGAATGTAACATTTGGTTCAGCAGCTGGCAGTACCTGGGTTGCTATGAGACAAGAAATAAAATCAAATTAGTTCAATCCGTTTAAATTATGTCCCAAGAAGCTAAACTGCAATCGAGTTTAAATTTGGCATTTGGCAATACTATAAAAAAATGAAATGAACCGATGCTTTGGGGTATGAAGCTGTAAACGAAATTGACCAGTTCGGGGAGAACTGCCACGCAACCAACATCTGCAGACTACCCGGAGAATAGCTCTCTTAAATTCATCTATATTTATCAATGACCTGTGAAACAGAAACAATACGGAGAGGAAAATAAGACAGAGGAAGATACAAAGAGAAGATTCGACAGCTGGCAGGTTGTGAAATTTGTGTGCTTTGATAAATCTGAATTGGGGGGATTTATCGGACCAGTATTGTAGAAGGAAAAGTAAAAGATAGGTCAGAGAAAGGAGTTGCAAATAGTTGTTAGGTAGTTATTCTCTGTTAGCCTTTAAAAACAAAATTTATAATTTTTACTTTAAATACAGACCTTTAGGATGGTTCTTGGCCTTCTGAATTTTTACAGATTACAGCACTGGCTAAATCTTTTCTGTCTTGCAAGTTTAAATTAGCGTGCGGGATGTGGGTGGGGGTGGGGTTTAACCCGTGTTGTAACACTTTAACTCTGATTTCTCTGCAAAGATGCTGCCAGGTCTGCTGAGCTTTTCCAGCACATTCCTGTCTAAGATTTCTGGTTTACGAAATCTGCAGTTCTGTTGACTTGCTTATGTGTATCATTGGCAGCCTTGGCTGAAGTGCTGGAGGACAGGAAGGCAGCTAATGTTTTTACATTATTTGTAATACGGCTGCAAGGAAAACCCAGGGAGCTACAGACCAGTGAGTTTGATGTCAAGGATGGGTGAGTGTTTGTAGGAGATTCTGAGAGGTAGTATTTACATGATTTGGAAAGGCAAGGACTGATTACGGATATTCAGCACGGCTTTTTATCTGGGAATCCATGTCTCACAAAGTAGATTGCAGTTTTTGAAGAGGTGATCGGAAAGATAGATGAAGTTAAAGCTGCATGCGTTGTCTATGTGGACCTCGGTGAGGCCCAACAATGTTCCTCATGGTAGCATGGTTCATAAGGTTACATGATAGGGGATCAGTGAGAGGTAGCCAATTAGACACAAAATTGGCTTGACAGTAGCAGGTAGATGATGCTGGGAGAGATGTGTTGTCCAAATTGGAGGCTCCTGACCAGTGGTGCGCCACAAGGAACAGTCTGCTGCTGGTCATTGTTTTTGTAAATGATTTAGATGAGAATATAGGAACCATGGATAGTAAGTTCGTAGACAAACCCCACACAATTGATGTTAATAGTGGACAGCAAAGAAGGTTATCTTCGAGAACAATGAGATCGTGATCAACTGGGCTGAGGATTGGCAGGTTGAGCTTCATGCAGATAACTGTGAGGTGTTGCATTTTGTTAGAAAAACTAGGGCCGTACTTATACAGTTAACGTTAGGGCATTGGGGATTGTATTCGAACAGAAAGACCCATGGTGCAGGTACATGGTTTCTTGAAAGTGGAGTCGCAGATAGATAGTGCTGTGAAGAAGGCGTTAGGCACATTGACCGACATCAGTCAGAGCATTGAGTACAGAAATTGGGACATCATGTTGTGGCTGTATAAGGCCACATTTGGAGTACTGAGTACAATTATTGTCGCCCTGCTGTAGGAAGAATGTTATAACCTTGAAAGCGGACAAAGTATTTAAAATTATGTGACGGAGATGGGAGGTTTTGAGATATATGGAAAGGCAGGGATTTTGTTTCTTTTGCGTAGGAGGCTGAGGGGTGACCGTACAGAGGTTTATAAAATCAAGAGTGACATGGATAGGATAAATATACAAGGTCTTTTTCCCAGGGTGGAGGTGTCCAAAATCAGAGAGGATAAGTTTAAGGTGAGAGGGAAGAGATTTAAAAGAGATCTAAGAGCAGCTGTTTCTCACAGAGAGTGGTGCATATATGTAGCGAGCTGTCAGAGGAAGAGGTATTGGTGAGTGCAGTTACAACAATTGAAAGACAACCTGATGTGTACATATGAAAGGTTTGGAAGTTTAGGAAACCTGGTGAGCATGGATGAGTTGGGCCAAAGGGTATGTTTGCATGTTTATTACTCTAAGAGTCTATGACTCGAGAATTCCTCTTTCATCACTAATTCTTCATTGCACTCAATTATTTTCCAAGTTAAAACTCCTCTGTAAATGCTTTCAATGATACAACTCGCTGAACTTCCGTAAATACAGAATTCCTGGCATTGTTGTGGTGCTGTACACCACAGCAGTAGCAGCAGCTGAAACAGCATTATATTCAGACACAATCTGTAACTCTTTGACTGGGATAATCCCTCAGTCGACCATTTCCACCAAGCTGACAACTCTGACATCTCACTGGGAATGCGGAAAATTACTCAGCTACGTCCAGTTCTCAAAGAGAGAAATAGTTACAATCTGACTAATTATCACACCATCAGTGTTTTCATAAAAATCAAATTAGTGGTTGTTTTTTTTTCCTGACAGAGCTATCAAGCAGCACAGAAATAACCTGCTCAGTGTGATATCTGACAGGTCCCCATGCGAAGATGGTGCTGTTGTGGAAATGTCATTGGATTGCTAATCCATACCAGGCTAATTCTCTGGCAACTGGTGGAAGTTAAAAGTAATCAATAAAATATCGAGAACTAAAATCTGGTGTCAGTAATAGTGATCTTGTGTCCAATATTGATTATAAACATTGATCTCCTTCCCCAATGTACTTTCAGGGAGTGAATCTCCCATGCTTTCCTGGTCTGGCCTAAAAGTGACTCCAGACACACGACTTGTGATAAACTCTTCAATGGTCTCTAAAACAGACAAGCAAGACACTCAAATGTATCAAACTGCTCCGAGGCTTGGAAGGATAAAACCGACAGAAAACTCGGTATCAGACAAGGGAATGGGAAACACAGTCCTGTTGACACTGCAGAGACATCCTTCTTAACATCTGAGATCCTCTGACAGCTGTACTCCAGCTGTCTCCTGATCCCTTTAGTGTCCAGGAATCCTTATTTATATTCAATGTCCTGGCTTCCACAGCCTTATGTGGGAGAGAATTCCCCAGGTTCATCAGTCAGTGAGTGCAGACATTTATTATCATCTCAATGCAGAGTGACCTGCCTGCACCTCATATTGTGGCTCCTTGTTTTATACGTGCCAGCCAGTGGAATTACCACCCCCGCTTCCAATCTGTCTCGCCCAGTCTGGGTTTAATATATTTCATTTATATCTCCATTCGCTTTCCGAAAGCCCATGGATTACAGGCCCAATCCAGTCAATGCAAAAGCTGCCCCACAACAAGCCAGTGATCCGAGAGATCAGTCTGGTTATCCTTCACTGCTCTCCCTCAATGTTAGGTTTGTTCTTTATGAGGGACGGAGACCACATCTCACACAATACTGCACAATGTTCGAGATGGGGTCTCACCAAGGCCCTGTACAGCTGCAGTAAGACACCCTTCCTCCTGGACTTAAATCTCCCTGAAATGAAGGTCAACACAACATTTATCTTCCTAACTGCTTTCTTTCCTGCAATATTGTTGTCGGTAACTGGTGTACAAGGAGATCCAGGTCCATTTCACTGTTGCAGCTCTGCTCTTGTTGAGTCTGTGTTCACTGGTCAGTGTGCCAATGCCATTCTCAGTATTGACTTCTGGCTTCAGAGCTCACTGTCCTGCATGGAACTCGGAGGGCTGCACAGAAGAAACAAAGATAGAACATAAATCCCTTTAAAGATCAATATATTTCAACGAATCCCTTTTCAAATGATAGGTTGCTGTTTTATTTTTCCCACCAAAATACACACCGTCACATCCACCCCCATTGCTCTCCATCTGCCACGTATTTGCCCATTCACTCTACTTGTCTCAATCAACTTGTAGCTTTTCTACATCGTCCTCACCAACACAAAATCCGACCTCGTTTAGTGCTTGCAGCAGATTTGGGAATATTGCATTTGATTCCCTCAACTAAATGTTTGACATGCATTGGGAACAGCTGAGGCCCAAGCACCAATCCTTGCGGCACACCATGTTCATTTCACTACAAAACATATTGCTTTGTTCATGTTCACTGTTTCCTGTCAGCTCTCCTATTCTAAAACCATGTTGATAATTTAGCCCCAATCCTGTAACATTTAATTTTGCATACTAGACGAGAGTCTGGACAAAAATCTTTCTGAAAGTCCAAATGCATTGCATCCATTGCATCTCCGTACGTATCAACCAGTCATTTTCTCAAAAATGATTCCCATTTCATGTTGACCCATTACATAAAATATATGAGCATCAATAAGATCAGGGCTGATCATTTCATGGCCTCAGCTCCACTTACCCGTCCGTTCTCCATAACCCATTGTTCCTTTAATGCACAAAACATTATCTATCTGAGCTTCAAAAACATTCAATGATAAAGCCTCAACTATTTCAGTGGGCAGGGAATTCCACTGATTCACAATCTTCTTGGCCAAGAAGTTCCTTCTCAATTCAGTCCTAAATCTGCTCCACCTAATTTTGAGATTTTGCCCTCTTGCCCAAGTTCCGCCTGCTACTGGAAACATCCTCTCTATTTCTATCTTATCTATTCCAATCATAATCATATATGTTTCTAACCGATCCTCCCACATTATTTCAAATTCCAATCAGTATATAATTACAGTCCACTCAGTCTTTCCTCATAAGCCAACCCCCTCAACTCCAGAGCCAACCTCGAGATCCTCCTCTGCGTCCATTGTAGCCAGGAGATCCTTTCTCAAGTAGGAAGACCAAAACTGCACACAGTATTGCAGGTGTGACCTCCCCAGCACACTGTACAGATGCAACATAACCTCCCTGTGTTTAAACTCAATCCTTTTCGCAATGAAGGACACAATTCCATTTTCCTTGTTAATTATTTGTTGCACTTGCAGGCCAACTTCTGTGATTCATGCACAAGGACATCCAGGTTCCCCTGCACAGACGCTGCTGCATTTTTTACCAATGAAATAATAGTCTTTTTTTTACTTGTATTCCTACCAAAATGGATGACTTCACATTTATTATAATTGTACTTCATCTCCCAGGCCTTTGCCCACTCACTTATAATATTTATGTCCCGTTGTAAAGTTTATCAGTCATCTGCACACTTTGCTCTGCCACTCATTTTAGTATAATCTGCTATCGTTGAGACACTACATGTGGTCCCCAACTCCAAAACGTCCAAGTAAGCTGTGGATGATTGCGGTCCCAGCACCGATCCTAGAGGTACACCACTAGTCACTGATCAGTCACCAGAAAATCACTCATTTTTTTCCCACTCATTGCTTCCATTAGTGAGCCAATCCTCTATCCATGCTAATAGATTACCCGCAATGCCATGCATCTTTACCTTATGCAGCAACTTCTTTGGCGGCATTGTGTCGAATGCCTTTTGTAAATCTCGGTACACCACATCTACTGAGTCTCAGTGGTCAAAATGTTTTAATGGATTTCTAGTCAATTAGTTAAGCATAATCTTTCTTTCATGAACTAATGCTGTGTCTGTCCAACGGGACAATTTCTATCTAGATGCATGCTATTTATTCCTTGATTACAGATCGACGTATTTTCCCCACTGCACATGTGAATCTAACGAGTCTATAATGCACTATTTTTCCTACTTCCCTTTTTAAACAGTGGTGCCTGATTTCCTGTTTTCCAATCTGCTGGAAATTCATCAGAGTCAGGTGAATTTAGAAAAATTTCCACAAATGCATTTGCTACTTCTCCCACCACTTCTGTTAGTACCCTGGAATGCTTTGCATCAGGTCCTAGAGACTTACCTATCTTTAGATCCATTAGCTTGACCAACACTATCTCTATCGTGGGAATGGTTTCCAGGTCCTCACCTACCTTTCTCCCTTTGACAATTACTGGCATGTTATTGGTGTCCTTCACTGTGAAGACCGACTAAATATCTGTTCAATTCCTCGGCCATTTCCTCATATCCTATTACTGAAACCGCTTTCTCACCCTCGAAAGGACTAATGCTTACCTGAGCCACTCTTTTCGTTTTATATATTTATAGAATCTTTTGCTATCTGTCTTTATATTCTGAGGTAGAATACTCTCATAATCTATCTATCTTATGTTTCTTGATAGGTTTTTTTTGCTCTTTTGACCTTTAAAGTTTTCCCAATCTTCTAGTTTCGCACTGGTCTTCGCCATTATTTATGCCATTTATTTTAATTTGATAGCCTCTCTTATTTACTGAGACATTCAGTTGGAGGAAACTAGCCACGAAACAACACGACCAGCTATCCTTAGTAGCCACACACTCAGATGACAAGCAACATGAGTTCGACTGGGACAACACTACTGTAATAGGACAAGCCAAACAGAGAACAGCCAGGGAATTCCTGGAGGCATGTCACTCATTTATATATTCAGTCAATAAGCACATCGACCTGGACCCAATATACCAGCCACTGCAACGGACATTTGGAACTGACAACTGAAAGCGGCAGATACAAATCACTATAAATGCAGGAGGAAAGATCACAGAAGCGCTTTACCGGAGGTTCCCAAGCACTGAGGATTTCACCAAGACAGGGGATGAAATGTCTGCAACACAAATTCCCAGCTCGGCGAACAGAACCACAACAGCTATTTACTATTCTCAGTGCCTTCTGAATTAACCTATTACCATGTTCAGTCACATTCAGGGATGTGTGGAGATGCATCCTCTGAGCTACCTAGTGTGCTGCCATTCATTGAATACTCCCACGTCTGGTTCCTTCATCCGAAGTGCATCACCTCATATTTATCAGGGTTACATTCCATTTGCCTTTGATCTGTAAATCTGACCATTCCATCTGTATCTTCCTGTAACATAAGGCCTTCCCCCATCACTGTCAAACAACTGGCCAATTTTTGTGTTAAAGATAGACTTACTAATCACGCACTCCCCACCCCCTCCACAATCACATCTACATCATTTATGCATACCACAAAGAATAAGACTCACAGCACTGATCCCTGGGGTACACCAGGGACACTGGTCTCCAGATACACAAACAGCCTTCTCCCACCACCCTCTTTCTCCTGCCTCTAAGTCCATTTGAATGTCACTTACCAAGTTACCCTTGATACCATGAGATTGTACTTTCTTTATCATGTGAGGCTTTGTCAAAGGTGTTGCTGAAAACGAAAACATACAAACGATCTCCTCGAAAAAAACTCAATAAAATTAATTCGGCGTGACTACCCTCTGACAACTGCTTGCTGATGATCTCTGATCAAACATTGCCTCTCTCAATGAAGATCAATTGTTTCCTTCCTTGTTTTCCCCAATAGTTTCCCTGAAACAGGTCTGATGCTCACTGATCTATAGTTCCCTGGTCTACCTGCACCAACCCTTCCTGTAAAGGGTGCTCACCATTACTCTGGCAACTCTACTGTGACCAGATCCTACTTAAACATTTGAGTCTGGGCATTTTCTCCCTTGTCTCCCACCGCAGCTTGTGATACAACTCTTCCAGACCTGGGACTTGTCCAATTTTACTCCAGCCAAAACCATTATTTCCTGCTCGCATCTTATATCAATCTGTTCAAGAGCTTCCCAGTCCGTTCTTCTTGAAATATGCACCTGCCTCCTTCTTCTCCCAAGTACAACGGATGTGAAGCTCTCATGTCATAATCTATCGATCTTATTCAGCTTCACACACAGATTGCTCCCTTGATATCTAATGGGCCCTAATTATTCCCTAGCTACTCTGTTCTGCTTGATGTTCTTGTGGAATATCTTGGGATTCTCGCTAATATTGGTCTCACTTGTCAATGCCCATGTTCGTCACTCCCTCTGCGTGATTTTTTTTTTTAAGTTTCATTTCGATCACCTCTCATCCTCTGAGACTCTCTGGAATACAGACGGAGTTCCCTCATCAGACAAGTTTGCCATCTGAGGGAAAATCTCGAGAATGTCCGTGCAGACCTTACAGTGTTTGCATAAATAAAAGACATCGCCTATCTTTCATTAAATCATTTTAATGTACTTTTCAAATTCACCGAAGCCAACTTTATCCTCGTATCTTAATGGCTTGCATGACCCCGGTTATGTACCAGTAATATAAGAAAAAAACTGCTTTGTGGTCAGATGTCATTTAAATTCAAAATGTTAAGATCACTATTCCCAAAAGCTTCTTTACTACAAAGTCTTCAATTAGCTCTTCTGATCACACATCACCAATTCTAGAACAGGCTGATCTCTACTTGGTGCTCAACATATCATTAAAGGGACCCATCTCATAGACGCTCATGTAATCCATTTTCCCAGCATTAACATTCACTTGTATTAACAACTCTAGATTTAACTTGAAACTGTCCATTATTACTGCAGTATCCACAAACTTGTATGTCTAATTTCCTGTTTTGGACTATAAAAATTTGTATCACAATTTTGACTTTGATATATAACTCTCATCAATGTTTGCTTATCCTTGTTGATTCTAAGCTCCACAGATTCTGAGTGACATGGGGTCTGGCGAAGTTAATAGTAGATTCAGGTGAGGTCTCAACATTGATATCATCTCCCCACACATGACCTGTTCTTCTCAAATGTCATTGTGACATTATCACCAGATTTCGCGTTATGCTGGTGGAGTAAAGAAGGACAATGAACATTCAGCTATATTGTATATTGCCCCAGACAGTTAAGACTGCTCTAACCTGAGTGGGAACCTTACAGCAGGCTGGTAAAGTGTTCCTGTTGCTATAAGGTATATTAGTGAGATCACATCTGGAGTAGGGCACACAGATTTAATCTCCTCACTGAGGAAAGGATGTTGGAATGAACTCAAAGATGGTTCCCACAACTTATTTCTGCAACAAAGGTGTTAATCATAGAAGCCCTGCAGTGTGGTAGCAGACCATATGACCCATCGACTCCACACTGATCCTCCGAAGATCATCCCATCCAATTCCCACCACCCACCCCACCCAATCTTTAAACCTGACAGTTTCCATGACTGATGCGCTTAGCCTCCACATCCCCAGACATTATGGGTCATTTAGCGTGGCCAATCCACCTTACCTACACATCTTGGAACTGTGGCAGGACACTGGAGACGGAAATTGAACTGGGATCTCTGGTTCAGTGATGCAGCAGTGCTAACCACTGAGCTACCCAGTGTGGGCAACACAACTTGCCTGCATATTTCAGCCCATGAAAAGTGACATTTGAACACGGAGATTCAATAAGACCCCAGACATGTCACTGAGCAACAGGAGGTTGACATTGAGATCTTGAGCGCTTGGTCAGAGACAGGAAAAGAACACGCAATTCCATCGAGACTATAATGTAGGAACGCCAGGAGGACATTGAGCACAGCGAGTGTGTAAAGCAGGAACAGAATGAGTCCAATCAGCTACTCATGCCTCTCACACAGCAATTGGAGCAGATCTTTTACAGCCTTGTGCCTGTTACACAGGAATTGTGAAAGGGAACATGGAGGTTATAGAAAGGGAAGGACTTCGAATAACCAGCTTTACTCGGGAATGAAAAGTAGTGAGAAAACAATTGGGATTAAAGACAAATTGTTAGAATCCGTTAAGAAGGAATTAATAATAGAAAATTTCCAAAGTCAAGCCACAATCCAGCACAGTCAACATAGTTTTATGAAGGATAAATCATGTTTGAATGATCTGACTAACTTTCTTTTAAAAAAAAATAACAAGCAAGGTAGATAATGGGGATCCTATAGATATATTATATCTGGACTTCCAGACATCAGTGCAGAACGTGCCTCGCAAAAGATTACTATGCAAGACAAGAACACATGGGGTTAGGAACAATATACTTGTTGGGGGAGAGGATGAGCTAACCAGTAAAAAACATGATATGGAGTCGCTGGTTTTGGACTTGGTTGGACAAGGTCAAAAATCAAACGACACCAGGTTAGAGCCCAATGGGTTTATTTGTAAACACATGGTTTCATTGTGCCACTCCTTCATCAGGTGTAAGAGATAGGAAAACCTTAAACATAGAAGTTATAAGGAAAAGATCAAAAGGTTGTACAACTTATGCACATGAATTCTACACACCTAAGATGGCTCTTAAATACTTCATCAGTTAGAATGGAGATGCAAGTTTGATTGATTATTATGCAAATTGCAGAATTTATTTCAAGTCACTGCCTGGAGATACCATCAGGTAAATGAAGTAACACTTGCCATCAGACAATGTATTCTAAGCGTGAGAACTTGTTTTGACGCTGTCTGTCTTCACCTAGAGTCAGACGGGCTTTATTTACAAAGTAGGAGTTTATAACATATCACATTGACTGACTGAATACAAATGGCATGTTTTTGGAACAAATTAAAATCCATCTGCAAATACAACTGGTCAAATGCAAATTCTCCCCGCAAATTTATATGTGCATACGTGCGTGTGTGTGCGTATGTCGGAGAGAGGGGCGCGTGTCTGTGTGAAGGGGAGAGAGAGAGAGACACGGTGTACGTGAGAGAGAGTGAGGGGGATTGTGTGTCTGAGTGCGGGAGTTCGACAGAGAGGCTGTGCGTGCATGTGTGCGAGTGACAGAGTGGAATGCGCATATGCGCATATGAAAGTGAATAAGGGAGAGTGTGTGTGTGGAGCGGATAGGGAGAGTGTCCATCAGTGTATATAACGGGGAGAGTGAGTGAGTATGTGTGGAGCGGATAGGGAGAGTGTCTATCAGTGTATGTAACGGGGAGAGTGACAGTATATGCTTGTCCAGGCGAAAACACGGACAGATACAGCACATCCCTTGCCCCCCCACACACTCACTCCATGGTTTCAGAGCGTCACCTCTCTGCAGCATCTGCCCCATTTGGTGTCCAAGTTACAGATGCGGTAACTACAGTCCCCATGCTCCATCTAGAGTTGGGTCACCAAATCCTCAGGTATCCCTGAATGTCTGCGGCAGCTCACAGCACAACCTCCAGCAAACCATCCCCAGACCCTCCACTAACTTTTCAATAACAGCAGTCAGTCAGAAGCCCCTCAGCTCCAAGCTAGATGCCTGTTCCTTAATAATTATACTCCAGGATTTTCATCGTGTAACTGACCGCTCGATCAACTGGGAGAGACAAACAGAGGCGTTCCATGGGCAGGCCCATACCAAGTTTCAAACGAGTGAGTCAGAGCTGCTGGAACACCCCTGTCCATGGAACACGACATGGGACACAATGGGAACTGAACAACAGTCTGACGCACACCATTTCAATGTTTCTGAGCTGCACAATACCAGCAATCCATACAGGAGGAAGTCCAAAACTAAGGCCAGGGAAAGATACAGAAAAAAAAACAAATAATTTATTAACTGATAACTTGCTGAAAAAATGGATAAGGAGATGGGGGATTGGAATAACAGGATAAGTGACTCAATGGCCGGTCCAACTCCAAGAAAGCAAACATTGAATAGAGATATTACCATATCCGCTAGAATGCTCCATTGCCTCAAATTCTGAATCTGCTTCACAGAACCAGCCCAGACACCATAAACTGGGGTGATATAACGGTTAATATGGAGAGCTGTGTAGGCCGTGCTATTGGATCACTCGATAAACTGGAATTTCTGCACAGCATGAGGAGCATTGCAAACCTTTGCCAGAATATTGCAACCCGCTACCACCACCCTCTGCCTCCTAACTTTGAGCCAGTTTTGTATACACATGGATTTCATATAAATCAACCTTGATAAACAGATGACCATGCACAATGTTATTCAATGCCTTACTGAAGTCCATATCGACAATGTACATCACTCTACCTCAATCGTTTTAGTCGCTTCTTCAAAAAATCTCAGTCAAGTCAGTGAGACACAATATTGCCTGCACAAAGACATGTTGACCATTCCTAATTAGTCGTTACCTTTCAAAATGCGTGAAAATCCAATGACTCATAATCCCCTCCAACAACTTACCCACCACTGACGTCATGTTCACTAACTTTTCCTTATTACCCTTCTTAAATCCTTTAAATAGTGGCACCACGTAGCAACCTCCAGTCTTCTGACATTTTACCTGTGGCTATTAATGATATCAAGGTGCCCAGCAATCACTTCCCCAGTTTCCCACAGAGTTCTAGCGTACATCTAATAAAAACCAGGATATTTTCCTGCCTTTGTGATTTAAGACCTCCAGCAGCTCCTCTGTAATACAGACACTTTCCAAGATGTCACTAATTTTTTCCCAATTTCTCTAGCTTCCATATCCTCCTGCACAGTAAATACTGATACAAAATATTCATTTAGTACCTCCTCCACTTCTTGTGGTTCTGCACATGGGCAGCTTTGCTGATCTTTCAGGACGTCCTATTATCGCCACCGTTACTCTTTTTGTGTCCTTGACGTATTTGTAGAATTCCTTTGGAGTCTTCTTAACTCTATTTGCCAAAGCTATCACATGTCCCTTTTTTATGCTCCAGATTTCCCTCAAGTATACTCTCATTGCCTTCTGACTCTTCTAGTGAATCACTTTAAGTCAGGAATTAAGAGGCTAATGATGACCATTCCGATTGATGGAAAAATCGATCTGGTTTACTGACACGCTTTAAGGAAACAAATTGCCATTCTTACCTGGTCTGGCCTACAAGTGACTCCAGACCCACAGCAATGTGGTTGACTGCTAACTGCCCTCTGGGCAATTAGGGATGGGTAATAGATGCAGGCCTAGCCAGTGACGCCTTCATTCCGTGAACGAATTAAGAAAACAACCCTCGATTCCTGCTGTCTATACCTGACATATGTTTCCCTTTTATCCGTGACCAGAACCTCACCTTCTCCAATCCTCCAGCATTCCTTAAACGTACCAGCGTAACCCTTCACCCGAACAGGGCCATAACGTCTCTGTACTCCTGACATCTCATTTTTGAAGGCTTCCCACTTCCCAACTGACCCTCTTCTCTGCGAATATATGTCCCAATCGACTTTGGAAAATTCTTGATTAATATCATCAAAATTGGCTTTTCAACAATTCAGAACTTAAAGTTTTAGACGTGGTTCATCCTTTTCCATCTCTATTTTAAAACTAATAGAATTATAATGACTTGCCATAAAGTGCTCCCCCACTGATACCTCAACAACGCTCTCCCTACTGCCTTATTTCCCAAGGGTAAGGTGACGTTTAGCTCCTTCTCTGTGATGGAGAGCATTGGTCAAGCAGCTGCAGCGTTGTAACTGGGATTGTGGTCAGCAGAGTCTTCGACTCATTGGTTTGAATCGAACAATAATTTGTCTCAATGCCATTTTCATTGAGTGTGACAGAGGGGTTGTCTGCACGATGCTGAGCTAGATTCCTCGTACTATCTTATCGGCATCACGTCATTAATACGCACCGCACCCCATGGTGTCCCTCTCATTCAATACCAGCCCGATTCCCCACCCATCAAAGTTGGAGGTAATCACCATCACCCGCATGCCCCTTTGTATTCCGTGATCCCTGGTATTGGTGCTATCTTTAAAAGGCCAATGGGCACATGGTTGAGCTTTCTCAGGTTGGCACTGCCCTGCACAATTTATCCTGACCATGGCATATAAGGGGCAATTAAACCATGGTTTGTTGACAGGGGCATGGAGGTTCTGGTGGATGGGCTAGAACAGACGGGGACCATTCTCTTCCCAGCGGGGGCCACACTACCAGACACAGCGAGCATGGTCTGAGCTCACCACCCAGCATGCAGCACCTTCTCTCTCTCTCTCTCTCTCTTTCTTTCCCCTCCACTATATCTCCCTCACTAATAACACTGGATGGATACAACACTGTTGACTGACTCCCTCTGGACACGTCAGCATCTCCCCCCACCCACATCAGCACTAACAGCAGGGACACTATGCTCACCCTCACTCAATCCTTCACCGTCTCTTATTCCAGTCCAATCAGCTCGGAATAGGACACGAAGAGTGAAGCCTGGTGGTGGAGTGCAGTATATCCATTTCACCCAACCCACACACCCGCTTTACCTGTGTGTTTGTATTTGACTCTATGGGTATCTAGACGTGGGTGCAGGTCTGACAATCTCTGTGTTGTTTAAAATGACACAATCTCTCCATCAGATAGCCTCCTCACCCTACTGCAGTGACAGCAGCAGTATAAACTTCGAGAATTCAGTCTGGGAGGGAGAGAGGGTAGCAGCTCACAACACCAATCAAACTGACAATACCATGAACGCATACACCTTCCCCTCCAAATCCCTCCACCCCCAACCCCCACCTCCCCCCTCCCCACACACAATGCTGGTAGGTGGAGGGTTGCAAATATACTTAGGCCTGTCAGAATAGAAATGCTCGCCTCCGAGTGAACCAGTTTGTCAGGAGATGAGATTAATTGATTTCTCTTTCTGTGATTTGCAATGCTTAAAAATTATGTGAGAAAGTATTGAAAAGTCCCAAAAAATGTCCAGTAGTGTTGGTAATGACGCAGGAACAACATCACTTAGTATCAGATAAAACTGCTCTATGCTTCCAAAGATATTATTTGAAAAATCAAACGGCAATGCAATTTGACAGATTCACTGCAAAGGATTTATTATCTTCTCAGAGTTAAAAACTGTGCCACCGATGCAATAGTGCGGGTAGTCCCGCAGAGAAAGGTATTGTATGAATCTAATCACAAAACTCAGAGGCGAGCACTGCTGCCTCACGGCATCAGGCACCCGCGCTCGTGTCCACCCTCAGGCGACTGTCTGTGTGGAGTTTCACATTCTCACCGTGTCTGCGTGGGTTTCCACTGGATGCTTGGATTTCCACCCACAGTCCAACGTTGTGAATGTTAGGTGAATTGGACATGCTAAATTGTCCACAGTGCCAAGTGATGTATAGGTTAGGGGCATTAGTCATGCGTAAGCGTAGGATAACATTTCAACGGGTCTGGGGATGGGTTACTCTTCGAAGGGTCAGTGTGGACCTGTTGGGTTGAAGGGCCTATTTCCACACTGTAGCAATTCTATGAACTCTATGAACAACAGGGACAGACGGAGAGAGAGGAGGAGGAAGACTTTGATTCCAAGTTCAATCTATTTACTTCAAAAACAACTTTGCACAGAGATGCAGACAGAGGTACACACAAACTGGGATACTGACACTAACACACATAACACATGCCCACAGAGATACGCACGTATATATGGACATTTACACACAAACACACAAATATAACCCCATATACAGGCACACACGATCTTTGATACAGAGATATATATATTTTTAGATTACTTTATTAGATTACTTACAGCGTGGAATAAAGGCCCTTCGGCCCAACAAGTCCACACCTACCCGCCGAAGCGCAACCCACCCAAACCCATTCCCTTACATCTACCCCTTCACCTTACACTACAGGCAATTTAGCATGGCCAATTCACCTCACCTGCACATTTTTTTTTTGGATTGTGGGAGGAAACAGGAGCACCCGAAGGAAACCCATGCAGACACAGGGAGAAAGCGCAGGGAAAATTAATTAGTTTTTAATTAATAAGTTATCATTGGTTAGTCGGAGAAGGCAGGAGAATGGGGTTCAGAAATAGTTTAGCCATGATAAAATGTCATGGCAAAAAGATGGGCTGAATGGCCTCATTCTGTTCCAGTGTTCATTGCTCATATAACTTTTCTGAAATTGTCTTTCCACGAGGTCAGTGGAGACTGAATTTGGTAAGTATTTGGTTTAGGAGAGTTAATGGGAATGTGGAAAGGTTTGAGGGGCTGAGTGGTCGATATCTGTTTCTAATTGTCGACTCCTTATATATCAAAAGAGTGGTTATTGATTTGAGGGGAACACATTTTGAGAATAAGGACCTTTCCATTTCAGACTGAGACTGGGATGCTCCTTTCTCTTTAGGGTTGTGTAATCCGTGGTGTTCTCAGCCCTAGGGAGCAGTGAGGACTGGATTACAGAAAACACTCAAGGTTGAGTTCCATACAAATTTGATGAACTGGAGAATGCATGTTTATTAGGAACAAACAGGAAAATTATGTTTAGTTACAATCACATCAGCAGTGCACATTCTGAATGGTGCAGCAGGCTCAAGAGGCTGAATGGCCAGCTGCTGCTCCTAACCCATGTGTTGATTTCTCAAGCACTCCGTAATGTTACAGAGGTAAAGAAGGATCCCATTCATCCAGTCAGTATCGTTATAATGAGACAGAAGGAGACCATTCTGCCCTGTAAGGAATTATGGATGAATAGATTGAAGTCATTCAACTCGCTAAGTACATTACGAAGTGTAGGATGAGGCCATCCAATCTTTCTAGCCTGCTGCCCAACAACATGGGCAACCTGGTTAACTATCATGGAATAAACAGTCGGGATATTAAGGTTGTAAAGTTGTAACTGTGTGGAGTTCCTCGGGGATCAGTGTGAGATTATCAACTATTTACAATCTATACCAATGACTTGGATGAGGGGACTGATTGGAGTGGAACTCAGTTAGCTCATTTACCAAGATAGTCATTTAACTGGACATGGAGACTCTGCAATGGGATACAGACGGGAAGGTTAGTGATGAAAACTTTGACAGAAACAGCATAATGTGGGTTAAGAGAAGTCAGTGTTGTGGTGAACACAGAAAATAGCAGTATCCTACTGAAATGGAGAGAAAATCGCAGAACTCATTGGTATAGAAGGATCAGTGCATTCCGGTACATGAACCACATAAACCTAGTCAGCAGATTCAGCCAATAATTAGAAAAGGGGATAGAATCTTGCTGGTTTATGCAAAGGCTATTGGGTATAATTGTTAGGATGTATAACTGCATTTGTACATGACAATGCTGAGACTACATCTGATGTATTGTGTCTAGTAATGAACCCCTATACTGAAAGAAAAATATGCAATTGTTTTAAAAGCTTTTCACTGATGTTTCACTTTACTCTTCGCGAGAACGAAGGCCTGATGGAACCATAGTGTCATACAGCACGGAAACAGACACTTCACTCCCGCTTATCTGCACCGACCAGATACTCCAAACTGATGTAGTACTCTTTGCCATTATTAGACCATAATCCTCTAAATTCTTATTCACATGCCCATTCATTGCCTCTTAAATATTGTAATTGTACCAGCCTCCATCACTTTTGCTGCCAGCTCACTCCATACACACACTACCCTCTGTGTGAGTAAGTTACTCCCTCAGGTGTTTTTTAATCTTGCCCCCTCACCTTAAATCTATGCCCTCTTGTTTGGACTCCGTCCTTGGAAAATAACCATATTCATGCCCCTCATGGCCTCTACAATGTCAGGGCACTTCAGGCCTGAGAATAAGAGATGTTCACATTGAACCATAGAGGGCCCTGGGTGTAGCTGAGGAATGAGAAAATAAAACTAAGGATTTAATTTAATAAAACAATATATTCATTTTAACACAGTACTTTGAAGACATGAATTTATTGTACAGTAATTATGAAACCACATATAAAATATTTTCAAATGATAAATTATAAATAACACCGAAATGGAGCAGATAACAGGGATGGAGTATGCAATCAGGGGAATATTTAACCAGACATCACATGGCTCACATTGGTGTTCGGGTAATATTATTATATGTTTCAGCTCAGAGAGGAAGAAAATGTAACTTGTCTGAGAAGCCACAGCCATTGCTCCATCGCTTTACATGTTCATCTCGACAGTAACACATAGAACATAGAACCTGGAACAGTACAGCGCATAACGGGCCCTTCGGCCCTTGATGTTGTTCCGACCTGTGAACTATTCTCAGCTCGTCCCCGACACTATGCTAAAATCATCATGTGCTTATCTAAGGATTGCTTACATTTCCCTAATGTGGCTGAGTTGACTACATTAGCAGGTAGGGCATTCCATGCACTTACCACTCTCTGCATAAAGAACCTGCCTCTGACATCTGTCTTAAATCTATCACCCCTAAATTTGTAATTATGCCCCCTCGTACAAGCTGACATCATCATCCTAGGAAAAAGACTTTCACTGTCTACTCGATCTAATCCTCTGATCATATTATATGTGTCTATCAAACCCCCTCTCAGCCTTCCCTCCAGACCAGAAAACATCCTGATAAATCTCCTCTGCAACCTTTCCAATGATTCCACATCCTTCCTATAATATGGGGACCAGAACTGTACACAATATTCCAAGTGTGGTCGCACCAGCGTTTTGTATAGTTGCAACATAACTTTACGGCTCTGGAACTCAATGAAATCTAACACACCATATGCCTCTTAAAGAGAGAGCAGAAAATCCATCAGTCATCTTTCCCACTCATGGAGGGTTCCTTTTGAGGATTCATTGGAATCTACCCACTGCCAGCAGAGAAGGGAATTCAGCCAAGTCCAAGTATTCCAGGAAGAACCCCGAATGCCATCAGCATCTGTGAGGAAGAATGACAATTGAGACCAACACAATTTTCCTTTTGACATGAAATTAACTATTATCTGGACAAAACTCTTCCAAACTCATATTCTGCAGAGTTTTTTTCTCTGTTTGTTTTCAGACACATACATGTATATCTCAGATTTACAGGAAAATAAATAATGACACACATATCTTCAATGTCCAAACTATATGTCATTTATCTTTCCATTGTTTTTTGACGAACTTTGCTTTTGTTTTAGATTAATTATTTTTACAAATTTAAGAAATATGCCTGACATGTTCCTAACACTGTACCTGACCCAGTCTGGGACTGATATCATTTGCCATATCACACACTTGGTTACACTGATAATGTGACGTGACCGATGGAGGAGGGGGACCAGAACAAGATACAATTACTCTCCAACCTCGTTGGAACAGGGATAAGGAGAATTCACTAAGGACAGTTTGAGTAGGAATTCCCTTCTCCATAGGTCTGTGGTACCTGTGTGTTTGCATTTATTCAAAAATGTGTTAGATGGGCAATTTAGCATGGTCAATCCACTGAAAGTCTTTCGACTGTGGGAGGAATCTGGGCACCTGGAGGAAACACTTACAGACAGGGGGAGAATGTGAAAACACAATACAAACAGTCTTGAGTGTGGAAGTAAACCGGGTCCCTGGTACTGTGAGACAGCCATGCTAACCACTGACACACCATGCCCCCCTCACACCCAAACCGGGTCCCTGATACTGTGAGACAGCCGTGTTAACCACTGACACACCATGCCACCCTCACACCCAAACCGGGTCCCTGATACTGTGAGACAGCCGTGTTAACCACTGACACACCATGCCCCCCTCACACCCAAACCGGGTCCCTGATACTGTGAGACAGCCGTGTTAACCACTGACACACCATGCCACCCTCACCTCCAACCGGGTCCCTGGTACCGTGAGACTGTTGTGCAAACCACTAACACACCATTCCCCCCTCCCCCCCAAACCGGGTCCCAGGTCCTGTGAGACAGGCTTGCGAAACACTGAGACACTATGCCCCCCCTCCCCATCCCCCAAACCGGGTCCCTGGTACTGTGAGACAGCCGTGTTAACCACTGACACACCATGACCCCTCCTCCTCCCCCAAATGGGGTCCCTGGTACTGTGAGACAGTCGTGTTAACCACTGAGACACCATGACCCACCCCCCCAAACCAGTCCCTTGGTACTGTGAGACAGCCGTGTTAACCACTGAGACACCATGTCCCCTCTCCCCCTCCCCCCAACCAGGCCCTTGTTCCTGTGAGACAGACGTGCTAACCACTGTGACACCATGTTCCCCTTCCCCTCGCCCCAAACCGGGTCCCTGGTACTGTGAGACAGTCGTGTTAACCACTGACACACCATGTTCCCCACCCCCTAAACCGGATGCCTGGTACTGCGAGACAGCCGTGCTAACCACTAGGACAGCATTCCCCCTCCCCCTCCCCCCAAACTGGGTCCCCGGTACTGTGAGACTGCCGTGCTAACCACTGAGACAACAAGCCCCCATCCCCTCCCTCCCAAAACGGGTCCCTGGTACTATGAGACAGCCATGCTAACCACTGAGACACAATGCCCCCTCCTACTCGCCCAAAACCAGGTCCCTGGTACTGTGACACAGCCGTGCTAACCACTGATACCATCCCCCCCTACCGCCCAAACTGGGTTCCCGGTACTGTGAGACAGCAGTGTTAACCACTCAGACACCATCGCCCCCATCCCCCTGCCTGCCAGAATGGGTCCCTTGTACTTTTAGACAGCCGTGTTAACCACAGAGACACCATGCTCCCCTTCCCCTACCCTCAAACCGGGACCCTGGTACTGTGAGACAGCCGTGCTAACCACTGAGACACCATTGCCCCCTCCCACTCCTCCCCAAACCCGGACCCTGGTACTGTGAGACAGCCGTGCTAAACACTGAGACACAATGCCCCCTCCCCCTCGCCACAATCTGGTTCCCTGGAAGTGTGAGAAAGCCATGCTAACCACTGAAACACAACGCCCCCTCCACTCCCTCCCAAACCGTGTCCCTGACACTGTGAGACAGCCGTGTTAACCACTGAACCACCATGCCACCCTCCCCCTCCCCACAAACCGGGCCCCTGGTACTGTGAGACAGCCGTTCTAACCACTGAGACACCATGCCCCACCCCTCCCCTCAAACCAGTTCCCTGTTACTGTGTGACAGCCGTGCTAACTACTGAGATACCATGCCCTCCTCCCCCCTAAACTGGGTCCCGTTTACTGTGAGACAGCCGTGCTAACCGCTGAGAAACCATGCCCCCCTCCCCCTCTCCCCAAGCCAGATCCCTGGTACTGAGACAGCAGTGCAAACCACTGAGCCACCAAGCTACCCTCCCCCCTCCAAACTTGATCCCCTTTTCTGTGAGACAACAGTGCCAACCACTCAGACACAATGCCCCCTCACCCTTCACCCCCCAAACCCGGACCCTGGTACTGTGAGACAGCCGTGCTAAACACTGAGACACAATGCCCCCTCCCCCTCGCCACAATCTGGTTCTCTGGAAGTGTGAGAAAGCCATGCTAACCACTGAAACACTATGCCCCCTCCACTCCCTCCCAAACCGTGTCCCTGACACTGTGAGACAGCCGTGTTAACCACTGAACCACCATGCCACCCTCCCCCTCCCCACAAACCGGGCCCCTGGTACTGTGAGACAGCCGTTCTAACCACTGAGACACCATGCCCCACCCCTCCCCTCAAACCAGTTCCCTGTTACTGTGTGACAGCCGTGCTAACTACAAGATACCATGCCCCCCTCCCCCCCCAAACTGGGTCCCGTTTACTGTGAGACAGCCGTGCTAACCGCTGAGAAACCATGCCCCCCTCCCCCTCTCCCCAAGCCAGATCCCTGGTACTGTGAGACAGCAGTGCAAACCACTGAGACACCAAGCTACCCTCCCCCCTCCAAACTTGATCCCCTTTACTGTGAGACAGCAGTGCCAACCACTCAGACACAATGCCCCCTCACCCTTCACCCCCCAAACCGGGTCCCTGGTACTGTGAGACAGCCATGCTAACCACTGAGACACAATGCCCCCTCCCACTCCATCACCAAACCAGGACCCTGGTACTGTGAGACAGCCGTGCTAACCACTGAGACACAATGCCCCCTCCCCCTTCCCCCTAAACGGGGTCCCTGGAACTGTGAGACAGTCATGCTAACCACTCAAACACTACGCCCCCTCCCCTCACTCCCCAACTGGGTCCCTGGTATTGTGAGACAGCCGTATTAACCACTGAGACAACATGCACCACTCCCCCATCCCAAATCACGCCCGTGGTACGTTGAGACAGCCGTGGTAACCACTGACACACCATGCCCCGCTCCCCCTCCCTCCCAAACATGGTCCCTGGTACTATGAGACAGCCGTGTTCACCACTGAGACGCCATGCCACCTCCCTCTCCGCCCAATCCGGGTCGCTGGCACTGTGAGACAACCAGGCTAACCACTGAGACACCATGCCACCCTCCCTTCCCTCCCAAACCGGATCCCTGATACTATGAGACAGCCGTGTTAACCACTGAAACACCATGCTCCTCTCCCCCTCCTCCAAAACCGGTTTCCTGGTACTATGAGACAGCCGTGCTAACCACTGAGATACCATGCCACCACCGCTTCCCCCCCACCCCCAAAACCGGGCCACTGGTATTGTGAGACAGTGTGTTAACCACTGAGTCATCGTGCCCCCCTCCCCCCAAGCCACGTCGCTGGCACTATGAGACAGCCAGGCTAACCACTGAGACACCATGCCACCCTCCCCTCCCTCCAAAACCGGATCCCTGGCACTATGAGACAGCCGTGTTAACCACTGAGACACCATGCACCACTCCACCTCCCCAAACCGCGGCCGTGGTATAGTGAGACAGCCAGGCTAACCACTGAGACACCATGCCACCCTCCCCTCCCTCCAAAACCAGGTCCCTGGTAACATGAGACAGCCGCGTTAATCACTGAGACACCAGTCTAACTCCCCCTCCCCCAAACCAGGTCCTTGGTACCGTGAGACATCCGTGCTAACCACTGAGACACCATGCCCCCACTCCCACCCCCACCAAACCGGGTCCCAGGTACTGTGAGTCAGCCGTGCTAAATACTTAGACACCATGCCCCCCTCCCCTCCCTCCCAAACCGGGTTCCTGATACTGTGAGACAGCCGTGCCAACCACTGAGACACAATGCGTCCCCCCACCACCCCACCAAACCGGGACACTGGTACTGTGAGAGAGCCGTGCTAACCACTGAGACACAATGCCCCCTTCCCCTCCTCCCCAATCTGAGTCGCTGGAACTGTGAGACAGCCATTCTAACCACTGAGACACCATGCCCCCCTCCCCTCAAACGAGCTCCCTGCTACGGAGAGACAGCCGTGCTAACCACTGAGACACCATGCCCCCGTCCCACCCCCCTCAAATCAGTTCCCTGGTACTGTGAGACAGCCGTTCTAACCACTGAGATACCATGCCCCCTCTCCCCCAAAACTGGGTCCCCTTTACTGTGAGACAGCCGTGTCAACCACTCAGACACAATGACCCCTCACCCTCCTCCCCCAAACTGGGTCTCTGGAACTGTGAGACAGCCATGCTAACCACTGAAACACTATACCCACTTCCCTCCCTACCAAACCGTTCCCTGGTACTGTGAGACAGCCGTATTAACCACTGAGACACCATGCACCACTCCCGCTCCCAAAAACGCATCTTTGGTACTGTGAAACAGCCGTGCTAACCACTGACACACCATGCCCCCCCTCCCCTCCCTCCCAAACCGGGTCTCTGGTACTATGACACAGCCGTGTTAACCACTGAGAAACCATTCCCCCTCTCCACCCCTCAAACCAGGTCCCTGGTACTGTGAGACAGCCGTGCTAACCACTGAGACACCATGCCCCCTCCCAATCCCCACCAAACCGGGACCCTGGTACTGTGAGACAGGCGTGCCAACCACTGAGACACAATGCCCCCTCCCCCCCAATTTGGGTCGCTGGAACTGTCAGACAGCCATTCTAACCACGCAAACACTATGCACCCCTCCCCTCCCTCCCAAGCCGGGTCCCTGGTACAGTGAGACCGCCGTGTTAACCACTGAGACACTATGCCCCCTCCCCCTCCCCCCAAAACCGGGTCCCTGGTACTGTGAGACAGCCGTGCAAACCACTGAGACACCATGCCCCCCTCCCCGTCCCCTCAAACCGGTTGCCTGGTACTGTGAGGCAGCCGGGCTAACCACTGAGACACCCTGCCCCCCCTCCCACCCCCCTCAAACCAGGTCGGTGGTACTGTGAGACAGCAGTGCGAACCACTGAGACACCAAGCCACCCTCCGAGCTTCGGATTGGGTCACCTTTACTGTAACACAGCCGTGCCAACCACTGAGACACAATGCTCCCTCCCCCTCCCACCCAATCTGGGTCGCTAGAACAGTGAGACAGCCATTCTAACCATGCAAACACTATGCCCCCCTCCCCTCCCTCCCAAACTGGGTCCCTGGTACTGTGAGACAGCCGTGCAAACCACTGAGACACCATGCCCCCACCTCCCCCCAAACCGGGTCCCTGGTACTGTGAGACAGACTTGTTAATCACTGAGACACCACGCTCCCTACCCCCTCCACCCCAAACTGGGTCCCGGGTACTATGAGACAGACGTGCTAACCACTAAGACAGCATGCCCCGCGCCCCCTTCCTCCCAAACCGGGTACCTGGTACTGTGACACAGCCGTGCTAACCACTGAGACACCATGCCACCCTCCCCTCCCTCCCAAACCGGGTACCTGGTACTGTAAGACAGCCGTTCTAAACACTGATACACCATGCCCCCCGTCCCAACCCCCTCAAATCAGTTCCCTGGTACTGTGAGACAGCCGTGCTAACCACTGAGATACCATGCCCCCCTCTCCCCCAAAACTGGGTCCCCTTTACTGTGAGACAGCCGTGCCAACCACTCAGACACAATTCCCCCTCACTCTCCTCCCCAAACCAGGACCCTGGTACAGTGAGACAGCCGTGTTAACCACTGAGACACAATGCCCCCTCCCCCTCCTCCCCCAAACTGGGTCTCTGGAACTGTGAGACAGCCATTCTAACCACGCAAACACTATACCCCCTCCCCTCCCGACCAAACCGTTCCCTGGTACTGTGAGACAGCCGTGCTAACCACTGAGATACCATGCCCCCCTCTCCCCCAAAACTGGGTCCCCTTTACTGTGAGACAGCCGTGCCAACCACTCAGACACAATTCCCCCTCACTCTCCTCCCCAAACCAGGACCCTGGTACAGTGAGACAGCCGTGTTAACCACTGAGACACAATGCCCCCTCCCCCTCCTCCCCCAAACTGGGTCTCTGGAACTGTGAGACAGCCATTCTAACGACGCAAACACTATACCCCTCCCCTCCCGACCAAACCGTTCCCTGGTACTGTGAGACAGCCGTGCTAACCTCTGACACATCATGCCCCCCTCCCCTCCCTCCCAAACCGGATCCCGAGTACGATGACACAGCCGTGTTAACCACTGAGACACCATTCCCCCTCCCGCTCTCCCCAAACCAGGTCCCTGGTACTGTGAGACAGCCGTGCTCACCACTGAGACACCATGCACCCCTCCCGTCCCTCCCAAACCGGGTCCCTGGTACTATGAGACAGCCGTGTTAACCACTGAGACACCACGCTCCTCTCCCCCTCCCCCTAATACCGGGTCCCTGGTACTGTGAAACAGCCGTGCTAACCAATGAGACACCATGCCCCCTCCCACTCCATCACCAAACCAGGACCCTGGTACTGTGAGACAGCCGTGCTAACCATTGAGACACAATGCCCCCTCCCCCTTCCCCCCAAACGGGGTCCCTGGAACTGTGAGACAGTCATGCTAACCACTCAAACTCTACGCCCCCTCCCCTCACTCCCAAACTGGGTCCCTGGTATTGTGAGACAGCCGTATTAACCACTGAGACACCATGCCCCCCTCCCCCCCAAACCACGTCGCTCGTCCTGTAACACAGCTGTGCTAACCACTGAGACACCATGCCACCTCTCCTTCCCCTCCAAACCGGGCCCCTGGTATTGTAAGACAGTTGTGTTAACCACTGAGTCCTCATGCCCTCCTCCCCTCTCTCCAAACCGGATCCCTGGTTCTGTGAGACAGCCGTGCACACCACTGGGAAACCAGCTCCCCTCCCCCTCCCCCTCCCCCCAATCCGGGTCCCTGGTGCTGTGAGACAGCCGTGTTAACCACTGAGACACCATGCCCCCTCCCCTCCCCTCCAAACCGGGCCCCTGGTGCTGTCAGACAGTCGTGCTAACCACTGTCACATCGTGCCACTCCCAGCCCTCCCCCCAATGAATCACTGTGCTAGGGAATACTTGGCGAAATGCAAATTTATAATATAAACAGAAGACAGTGGCAAAGCACTGCAGATGAGCCAGTATCTGGAGAGAGAAACCGAGTTGGAATATTAAGTTTGATATTACCCTGTTGGGAAAAACTCATATTCGACTCAATAAGTTAAATCTGTTTCTCTCTGCTCAGAACCCGTTAAGGTTGTCCAGCACGTTCAACTTACTTAGTCTTTTGGACTGTGGATATTTGTCTGATTTGAAAGGGAACAGTGAAGCTGTCATTTCTGTTGGCTCTCGAGTATTTGGTTATGGATTCTGAATGAAACATTTAAAAATATGAGAATGACTACCATTACACATTATGAAAATGTTGAACTCGGTGGTACTGACATCACACAATCAATTATCTGTAAGTAACTAACAGAATTAAAGATTCCAATTGTTATCAATGTCTTGTCATGCTCCTGATGTCACTGGCATCATGCTTATCCAGCAAGGTCTTACCTTTCCGAAACTTCAGATGAGAGTTTGCAAACATAATATATCTTGTTTTTCTTTTAAACAGGGCATATTCATCCAGGGTTTTGGTAGGCACTCGCAAGAGCAGAGTTTTTTTGTTGTCCCAAGTAGCTCTGGAAATGGCGCCAGAGACCTGCCTACTTGAACCTTTTCAATCCAAGTAATGCAGATCCACACAGAGCTGTTGTTGAGACATTCCAAGATTTTTAACAACCGATAATGAAGGAAGAATAAATTCGTCCCTAGTCAGAATGACATGCAACTTGGAAGATACATTGCAGAGACCGTTTTTTTTCATTGTTCCCATTTCCATTGCAGAATTTTCTCTATTACCATTAACCACAGTTTTGTTCAGGGTCTTTGATTCCACCCTCAGCCAAGTCCTGCTTCGATTCAAAGGGAAGTCACTCTGATCTCAACTTAAATTACATGGGAATATCAGTTCAAAGAATAAAGAGCAAAAGATAACAACACTGTTTGTTAGAACAATGTCCTCGCAATATTCCACAGAAAATTGAAACATGATCTTACGATTCTGTCAGAACGTGTTTGTCCTGTATGTTGATGAGGCTGTTTGGCGAAACATTGTGTCAGACGGACAGGAAGCAGCTCCAATCTGTACCAAATAGTGAACAAAACTATCCTGTTCACGGTGCATCAGATCATTACAAACGCATCATTCACTGATGACCAGTAGTAGCACATAAATCAGCAGATTCCAACATCAAGTGTGAGAGCAAAAAGGGAAAGGGAGGGTCAGGGGAAGTGGTGTGAGATACAGAGCGAGAAGTGTAAAGAGAGATGGTCAGTGGAAGGGTATGTAGAATCAGAATAGGCAATGCAAGGGAAGTAGGTGGGTAAAAATCGAATAGGAAGGGAGGATGAGGTGTGCCAGAAGGCGCATCAGTGGCTGGAAAAGCATAGAGTTGGAAAAGTGCGATTGATGGACAATCGAACATCACTGTTCAGGAAAATTGGGATCTGGTTTCCTTTGAAAATTAAAAGATTTCTCATACTTTTTTATTAACACTTCATTCTTGTTCATATTGTACATTCACGCTGCATTTCTGTATCTCTATCAAATGCAGACAGCATTTTCTTTTTCTCCAATGCATTATTTCAAAATGATGTCACTTTTTAAAACAATATTCAGAACGATGGGTCCTTGTTCTTTTAATTTGCTTCCAATCCAACTTAGAAATGAGAATGTGAATTGATCTTCTATAGTGTGTTTGTAATGTAAAAATTAATTTAATCTTTATCCTCATCCCTCTAGCTCTTTCAAACAAACTTAATGAATGAGCCTGAGTCCATCCTGCAGATGAAAAGAAAAATCTTCAGCTCTGACTATTGCAGCGAATTTCTTACATAATAAGCTGCAGGCCCAAATCACATTGAACTGTCGCAGTGCACAGTGCCAAACCCTATTCCAAAATCAATGGTATACAAGTCTTATGAATAATACATGCAGAGGGGTGGAGTGCAAAAGCAGAATTTGTCCAACATATCATTTCTGGCTTCCTTATAGAAGACCTCAACTGCATTACGCTGTAAATTCACCAAAATATGAAAAACAAGATATTGGAATTCACAATTCTTCCTCTGCAATAGATCTGTAGAACATGTAGAAAATCAAGGTTTGTATCTGATATTCATAAATATCGAACATAGAACATAGAAGAATACAGCGCAGTACAGGTCCTTCGGCCCTCGATGTTGCGCCGATCCAAGCCCACCTAACCTACACTAGCCCACTATCCTCCATATGCCTATCCAAAGCCCGCTTAAATGCCCATATTGAGGGAGAGTCCACCACTGCTACTGGCAGGGCATTCCATGAACTCACGAATCGCTGAGTAAAGAACCTACCCCTAACATCTGTCCTATACCTACCCCCCCCCCCTTAATTTAAAGCTATGCCCCCTTGTAATAGCTGACTCCATACGAGGAAAAAGATTCTCACTGTCGACCCTATCTAAACCCCTAATCATCTTATACACCTCTATCAAGTCACCCCTAAACCTTCTTTTCTCCAATGAAAACAACCCCAAGTGCCTCAGCCTTTCCTCATACGATCTTTCTACCATACCAGGCAACACCCTGGTAAACCTCCTCTGCACCCGTTCCAGTGCCTCCACATCCTTCCTATAGTATGGCGACCAAAACTGCACACAATACTCCAGGTGTGGCCGCACCAGAGTCTTATACAACTGCAACATGACCTCAGTACTCCGGAACTCAATTCCTCTACCAATAAAAGCCAGTACGCCATATGCCTTCTTCACCGCACTATTTACCTGGGTGGCAACTTTCAAAGATTTGTGTACATGGACACCAAGATCCCTCTGCTCATCCACACTACCAAGTATCCGACCGTTAGCCCAGTACCCCATCTTTTTATTACTCTTACCAAAGTGAATCACCTCACACTTAGCCACATTGAACTCCATTTGACACCTTTCTGCCCAGTTCTGCAGCTTATCTATATCCCGCTGTAACCTGCCACATCCTTCCTCACTGTCTACAACTCCTCCGACTTTCGTATCATCCGCAAACTTGCTCACCCAACTTTCTAACCCCTCCTCCAGGTCATTTATAAAAATGACAAACAGCAATGGTCCCAAAACAGATCCTTGCGGAACACCGCTAGTGACGGCACTCCAAGATGAACCTTTGCCGTCAACTACTACCCTCTGTCTTCTTCCAGCCAGCCAACTCCTAATCCAAACCTCCAACTCACCCTCAATGCCATACCTCCGTATTTTTTGCAGTAGTCTACCATGGGGAACCTTATCAAACGCCTTACTAAAATCCATATACACCACATCTACTGCTTTCCCCTCGTCCACCTCCTTAGTCACCTTCTCAAAGAATTCAATAAGGTTTGTGAGGCACGACCTGCCCTTCACAAAACCATGCTGACTATCCTTGATCACATTATTCCTATCCAGATGTTCATAAATCCTATCCGTTACAATTCTCTCTAAGATTTTGCCCACAACAGAAGTGAGACTCACCGGCCTATAGTTACTAGGGTTATCCCTACTCCCCTTCTTGAACAAGGGAACCACATTTGCTAGCCTCCAATCTTCTGGCACTACTCCTGCAGACAACGAGGACATAAAAATCAAGGCCAATGGCTCTGCAATCTCCTCCCTTGCTTCCCAGAGAATCCTAGGATAAATGCCATCAGGCCCAGGGGACTTATCTATTTTCACCCTTTCCAGAATTTCCAACACCTCTTCTCTACATACCTCAAAGCCATCCATTCTACTTAATTGTGACTCAGTACTCACATTGACAACAATGTCCTGTTCCTGATTGAATACTGACGAAAAGTATTCATTCAGTGTCTCCCCAATCTCTTCAGCCTCCACACGCAACTTCCCACTGCTATCCTTGACTGGACCTATTCCTACCCTAGTCATTCTTTTATTCCTGACATACCTATTGAAAGCCTTAGGGTTTTCCCTAATCCTACCAACTAAGGACCTTTCATGTCCCCTCCTTGCTGCTCTTAGCTCTCTCTTCAGGTCCTTCCTGGCTACCTTATAACTCTCAATCGCCCCAATTGAATCTTCACGCCTCATCTTTACATAGGCTGCCCTCTTCCATTTAACAAGGGATTCCAATTCCTTATTAAACCACGGCTCCCTCACACGACCCTTTCCTCCCTGCCTGACGGGCATATACTTATCAAGGACACTCAATAGTTGCTCCTTGAACAAGCTCCACATATCAATTACACCCTTGCCTTGAAGCTTACTTTTCCAGGCCACACATCCTAAGTCATGCCTCACAGCATCATAATTTCCCTGCCCACATCTATAACTCTTGCCCTGCAGTGCACACTTATCCCTCTCCATCACTAGAGTAAAGGTCACCGAATTGTGGTCACTGTCCCCAAAGTGCTCACCTACCTCTAATTCTAACACCTGGCCTGGTTCATTACCCAGAACCAAATCCAGTATGGCCTCCCCTATTGTTGGCCTATCTACATATTGTGTCAGGAAACCCTCCTGCACACATTGGACAAACACTGACCCATCTAACGAACTTGAGCTATAGCTTTCCCAATTAATATCAGGAAAGTTAAAGTCCCCCATAACAACCACCCTATTACTTCCACTCTTCTCTTGAATCTTCCTCGCAATCCTTTCTTCTACGTTTCTAGCACTATTAGGAGGCCTGTAAAAAACTCCTAACAGGGTGACCTCACCTTTCCTATTCCTAACCTCAGCCAAACTACCTCAGATGGCGAGTCTTCATCCATCGTCCTTTCCACAGCTGTAATACTATCTTTGACAAGCAATGCCACACCTCCCCCTCTTTTACCCCCACCTCTGACCCTACTAAAACATTTAAACCATGGAACCTGCAACAGCCAATCCTGTCCCTGTTCTACCCATGTCTCCGTAATAGCCACAACATCGAAGTCCCAGGTACCAACCCACGCTGCAAGTTCACCTACCTTATTTCGTATACTTCTTGCATTGAAGTATACACACTTCAAACCACTTTCCTGTTTACAGGCACCCTCCTTTGAAATTGATGCCATGTTCCTCACCTCCCTACACTCCAGGTCCTGCACCCTAAAGCTACAGTCTGGGTTCCCATGCCCCTGCAGAGTTAGTTTAACCCCCCCCCCCCCCCCAGAGCACTAGCAAACCTCCCACCAAGGATACTGGTGCCCCTCAGGTTCAGGTGTAGACCATCCTGTTTATAGAGGTCCCACCTTCCCCAGAAAGAACCCCAGTTATCCAAATACCGGAATCCCTCCCTCCTGCACCATCCCTGTAGCCACGCATTTAACTGTTCTCTCTCCCTATTACTCGACTCTCTATCACGTGGCACGGGTAACAAACCAGAAACAACAACTCTGTTCGTTCTAACTCTGAGCTTCCAACCTAGCTCCCTGAAAGCCTGCCTAACATCCTCAGCGCTCCTCCTACCTATGTCATTGGTGCCAATGTGGACCACGACTTCGGGCTGCTCCCCCTCCCCCTTATGGACCCGGAAAACACGATCAGAGACATCACGTACCCTTGCACCTGGGAGGCAACATACCAAACGTGAGTCTCTCTCGTTCCCACAAAACCTCCTATCTGTGCCCCGAAATATCGAGTCCCCAATTACTATTGCTCTGCTCTTCTCCACCCTTCCCTTCTGAGTAACGGGGACAGGCTCCGTGCCAGAGGCCTGAGCCCCGTTACTTGCCCCTGGTAAGTCATCCCCCCCACAAGTATCCAAAACGGTATACTTGTTCTTGAGGGGAACGGCCGCAGGGGGTCCCTGCACAGGCTGCTTCCTCCCAGTCCCCTTCACTGTCACCCATCTATCTGCCATCTTTGGAGTTACTACTTCCCTAAAGCTCCGATCTATGACCCCATCTGCCTCCCGAATGATCCTACGTTCATCCAACTCCAGCTCCAGTTACCTAACACGGTCTTGGAGAAGCTGGAGATGGGTACACTTCCTGCAAGTGTTTTCAGCAGGGACGTCCATGGCATCCCTCACCTCAAACATGTTGCAAGAGGAACATTGCACTGCCTTCACTGCCATCCCTCTGAAAGTAACCTTTTGTAAAAAAAACTGGGTCGAAAGAATACAACAAGCAAAATGCAGCACTTACCTACTTACCACAACGGGTCTTATTATTTAGGTTAGAGGAGGAGGGCGGGTGGGAGACACTACCTCTGTAGTGCCTCGGGTTCTTCTCCTGCGCGCTTTTAAAGGGAAAAAACCTACACGGCTGCCCCTCTGGTCTTCGTCACTTCCCCCTGCTGCTTCCGCTCTTTCTGTAAAGAGAGAAAAAATACACCGCTGCCCGCTACCGGTAAGTAATTTTAAAACAAACTGTCTTACCTTAGCTGCTGCTCGCACTTTTAGTGACCGTTGGCGTCAAAGGGTGAGTATTTATACTCACTGCTTTCCTTCCCGGCTGCCCCTCCGGTCTTCGTCACTTCCCCCTGCTGCTCCCGCTCTTTCTGTAAAGAGAGAAAAAACACACCGCTGCCCGCTACCGGTAAGTAATTTTAAAACACACTGTCTTACCTTAGCTGCTGCTCGCACTCAAAGTGACCGTTAGCGTCGAAGGGTGAGTATTTATACTCACTGCTTTCCTTCCCGGCTGCCCCTCTGGTCTTCGTCACTTCCCCCTGCTGCTCCCGCTCTTTCTGTAAAGAGAGAAAAAAAACACCGCTGCCCGCTACCGGTAAGTAATTTTAAAACAAACTGTCTTACCTTAGCTGCTGCTCGCACTCAAAGTGCGATAGATCATAGAACATTACAGCGCAGTACAGGACCTTCGGCCCTCGATGTTGCTCCGCCCCTTCATGCTAATCTGAAGCCCATCCCACCTATACTATCCCATGTACGTCCATATACCTGTCCAATGACAACTTCAATGCACTTAAATTGCCGAATCTACTACTGTTGGAGGCAAAGCATTTCATACACTTACTACTTTCTGAGTAAAGAAACTACCTCTGACATCTGTCTTATACCTATCTCCCCTCACTGTAAAGTTGTGACCCCTCGTGTTTTCCGTGCCCATACTTGGAAAAAGCCTTTCCCTGTCCACCCTATCTAACCCTCTGATTATCTTGTGTGTCTCTATTAAGTCACCTCTAAACCTTCTTCTCTCTAACGAGAACAGCCTCAAGGCCCTAAGCCTTTACTCGTAAGACACTCCTTCCATACCAGGCAACATGCTCGTTAATCTCCTCTGCACCCTTTCGAAAGCTTCCACATCCTTCTGAGAATGTGGTGACCAGAACTGTACACAATATTCCAAGTGTGGCTGTACCAGAGCTTTGCACAGTGGCAGCATAACCTCCTGGTTCCAGAACTCAATCCCTCTATTTAAAAAGGCCAAAACACGGTATACCTTGTTAACAACCCTGTTAATCTGGGTGGCAACTTTTAGGGATCTATGTACATGGACATCGAGATCTCTCTGCTCATCTGCACTCCCAAGAATCTTACTGTGAGCCCAGAACATCCAGGAGAAAGATGTGAATAGAAAGCAGGAGACAACAGCTTCACTTCATTTGGAGGTCGCCACCTGGTAATGAAACTAGCTAGACAGGTAATGAAACATCTGGATATCAAACCTACACGTCAGTGAGCAAACCTTCACCCTAAACCTCAACCTGAGCTACAAACCTTCACAAATCTTGCATATACTCATATTGCCTTTTGTACTCTTCTAAGGGCTCACTCGATCTACTTTGTCTGGATCTGATATATGCTCCCTTCTTTTTCTTAACCAGACCCTCAATTTCTTTAGTCATCCACCATTCCCTATACGTGCCAGCATTTCCTTTTACCGTAACAGGAATATACTGTCTCTGGACTCACGTTGCCTCATTTCTGAATGCTTCCCACTTTCCATCTGCCCTTTTATCTGCGAACATCTGCCTCCAGTCAGCTTTTGAAAGTTCTTGCCTAATATCATCGAAATTAGCTTTACACCAATTTAGAACCTCAACTTTTAGATCTGTTCTATCATTTTCCATCACTATTTTAAAACTAATAGAATTGTTGGCAAATAGCTGAACCTCACACACTTCAGTGAGAATTAAATCGATTGATTATATATAAATGTGTCATAATGATAATTCTATCGATTGTTCAATCGTTTTCTCAGTCTGAATATGCAATCAGTCAGAGGTCAACCACTTTGCAAATGATATAGCGACAATGTGTGCATTTGAATACTGGCATTCAATGTGTAATTGTGATCGCAAGACTGATCAGACAACATTTTCTTTCTGGTAGAAAACAAAATGCCCACTCTTTACTTTTGTATCATAAAATGTTGTTCGGTGATTGCATTTTACTTTCATCAATATAGAACCAACTTAATTGTTTTCAGAGATGATGCAATTATTGTTCAGTTGAATAATTGTAGTTCATATCTCAATATTGCCCAATTCACCACCATGGCTAACTCCTGATCATTGTTCAGGTCAGTAAACCTACCACGTTGCAATAAAGACCGACATTAAAAATGGATTCCAAAAGGCCTGAATTCAGGCACCTTGCTACTGGACCGCACAGCTGCCTGTGACACTGAGTGAGATACTGGCCTGCTCCAGAATCTGACCAGAAAGACTCCAACCTGGGTCAGGACAATCAGGAGGTCGGCGTGGAGGCGGAGACGCATGAAACGTCGATTCTCCTGCTTCTTGGATGCTGCCTAACCTGCTACGCTTTTCCAGCAACACATTTTTCAGCTCTGATCTCCAGCAGCTGCAGTCCTCACTTTCTCCTCAGGGCAATCATTCAAACATTACTTCAAAGGAAATCATTTGAATTCCACCTTGGCAGGAGGAACCTATCCAACAGGCTATCAGTCATCATTCCTGATGAAGGGCTTTTGCCCGAAACGTCGACTTTCCTGCACCTCGGATGCTGCCTGACCTGCTGTGCTCTTCCAGCACCGCTCTAATCTAGACGCTGGGTTTCCAGCATCTGCAGTCCTTGTTTTTACCTATCAATGTTCTCAGTGTAGTTACAAATACTGTCTAAATTAGATAGCAATGTTTGATCAGGAACCAGGTCTTACAAATTCATCTTCAGTCAGAGCATGACCCAGAGAGCATTGTCTGGACATGGAGTGTCAGAATCACATGGTATTACTTACGGTGCTGACAACTGGCATGTTTCCCATACTTCCTGCATCTGCTCCTTGGTCCAGAAGCTGTGTGAAAATGTTCACAATTGACAGCTTTCAGCAGCATCTTGTGCCTCACAGTGAATCCTCTGAAATTATATCCACTAAATGTACCTTCACATTCACCAGTATGAAAATAAAATTGTACATGTCTGTGGATGGTCAGATATTAATACATTGGTCACCCAACAGAATGTACTGAAGAAACCAGGAGCTAATGACAAACCAAAAATCAGTTTAATAACTAAACTTGGTGTATTTTGTCTGGTCTAGGTAACCACACATATTGTGCTGGCACTCAGCTGACTGTAACCATGCATACCATAACTGGAAGTCTTGGCCTCACGCCCCTTCCAGCTTCCTGACCTCACACACCTCACTCCCTCACACATTCACCAACTGTTGTGAATCCACCAGCTGAGAGAAACTTGGAACATGGAACAGTACAGCACAATAAGGGCCCTTCAGCCCTCAATGCTTTGCCGACCTTTTATCCTACTCTAAGATCAGACTAACCTACATAACCTTCAATGCACTAGCTTCCATGTGCCTATTCAAGAGTCTTCTTAGTTATCGCAAATGTATCTGACTCTCTTTCTATCACTGGCGGTGCATTCCAACCCCACCATACTCTGTAAAGCAGCTATCTCTGACAGACCCCGAAACCTTCCTCCAATCACCACAGCCCCCTCCGCAACCTTAAAATTACGCTCCTTGTGGATAGCCATCTCTGCCATGGGAAAAGACTCTGGCTATCCAATCTTTGTCTCTCAACATTTGAACATCTCTATCAAGTCAGCTGTTATTCTCCTTCACTCCAGGGAGAAAATCCCTAGCTCCCTCAAATTTTCTTCCGAAGATTTTCAAAGTTTGCGCAAAGAGATGCCCTCCAGACCAGGCAGCATCCTGGTAAATCTCCTCTGCACACTCTCTGAGGCTTTCACATATTTCCTATAATGAGGCAACCAGAACTGAAGACAATATTCCAAGTGTGTTTGAACCATAGCTTTTTAGAGCTAAGCATTAACCTCTCCGCTCTAACACTCAGTCCCCCTGCTCATGAAAGCCAACACATCATACACCTTCTTAACAACTCTATCAACTTGGGTGACAATTTTGTGGGATCTATGGACATGGACCCCAAGATCCCTCTGTTTCTTCCCATTGCTAAGAATTCTGCCTTTTACCCTGTATTCTGTATTCAAATGCAACCTTCTAAAACAAATTACTTCACACTTTTTTAAGGTGGAACATTATCTGCCACTTATTAGTCCAGCGCTGCATCCTGTCAATGTTCTGTTGCAACCTACAACAGCCTTCCATACTATACACAACTCCATCAACCTACATTTCTTCGGTAAACTTACTAACACACCGATCCACTTCCTCATTAAAGTCATTTATAAAAATCACAAACAGCACACGTCCCAGAGCCGATCCCTGTGGAACACCACAAGTCACTGAGTCACAAGGCTGAATGCTTTCCATCTGCTACCATCCTCTGTCTTCTAGGGGCCAGCCATGCCCGTATCTGGAGAGCCAGGTTTCCCTGCGTCCCATTCTTCCTTACCTTCTGAATGAGCCTACAATGGGGAACCTTATCCATCGCCTTGCTAAAATTCGTGTTCACCACATCTACAGGTCTACCTTCATCAACATGTTTTTTTTCACATCTTCAAATAACTCAATAAGGTTTGTGAGGCATGACCAGCTTCTCAAAAGCCATGCTGACTATCTCTAATCAAATTATCGTTTTCGAAGTAATTGTAAATCCTGTCTCTCAGAAGCGTCTCCAATAATTTGCCCACCGCTGATGTAAAACTGACTGTTCGGTCATTACCAGGGTTATCCAAATTCCCTTCCCTGAACCAGGGAATAACATTTGGCACTCTCCAATCAGCTGGCACCACTCTAGTGGACAGTGAAGACACCACGATCATCACCAAAGGCACACCAATCTCTTCCATCACTTCCTGGAGTAACCTCATGTATACCCCATCTGGCCTACGGGATTTATCTATCCTTATGTTTGTACTTCAATCAGTTTGTACTTCCCCTCAATTTGTCTACACCCTGTCCAACCAACTGATTGACTGCTTTCCATTTCAGTGCAATATACAGTGCTGCCGTCCTGAGCAAGTATGGTTCACAACGTCCTGCGAATCACAGAATTAAAAGAAAAGAAGGCATCAATGCCTTCCTGATAAAGAGCATACGACCAAAACATCGATTCTCCTGCTCCTCGGATGCTGCCTGACCTGTTGTGCTTTTCCAGTACTACACCTTTCGACTCTGATCTCTATCAACTGCAGTCCTCACTTTCTCCATTCCTGAGGGCTGTCCCCTCTACACACTGAGCAGGAAATTAACCATCAGGACTCATTGTATGTGGAGTTGACTGCTCAGTTCTGGAAAGTTGCACTTGATAAACACATTTTTAAAAAAGAAATTGCAATTCAACAAATAGCCTTTCGGTCCCAGAGTTACAATTTTGCTTCATGGTTTGGGCAGCCTGATTACAAATAGTGAATGTTTGAGGAAGTCCGAGGTACAGAGTACTCCAGGTGTTATATTCCACCTTACGATTATGTATTATCGGACAGACTGGTGTGACAATGGCATGAGCAGACATGTGGAGGTGGAACATTTTTGCCATCACAGAGACATGTTTGTGGGAGGTCAGGGCTAACAACTCAATATTCTGTTGTACTGGAACAATAGGCAGGACAGGAAAGGGTGTTGAAGAGGAGGTGGTATTGCGTTATTAATTCAGGAACAGTTACTGCAGTAAGGAGGGACGATATCTTGGGCGTGTCTTCAAATGAGGCTTTATAGGGTCGAGGTTAGTGCCCAAATGATGACAGACACACTGCTGGAGATATTTTATAGAGCCCCAGGAAGATGAAAATACAGGGGCAGATATATAACCATTTCACTGAGGAGCGTAAAAAACCAAATCACTGAGGTGTGAAGGAAATCAGAGATAGGAAAGCAAGGTTGGAGATATTACAGAGATAGAAAAGCAAGGCTGGAGACGTTACAGAGATAGGAAAGCAAGGCTGGAGGTGTTACACAGAGAGCGGAACGCCAGGCTGGAGATGTTACAGAGAGAGGAAAGCAAGGCTGGAGGTGTTACACAGAGAGCGGAAAGCAAGGCTGGAGATGTTAGAGAGATAGGAAAGCAAGGCTGGAGATGTTACAGAGATAGCGTGGCCTGTGCATGCTAGAATAGGTTAGCGGGATATTTTTAAATTCATTTACAGAATATGGGAAAGATGAAGCAGCTGAAGATTAGAGAGACAGGGGGGAGTGTAGGGGTTGGCGGAATTTACAGCGATAGATGGGACTGGAGTATTAGATAAAGATTGTAGTGATACGGAGGGTTACTGAGATACAAATGGATGTTGCGGCTGGAGGAGATGACAGGGAAAGATACAGAAATACACGTAGATAGTCTAAAAACGGAATTATGCAATGTCTTTATGGAGAAAATATTGTAGAAATCTGTGGAATAGACAAGGCACTTGGAGGAACTGAAGGAGTGAGACCTTGGACTGTCCAATCACAAGAGTCATAGAGTGGGTGTCATACAGCACAGAAGAGGCCCTTTGATTGATCGTGACAAAAAATAAAAGCCCTGTCGACCCTGGAAATCCCTCATTCCTAACATCTGGGGGCTAGGGCTAGATGTGGGAGAGGCACCAACAGACTCCTCAAGCAACAATGTGTCATAACGAAACCTCATTGTGTCAGATCAAACACTGACACAGAAACCTCCTGCTGACTCCCTTCCCTCAGCTGATGGATCAGTGTCCCTCTGATGGAAGCCGAGAGTGACAAAGCTGGAGAAGGTATATTGGGTGGGCCATTTCAAAACCATCTCGCAGAGGGGCTCAGCAGCAGCATTGCTCATCAAGACGGTCGGGTCCAAAAGGATATAGCTGCAATACTGGGACTGCACGGAGTGGGAAGGGAACGACTGAGAGGGAGAAACATTCTTGAGCTTATCTTCACAAACCTCCCGGCTGCAGGCACATTGATCGATGACCGTATTGGGAAAGGTGACTACCACACACAGAATTTCTATAGACAAAGTCCCACTTTTACATTGTGAATTGTGAGAATTGTGTGAATTGCGTGAGTGCGTGAGTGTGTGAGTGTGGTGTGTGAATTGTGTGAGTGTGTGTGTGTGAATTGTGTGAGTGTGTGATGTCTGAGTGAGAGAGTGAGAGTGTGAGTGAGAGTGACAGTGAGAGTGAGAGAGTGAGAGTGTGCGAGTGTGAGTGTGAGAGAGTGAGTATGAGAGAGTGTGTATACGCATGAACACATGTGAGAGATACTATCACCATGCTCAATGGAACAAATTTCAAAGAGACCTAAAACTCAACACTGGCCTGTGTGAGGTGATTCGGGTCATTACCAACAGCAGCAGAATTGTACTCCAGCACAATTTTCACTGTCACTGGCTGGCATGTGCTGCACAATACCCTGACCATCAGGCCAGGGGATAACGCCTTATTCAAAGAGGAACACAGGATGGCCAGTCAAGAGCAGCACCAGGTATACCTCACAATGAGGTGACATTACCAAACAACCAGTTACTCACCAAATAGCATAAACAGCCAATGACAGACAGATCTAACTAACAAATCAGACCTAATTTCTGCAATTCTGTCATATGCAATCAGCGTAAATTGTGTGCTCAATTAAACAACTCACTGGAAGAATAGGATCCACAAATATCACCTTCCTCAACGATGGAAGGGCCCAGCACAACAATAGAAAAGCTAAGGAAGAAACATTCACAACAATGTTTAGACCGAAGTGTCGATGGGATGATCTATTTTAGTCTTCTCCAGAAGGGAGTCATCAGCTAATTTGATACATGGTGTGTGGTAAATCCAAACGGCTGATGGGATGGGATAATGCAAAGGATGTGGGCCCTGATAACATTCCATTCAAATTATTCCTGCAGGGATATTGCACTGGAACCTACCTGACAATGTGGGAAACTATCCGGGTGTGTCCTGTACACACAGACAAAACATCAGACAATCAATGACTGCCCAATTGCTCTAATCCTTATCATTAATAAAGTGGTGGAAGATGTCACTCACAGTTGGATCAAGCAGCACTTCCTCAGCACCAACCTGCTCACTGAAGCTCAGTTTGGGCTCTCATCCCTTGGGCTCATTGAAGCCTTGGTTAACGATGTACAACAAGAAAACACACTGCTGAATTCTAGAGGTGACAGTTTCAGTTAACATGATCATAACTGCATTTGACCAAGTGTCGTATCCAGGCTTAACGGCAAACCTGGAGCAAATAGGAATCGTCTGCACTGGCTGAAGTTATACCTGGTACAAAGGAAGGTGGCTGGGGTTGGTGGAGAGCAACCATCTCCGCTCCAGGACAGCTCTGCAGCAGTTCTCCAGGAAAGGGTTTCTGGGTAAGCCTGTAGATCAGAAATGCAAGAGTAAGCCACCATACTCCTACAGAATAACAGGGAAGCTCTCTTGTTCGACAGAGACGACTGGTGGCAATTTAACTGGACAGTCATCATGCCTCAAGTAAGGGAGAGGTTGAGTAGGACAGTCCGTTAGTCACCCCAGTCAGTGCAGGAATTGAACCCACACTGTTGGCATTAATAACTAACCGTCCAACTGATTGAGCTAACCAAGTCCTCGCTCTGCTCCTTGGGATAAATATTGTAATATTAATCCGTTCAGATATGTTGCTAAACACCTCTGGAGCAGGTTGAACTAGAAGCCAGCTTCTTAACTCAGAGAGAGGGGCAGCATCAGTGAGCTGTAAGAGTGCTCTCTGCCCTAGGACCAATCATTAATGGCCCTCCCTGTACATTAAAGTCACAAGAGGAGATGTTTGCCAATGATTGGATAATGTTCAACACCATTCGTGATTCACTCAGATACTGAAGTAGTTCTTGTCCAAATGCAACAAGGACCTGGAACTATGCAGGTGTGTGCTTAACAGTGACAAGTACCATTCCCATTACACACATGCCAGACAACGATTACCTCTAACAATAGAAAAGTGTACCATATCATTTAATGTTCAATGCCACCAACATTACTGAACACCCACCTAGCAATATCCCGGGCATTACCGTTAACCAGAACTGAACTGACCATATAATTACATTACCCATTCCTGTGAAGGGCTTATGTTGAAATGTCGACTCTCCTGTACCTCAGGTGCTGCCTGACCTGTTGTGCTTTTCCAGCGCCACACTTTGACACATATTAACTCATTGGCGACAAGAGTATGTCGGGGGGTGGAATCCTGCAGAAATAACATACCTGAAAAGTTCCGAAAGCCTGTCTTCCATCTATAAGACACATGTTGAATGTGTGTGTGATTAAATACTTCCATTTGGTGTCTGAGTGTAGCTTCTCCCCTCACCCACTGACACTCAGTAGCAGCAATAAATGCCATCTGCACGGTGCTCTGCAGAAATTTACCAAGGCTCCTTACAACATACCTCTGAAACCACGACCATCAAGAGAGACAAGGGAAACGGATGCATGGGACCCCCATCATGTTCACGTTCCGATCCAAGCCGCCCACCATCCTGATCGGGAAGTATATTGCTGTTCATTCAGTGTCACAATTTCAATGACCCTCCCTCACGCACATGGACTGCAACAGGTCATTGTGACAGCTCAACACCACCTTCTCAAGGGCAACACGAGACACACAATAAATACCGTCACAATCATATTCCATGCAGAAATTAAAATGAAAAATATTGTCCAGACCTGCCCAATGCTGGACCCTGAGTTTTGGGCTTTGGAGCTCAGGCTGGTTGGGTCCAGACAGACCCTTGCTTGTTGTGAACACCTGAAGGGATATGTTGTTTGAAATAATCTGTCAGTCTTTCAGACGCATGGCCTACATACCTAGCACCACACAGACACTGACAATCACACCACACATTACTGACCTCTGAGATAGACAGAAGCAATTGAAAATATCCTCATATCTGACTGTAACATGTTTAAACACAGTGACATTGTTGCTACGAAAATTATTATGCGTGCAAGATGAAAGTGAGGAGAGAAGATGCTGGAGATCAGAGCCAAAAAGTGTGGTTCTGGAAAAGCACAGCCATTCAGGCAGCATCTGAGGAGCAGGAAAGTCGACTATTAGTTCACAATATTAATACAAGGGAAAATAATTTCATTCTTTCAAAGTCCTTGCACTTAATAATCATTTGGTCTTGGGTGTGGTAATGAGCCTCAACATTTCAATGCTCCTTACTATGAGTTGGGCACTGTTTTCATCATATTGTTGTTACAAAAGTGAACAGAATAAATGGGTCGATTTTGTGCTTATTGGACAATCTAAAGGTTGGTATTATGGAAGGTTATCGTACATTCAGTAAAGAGTCTTTGCTGTTAATGGTTAGAACAATGCTGTAAACATTTACACAGAAATTTCCAGCTTAAGTCACACACAACGTCGGTGGGCTGAGATAATACTGGCCATCGATGGAGCTGCACAATTCTGTTTGGATATTGGATATTATAACACTGGATATGGTTTATGAGGGATCCAATGTAAGATGCAATGTGCTGCAGGAGCCCAGCACCTGTAAAACACCTTCATTCAGGATCAGATAAAAGGTACAGAACTACAGGGTTTAGGTGCCATACCAGAAGAGATATACCTGCAAGACATGGCTGTTTACAGGTCATTGTTACAAATGTTGAACTGGGTCTAGACCAGCGCCATTTCCTAGTCCATTGACCAGTTTTCCCCACTCACATCTCCCCGATGTTCAGGTATGTCTCTAACCAGTCCATTGTGAGGGATTATGTCAGTAAATGTCGAGCTCCAGTTTGGAAGCTCTCTGGAGAGATTTTGGAGATGGCCAGTGTTTTGGATGTCATGGTGATGCCCAGTAATACTGTGTGTGAATTCAGGCTTTTTCTCAAAGTCTTTTTCAACAGATTTGCTGCCTGCAAGATGGTGTGTTCACTGATCTGTACATCAATCAGCTGTTTACTACAGTTACCGAATTGTTAGGTGTGCGCTCTGGTATTTCAATTATTGTTCACTTCAATTGTTTTCAACTGAAAAATAATGATGTTTGGTTTATTTTAAAATATGTAAGAAACAACATGATATTAACTCTTCATTGTACAAAAAGGAAAAGTGACCTGTTGTATTTTTCCCACAAACTCATCAAGCAACAGTCAGATATTGTCTGTAAAGCAGGATTCTGTGAACAGGATATGTCCCAGGCAACATCACCACCCTCTCTGGTGGGGCTGTCCCACTGACAGGACACAGCCAGGCTGAGGGGGCAGCTCCTTGGTATATAGTCAATACAGTGCTCAGCATTGATGCTGGATCCTGTGGCTGCGAGACTGCTCTGTGGCAAGTTATGGGGAATCAATAAAAGGGAAACATATAATTGACCACATCTTCACCGATCTGCCTGCTGCAGATACACCACTCCATTTCATACATCAGTAAGAATGGTCACTGCACAGTCCTTATGGGGAGCAAGGGCTACCTTCACATTGTCCAGACTCCCCTCACCATGATATGTAGCCCCCGGGCAGTGAATTGTACAGACTTAAAACCGATTGAGAAACAAATAATGATGCATCCTTGAGGTGCAGTAGGCCATCGGCAGGAGGAGAATTATACTCTGCACAGCTCATACAGTCTGCAACCTCACAGCCAGACATACATCCCACTGAACAGTAACCATCACAGCCCGACACACCTCCCACTGTACAGTAACCATCACGGCTCGACGCACGTCCCACTGTACAGTAACCATCACAGCCCGACATACCTCCCACTGTACAGTAACCATCACGGTCCGACACACCTCCCATTGTACAGTAACCATCACAGCCCGACACACCTCCCACTGTACAGTAACTATCACGGTCCGACATACCTCCCACTGTACAGAAACCATCACGGCCCGACATACCTACCACTGTACAGTAACCATCACGGCCCGGCATACCTCCCACTGTACAGTCACCATCAAGAACTCAGTGCTTTGCACTGCTGCCTCAGCTAAGTCCTGGGTTCAATTCTGGCCTTGGGTGACTGTCTGTGTGGAGTTTTCACATTTACCCCGTGTCTGCGTGGGTTTCCTCCGGGTGCTCCGGTTTCCTCCCACAGTCCAAAGATGTGCAGGTCAGGTGAATTGGCTATTCTAAACTGCCCATAGTGTTTGGTGCATTAGTCAGGGTTCAATATCGTGCAGGGGAATGGGTCTGGATGGGTTACTCTTCTGAGGGTTGGTGTGGACTGGTTGGGCTGAAAGGCCTGTTTTCACACTGTAGGGAATCTAATCTAATCTCCAAGGTTCAAGTCAGGGATGTGATGGAATAAACACCTGTCTGAATGAGTGCAGCTCCAACAGTACTCTAATATGGACTTACTCGCAACAGGCAACACAGTTTTTTGGGGAATATCCTGTCTTACAAACTGGATTATTTTGGGGAAGTGAGACAATCGATTGATGAGGGCATGGGGCCTTTGATATGGTTCCTTATGGCAGGCTCATACAGAAGGTGAAGTGAAATGGGATCAGCGGTCAGTTAGTAAGATGATAGAGAACTGCTTGGTCATAGAAGACAGAGTCGTGGTGGAACAGTGTTTTTGTGACTGGAGATCTGTAAATTGATTAACGGAGTTGCAGATTGTGAGGATGATTGCCAGAGAATACAGTAGGATATAGGTCAGCTGCAGACTTGGACAGAGAAAACACAGATGTAACTTTATCTGGACAGTTGTGACGTGATGCATTTTAGAAGGTCTAATTCAGGAGAGAAGTATAAAGTGGATGGAAAAACTACTGGCTGCATCAACATCCAAAGGGACCGAGGTGTACAGCTCCACAGTTCCCAGAAAGTGGCAACACGGTTGGATAGGGTGATCAAGAAGTCTGATGGCAAACTTGCAGATAAGCATCAGAGCATACAATATGGAAATTAGCAGGTCACATTGCAGCTGTAGAGAAACTTAGTTCGGGCACATTTAGAATATTGTGTACAGTACTGGTTGCCACACCAGCAGTACGATGTGGAAGTGTTGGAGAGGGTATGGAAAAGTTTTACCAGGATGTTGTCTAGTTTGGAGGGTACTAGCAAGAAGGAGAAATTGAACAAACATGGTTTGTGTGCAGCTGGGTATCATTGGCTGTGGGGCTACGTGATGGAGATTTACAAAATTATCAGAGACAGAGAGAAGGACAGTTAAAGACTTTTTCCCAGAGTAGAAATATCAATTACTCAGGACCGTAGGTTTTAGTGAAGGAGAAAGTTCAGGAGATATACTCGGCAAGTTTTTTTTTGCTTTTCCAGATAGAATGTGAAAGTGCCTGGAATACACTGATAAGAGGGGAAGAAGCTAATATCGCAAGGTTTAAGAGGCACCTTGACACAGAGTAGAAACAGCAACGAATAGAATTACATAGTATGTGTAGAAGCAAAAACTTTCGTTTTAACTTTAGAAGGGCATCATGTGTCAGTATAGGCTTGCTGGGCTGAAGGGCCTGTTCCTGTGCTGGACTGTTCGTTAAGTCAAGATTTGTGTGCAGCAGTGGCGAGATGCTCAGTGAATGATTACTGATGATCAATAACCACAATATTGTTGATATCTCCTCATCAGCTTGCAGGTTCATGTCCTCCCTTCCACTGTCGGGAAACTCAATACGGAGAATTTGACGTGAAAGTCCGAGCTGGAAACTGGTAACTCCATCTCGCCCCTCGCTCCTACGGCCTTCTATCTTGGACACCAACGTCTGAAGGGACACTCTACTAACAGAAGCTGCACATATGCCACATCCCCGACGTTGGCATCTGACACATGCCAGCCTCACCATGCCATCTCAGCACATCTCCGACCCACTGACAGTACACGTGTACTTCAATGCTGCAGCTCAGGGTGCACGGACAACTCTCATTGAAATGCTGCTGCAAAGACACTGTGCTCAGTGACACACACCCAGCTCATGGGCTGTCCCTCTGGGCTGCTCACTCAGTGTTTGTACACACTCAACACTGCTGCAAGGACACTGTGCTCAGGGACACACGCCCAGCTCATGGGCTGCTCAGTTCTTGTTCGTTCATATTCACTTTGAGCTGACTTGAATACTCACGGAATTATTGCCTTGCCTTACGCTGCCCTCAGTAGTGTTTCCCCTCAGCCAGAGCTACCAGGCTCACCCGCCTGCTGTATTGTCTTGGTGTTTAGCACAGACACAAACCAGGAAGCTTGATATCGATGTCCACAGTCAGTCACGGTGCCCAGCACAGTGAGTCAGGGGAGGTCTCAGATCCAAGTCCGGGAGCTTGGACACGGTCAGTCAGCCTGTCGTGGTTGTTAGGGTCAGGATACATCCCCTGTGAGGGGGTGAGGAGCTGAATATTGGAGAGACCCTTAATCCTCTTGGCTCTTTCTCTCCTATTGTGGGATGGTTCCATCTGGAATGTGAAAATTAGCAAGAGGTATTAAGGGAGATGGAAAAGTTTGGTACAGCTGTTAGTGCTGGGACAGCTGAGGGAAAGGTGGGGAGGTGCCCTGAGTGAGTGAGTGGGCAGCGCAGAGTTGGGCAGAGAGACAGAGAAGAGGTTAGAGAGAGACCGAGAGAAGGTGCTGCATTTAGGGAGAGTGGGAGAACATGCACCTTGGTGGGAGGTGGGTGCAGTAACAGAGAGAGACAGTGAGGGAGAGGGCACGAAGTGCAGATGGTTGCACTTACCCTGGTGGAGGGGAGAAGGTCACTGACCTCCTTCCTACTCTGCTGGGCATTCACCCAGAAGGCTGGCACCTCACTGACCCAGGGGTCAGCTTAGGACCAAGCAGGCAGGGTCTGGTGTTGTGGCCTCCCCTGCCAGTCCTGGAGGAAGAGAATGTCCCTCTTCTGCATCATGCAATCCACCAGAACCTCAGGGGCTTGGCCACAAAGTGGGGCCCCAGGTTTACCGTGTCTGCCATGTCCAAGCCAGTTTTGGCTTGCCAATCTAAGATTGTACTGTCATTTTAATAATGGCACCTAGGACAGGGAGGCTGGTGCATTTTGGGATATCCAGGCAGTGGGCAGTTGTTATGACGAAGGGGAAAATCATCGTGTTAGTGTCAGTTGAGAGGATAACCACGCGGGTAGTTACTGAGGCAGATTGCGGATTGTATCATGAGAAAATGCACTTCACCTTGTGGAGAGAAACTCTCTGTGAACCTGGACTAAAATGAGACTTGACCAAATCATAAAATGGTTTAGGCCTCTGTCTGTCTGAATCAAAATAGGGAGTGCAGTGTGAAACATTGGGAGCGACAAACTTGGAGCAGAGAATTATACAGGACATTCAAATCCTTAAAATGGGGTAACACAATGTTCCAGACTGTTAAAAGAAGCCGGGGAAAATTTGCTTCCTTATCGATACCCACATTATCCAATCCTCGCTGGATACAGGGATGGTGCCGGAGGACTGGAGAATGGCTAACGGCTTTGTTTAAAGTGGAGCAAGGGACTGACTGAAAATATCGAGGCTGGAATTCTGAGACAGTGGATAAATGGTCACTGAGGAAGTCCCAGGGACTCCAGCACAGTCAGTCTGGATTTATTCAAGGAAGATCGTGTGTAATTAATCTGACTGCGTCGGTTTGAGGCACTAGCCTGTAACTGCATGTGACTTACTTGGATTTAACGAGAGAGCTCATGGCAGACTGTTTAAAAACAGAAAGTACGGGGTCCAGGTGAATGGAGCGAACAACCCAGAGAAGTGCAAGGCAAGGCATTTGGGGACATCGACAATAGAGAGGAATGTACAACAAAATGAGAATATGGTCAGTGTGGGCAGATAAACGAAGGTAGTGAAGCATCAATAATCTCGTTAATGTAGCAAATGGCATTATTTCCTCTATCAGACAAAATAATGAACTTCAGAGCAGGAAGCTTATGCAGGAACTGTATAAATAATGAGTTCAGTCAAAGCTTGGGGACTGTGTGTAATTCTGGTCCCTCCATCACATGGAAGGATGGAATTGGACTGGAGAGGGAACAGAGGAGATTCTCCACCCTGTGAACAGGGAAGTGCAGTTATGAAGAAAGATAGGAACGGAGGATGCTGAGAGGAGATTTGCCTGGGGTGCACATATTGTCAGGGACATGGGTAGAAAGGGAGACAACATCTTGTTGCTGTTAGAGAGCTCAATTACCAGCGGTGAATCTTTAATGTAATTGGATGTAATATTAGAGAAGTGGTGAGGAAAGTTGTTATTTCACCCAGAGTATGGTAGGGGCCTGGGAGTCACACATGGAAGCGGAGTACATGCAGAAATCCTCAAACCATTTTAAAAAGGTGCCGTCATCTGCACCTGAAGTCCTACACTGTCCGGGGAGACAGAACTAGGGCTTTAACAAACGTTACATCTTGTCCAATGCAGACAGTGGACAGAGTCATCTCCTCTATACTGTGCTATTTTCTGAAGTTTTCAAAGGTTACCAATATCTGATAGGATCAATACGCATTGATGAGGGATGACGACAGGGAGGAGCAGTGTGTGAATTGATTAGCCTCACAATAATACTGATCCCATCCTTTATACACAATACTACTTCACTGTGTTGGCCTATTTATCCTTCCTGTAGAAATGGGGAAAACCTTTGATTATCCAGTTCCCAGTCGTGGTCACACTGCAGCCACATCTCCACAATCCCAGCTCCATCTGACCTAGCTATTTACAGCTACAATTTCACTGGCCTTGTTGACAAGTTCCCAGCTTCATTCTTGCCTTATTGAAGGCTGCTCTCAGTCAACTGATATTTCTCACTCTCAATTATTGCATATCATTCTCTACCGTCATTCTGAACTTTACAAAAAAAATGATCGCTGCACCCCCAAAACGTTCCCCTACTGACACTGGATCCTCTTCCCCCATCTCTTTCCCAAGGACCAGGTCCAACAGTACGTGCTCTCTTGGGCTGGACACATACACCTGAAGTGTGCTCTCCTCCATATAATCCAGGGATACTGGCCCTCATGACCCTGCACCACCAATAACCCAGTCAATATTTGGATAAATTAAGTTTCTCAGTATAACTAATCTGTAGTATTGTCATCGCTCTCAAATGCCCCTGAATATTTATTCTCTCCATCAATTCCAATGGTTGCTGGCTGATAGACTGTACCTCATAGTTTAATTGTACACTTTTTGTTCTGTACCTCCAGCCAAATTCATTCTGTCCTTGGATGGATCCTCTGTCTCTTGGACTCCTTAACTAACGCTAATCTCAACCAGTACTTCTACCTTCATCCTTTCTCTTCCCTTCTATCATTTTGGAATCCTTTATCCCCAGCAATATTTAACACCCAGTCCTGCTATTCCTTGAGCCAGCTCTTGGTGATCAGTATATCAGATTTCCACACACCAATCTGCATCTGGAACTCCCCACATTCCGAGTATTCATGTCCATGCAGAATACCTCAAATTAAGGCTTTCTTTCTCACTCCATCTTCCACTGATAAACTTGTTGTTGTAAATTAGTACCAACTATATCTCCCATTATTTTGAGAATCCTGGTAGTCTCCTCCACTATTACTTTTTGGATCCCATACACACGCCAAGTTATTTTCAATTCCACCCACAGACCCCAGAAGGAATTAGTCCCAGCTCTGTCACGTTAGCCCATCCAGTTTGTAGAGTTTCTGCCTTCCCCAGAATCAGTCCCAATGACCCAGGAATCTGAAGCCCTTCCTGCTACACCATCGTTCCAGTCACACACTCATCTACCTAAAACTCCGAGTCCTGTTCTCACTTGTACACGGCCCTGCGAGTATTCCAGGGATTGATAAATTTGAGTTCCCATTTGCTAACCATCCACCTAGCTCCCTAAATTCTGATTCCCAGACCACTTCACTCTTCCTACCCATGCCATCCCTACCAACGTGGACATGACCTTTGACTGCTAACTGGCCACCTGACGATTGTCGTGCAGACACAGTAACGTTCTTAACCCCACTATCCTGGAATTACAGACACGCTGACACCTTATTCACTCTGCTCCAATCCTGACCTCACCATCAAGCCAGCGGACAAAGGGGGCGCAGTGGTAGTCTGGCGCACCGGCCTCAACATCGCTGAAGCCAAACGCCAACTCGATGACACCTCTTCCTACCGCCCCCTTGACCATGACCCCACCCCCCATCACCAAACCATCATCTCCCAGACCATACAGAACCTCATCACCTCAGGAGATCTCCCACCCACAGCTTCCAACCTCATAGTCCGGAAACCCCGCACTGCCCGGTTCTACCCCCTTCCCAAGATCCACAAGCCTGACCACCCTGGCCGACCCATTGTCTCAGCATGCTCCTGCCCCACTGAACTCATCTCTACCTACCTCGACACTGTCCTATCCCCCCTCGTCCAGGAACTCCCCACATACGTTCGAGACACCACCCACGCCCTCCACCTCCTCCAAGACTTCCGTTTCCCTGGCCCCCAACGCCTCATCTTCACCATGGATATCCAATCCCTCTACACCTCCATCCGCCATGACCAGGGCCTCCAAGCCCTCCGTTTTTTCCTCTCCAGACGTTCCCAACAGTACCCCTCCACCGACACTCTCATTCGTTTGGCCGAACTGGTCCTCACCCTTAACAATTTCTCCTTTGAATCCTCCCACTTCCTCCAGACCAAAGGGGTAGCCATGGGCAAACGTATGGGCCCCAGCTATGCCTGTCTCTTTGTTGGCTACGTAGAGCAGTTGATCTTCCGTAATTACACCGGCACCACTCCCCACCTCTTCCTCCGCTACATTGATGACTGCATTGGCGCCACCTCGTGCTCCCGCGAGGAGGTTGAGCAATTCATCAACTTCACCAACACATTCCACCCTGACCTTAAATTTACCTGGACCATCTCTGACACCTCCCTCCCCTTCCTGAACCTCTCCATCTCCATCAGTGACGACCGACTTGACACTGACATTTTCTACAAACCCACCGATTCCCACAGCTACCTGGATTACACCTCTTCCCACCCTACCTCTTGCAAAAATGCCATCCCGTATTCCCAATTCCTCTGCCTCCGCCGTATCTGCTCCCAGGAGGAGCGGTTCCACCATAGAACACACCAGATGGCCTCCTTCTTTAGAGACCGCAATTTCCCTTCCCACGTGGTTAAAGATGCCCTCCAACGCATCTCATCCACATCCCGCACTTCCGCCCTCAGACCCAACCCCTCCAACCGCAACAAGGACAGAACTCCCCTGGTGCTCACCTTCCACCCTACCAACCTTCGCATAAACCAAATCATCCGCCGACATTTCCGCCACCTCCAAACAGACCCCACCACCAGGGATATATTTCCCTCCCCACCCCTCTCCGCCTTCCGCAAAGACCGTTCCCTCCGTGACTACCTGGTCAGGTCCACGCCCCCCTACGACCCACCCTCCCATCCTGGCACTTTCCCCTGCCACCGCAGGAACTGTAAAACCTGTGCCCACACCTCCTCCCTCACCTCCATCCAAGGCCCTAAAGGAGCCTTCCACATCCATCAAAGTTTTACCTGCACATCCACTAATATCATCTATTGTATCCGTTGCTCCCGATGCGGTCTCCTCTACATTGGGGAGACTGGACGCCTCCTAGCAGAGCGCTTTAGGGAACATCTCAGAGACACCCGCATCAATCAACCAAATCGCCCAGTGGCTCAACATTTCAACTCCCCCTCCCACTCTGCCGAGGATATGGAGGTGCTGGGCCTCCTCCACCGCCGCTCCCTCACCACCAGACGCCTGGAGGAAGAACGCCTCATCTTCCGCCTCGGAACACTTCAACCCCAGGGCATCAATGTGGATTTCAACAGTTTCCTCATTTCCCCTTCCCCACCTCATCCTAGTTTCTAACCTCCAGTAACTCGACTTGTCCGGACTTGTCCGACCTGCCCAGCTCCTTTTCCACCTATCCACTCCACCCTCTCTTCCCTGACCTATCACCTTCATCTCCTTCCCCACCTACCTATTGTACTCTATGCTACTCTCTCCCCACCCCCACCCTCCTCTAGCTTATCTCCCCATGCTTCAGACTCTCTGCCTTTATTCCTGATGAAGGGCTTTTGCCCGAAACGTCGATTTTGCCTGTCCTCGGATGCTGCCTGAATTGCTGTGCTCTTCCAGCACCACTAATCCAGAACCTTATTCACTTTCCTGACTCCTCTGTGACTATTGCTCCTCCTTCCTTCTCCCTCCTCTCCTGTACAGTCAGGCTGCTTGTGGGGCCACAGACATGGGTCTGACTGCACCTTCATCAGCTTCCGAAATGGTAAACTGAATTGGGAGGGAGACATCAGGCTATACATGGATTCCCTGGCTGTTTCTCTTAGATTGCCTAGACCCCATCCCTTACTTATTCCAGGCTGTCATGTCTGCAGGGTCGTCTGTTCTGTGTGTGTGCTATACCCATAACTCTCAGCATGGCAGAGTCTCTAGTCACTGTCTGAGCTCCACGACCCAGTGTTCATCGAGGACACGAGCAGGCGCTCTGACTTCCCAATGTAACAGAACACATTTTCCATTTGACAAACATGCCTTGCCATGTCTTAAAATGCAACATGTCTAGAGTAACCTACTTAATTACTTAGAATTAAGTTAACATCAGGGACATCATAAAATGGTTAAGTCCCTTATTCCACTGTGGCTTACTGAGCGTAATTTATTATACTGGCTCAGAATTTCACATCCCCCTCATATTTCTTAGATCAATCTTTACTTAGAAGTTAAAAAATAAATTTGCTGACTTACAGCAATTAACTGAGAGTCACTAATAACGGTGTATTTATCAGCCAATGAACATACAGCCTATTCTGTGATGGCTCTTGCACTTCATTCAAACTCGGTGCAGGCAGGTCCCAGCAGCAGAAGGTTTCTCCGTGACTCCCAAATACGTGTAATCCTCCAGCTCCCACTCCATTCTGCTCCCTCACAGGGTCACCGTCTCTGTGACTGCCAGGGGCGTGCAAACCTCCAGCTCCCCCTCCAGTCTGCTCACTCACAGCGTCATCGTCTCTGTGAATCCCAGGCATGACTAGGCCTCGATCCTCAGTGCTGATTTATATCGTCCCATGTTGGTGCATTCACCTCTGAAACGTGAGTGAGCCTCAAGCTCTGGCTCCATGTTGCTCCCTCACATGGTCACTCCCTCTGTGACTCGCTGTTGATTTCGAGCCTCATGCTCTGCTGTTTCTCCAACTCCAAGTCCCAGTTGGCCTCGATCCTCGCTGCTGATTAATATTCTACTGCTCTCTCTCAGGGTCTCTCCCCTTGTGACTCCCAGGTAATGGTAGGTCTCAAGCCTCAGCTGAGATTTATAACAGCCCGTTCCGCACTGCACTCTTACAGGGTCGCTGTTGTGCCTGAAAGACAGTGGGAAAGAGGAGGATTAGACAGAGCAGAGGGTGTTACAGTGATTGAGGGAGCTGTATGGGATGGAACAGGTTATCTGGGGAGCTAGGGAGACCTGCAGCAACTAAAGAGGTTTACTGGAAGATAGAGTGAGAGTTGAAGACACAGAAGAAGGCAAAGGAAATAGAAAGATTGTGGCTTGTTCATGATGGAGCTTTGTAGAGTCTAAAGGGCTTTTTCTGAGCTGCTTACAGAGATGTGCAGTCTTCAACAAATGCAAATTGAGAGCCAGCAAGTGTTGTATGGTACTGGAAACTGTTGGATGTTACAGAGTTAGAAGACTCGCAGTAACTGGGCGGAATATAAACTTTCAAGCACTGGTGGTGTTCAAGGTCCCTCAGGACATGAAGACGTGCAGAGAATGGAAGCATTCCAAATAGTGGGATGGTACGGGCTGGAAGTCATGAGATGGATAAAGAGGACGAAAAGTGCCAATTTAGCACACACTACCATTGTAATTATAGAGATTTAGGAAGGGAATCTGTGCTGTCATTGATTACAGTTATATGGAGAGTTACAGAAGCTGAAGGGGTGACAAATTTAAAAAGGGAGAGATTTTAGGTGATCAGAATTTCCAACGGCTGGTGCAGTGGCTCAGGAAGGCAGCTCACCACCTTCTCAGGAACAACACAAAATCAACAAGAACTGCTGACGCAGCCATCAAAGTTCATGTCCGTGAATGAATGAAGGAATAAAAGATCTACAAGTCGCACTGAGGTCACTCAGGCAAGCCTTTTCAACAGCACTTCCCAAACCCGGAACCACTATACCCTGGAAGGACAGGAGATCCAGCTGCACGGGAACACCCGCATTTCCAAGGTTCCCTTCAAGCCACACTCCATCCTCCCAGCAGTGTGTCTGTCCCTACACCTAAAGGACTGCAATGGGTCAGGAAGGCAGCTCACCATCACCTTCTCCAGGGAATTACAGATGAGAAGGTAATGGTGATACTCTGCTGTTTCCAGCCAGACAGAAAAATAAATCCAGCAGTGTGTGTGAAATGAAATTTCCCTTTCAGAACAACATGCAGAACATGGATAGAGGATTTGTCTGATTGGCACAAGACAGAGAGTGTGAAGAAAGGGGTCGTTTTCACGATGGGAAATGGTGATGAGGGGAGCTCCGGAGAGGTCAGTGTTGGGACTACACTCTACACGCTATACATTAAGAATCTGGACAAAGGATGTGAAGGGGTACGAGAAATGGGTTTCCAAGGAAGATCTCAGGGATGAAATTCGTGTTATATGAGGAGCAGGTGAAGTCTCTGGGTCTGCACTTGATGAAGTTTCAGAGGCAGCGGCAGAATCTCATTCAAACTTACAGAATACTGAGGGGCCTGGATGAAGTGGACGTGGGCAATATGTTTCCACGAGCAGGAGAGACTCGGGGCCAAGGGCATAGCTTCAGAGTGAAGGGAATACCCTTTAGAATAGAGATGTGGAGGAAATTATTTAGCCAGAGGGTGATGGATCTGTTGAACTCATGGGGCTGTGGGTACTAAGTGATTCAACATATCTCACTCAGAGATAGCCAGGATCTTGATGAGTAAGGAGATCAATGGTTACAGGGAGTAGATGAGAGAATGGGGTTGAGAAACAATTCAGCCATAATCAATTAGTGGAATAGACCCGTTGGACCGAATGGCTTAATTCTACCCCTATAAATGGACTGCGCTTTTTCCATAGATTTTTAACTGTGCAGTTATCATTTCTAGCATATCGTTTACCATACATTCCAACACTTTTCTGATTATTGCTGTCACCTCTTGGTTTCAGATCAACTGCAGAAAGCTACACCACGGAATAACGTGGGGATCCTTGTGTATAAATCTCAGAAAGGTGGCATACAGGGCCAGCAGGACATGGAGAAGGTAAATGGAATGCTAGCATTGATTCCAAAGGGAATGGAGAATAAAAATAGGGAAGGCTTATAATAACTATAGAGGACTCCTGTCAGCCCGCACTGAGAATACAGTGATCAGGTTTGGTCCCCTATCTGGAGAGAAAATGTCCTTGCATTGGAGGCAGCCCAGAGAAGGTTCACCAGGCTGGTCTTCAAAATGGAGGGATATTGATAAGAAGAGGTGGAGAAGGTTGAACTTGCAGTGTTTAAAATTTAGAAAATGAGGCAAATTTATTGATACACCAAAGATTCTTGTGTTCTTACAGATTAGGTACTGAGACATTTTCTCCTGAGCAAGGATCTGTAACTGGAGATAAAGGGGAATACAGACACCAGAGAAGCTAACAGAAAAGCTGGGTTGGAGAGACTGGAGGATGTTACAGAGTTCGGGTGGTTTGAGATCACTGGTGGTGGTGAGAGATCAGATGGTTGGCGGGCTGAAAGATGTCAAGGAAAGTTACAAGGTTATCAGTCCTGAAGGAGTTACAGAGACAAGGAGGAATATAGGGACTAGAGATTACACAGACGGGGTGGTCATTGGAGCTACAGGAGATACAAAGAGCAGGGGGTTGTCAGGTCTGGAGATTACACAGATTTGGGTGGTAGTTGGAGCTGCAGGAGTTTATAGAGACGGGGAGGATTGTTGGTGCTGGGAATTACACTGACATGGACAATAGTTGGAGCTGCAGGAGTGAGATAGGGAGGGTTGAAGGAGTTGGTTCAGTTCATACAGCCAGGGAGAAGTGTAGGGATTGGAGGTGCCAGAGATGCTGAGGGTTCTCGGGCTGCAGTAGTTCAGAGAGCTAGAGAGGACTGTGAAGGCAGGTTTGCAGCATTCCCATCAGTTACACAGAGATGTGGAGGGCTGTTCTGGAGGAGGATACAGAAATCGACAGGTTTGCAGTTACTGGAAGATATTACAAAGACAGTGAGCTGTAGTATTTGAGGAGTTTACAGTGACCAGATGCATTGAGGAGTTGGAGACTGCTACAGGTGTTAAACATGCTGCAAGGGATCAATAACCTTACATCGATCAGGGGGATTGGAAGCTCTGGAGATAAAGAATGAGAATTGCAGTAACTGAAGAATATCACAGAGATGGGGAGTAACATATGAGTTAGAGGAGTTATAACATGAGATGAGCTGTATTCAATGGAGTCAGGAAAGATACAGGGAGATCTGAAGGGACTACAAGTGATCAAAAAGACAGTGAGGCTTCTCAGTGTAGGATTGGGGTAGTTTACACGGACAGGGAGTATTTTATGGAATGTTGCTATTTACAGAGATTATGAAGTTATATGGAATTGAGGAACGAACAGAGATATGGAAGACTGTAGTTAATGAAGTCATTTGCTGATGTCAGATGCTGAGGTTCTGGAAATTATATGGACCGGAATGCTGGACAATCTGTCCGAGCTTACAGAGACAGGAACAGCAATAGAGCCTGGGGACACTAACACAGATAGGGAGCATTGCACTCACTGCTTTAGGGATGGTAGTAGGGGAGTGTAACGTTTACACAGATAGGGGTGTAAGAGCTGGAGAAGGTTATGGAGATGACTAGATTGATGGAGAGACTAGAGGAGCTTACATTGACAGGGCGGGTGATAGCGACGGGAGAATGTTACATAGATAGTAAGTCTTGTAGAAACTGATCGGGAGAGTCACAAGCATTGGAGATGTTTCCACAGATCGGGGGTGTTGCAGGGAACTGAGAGGATTACGCAGATAGGGAGGATGATAGGATGTCCACATTTTCAGAGTGTTTCAGGAATGGAAAAAGTTACACAGTTAAGGAGAGATGTTGGAGCTGTGGGAGTTCACAGAGACTTGGTGGTTTGAAGGGTTTGGAGCTGTTTATGGATAGAGGGATATCTTTAGGGACAGTAAAATAGAACGCAGAGGGAGAGTATAGATTAGATTCCTTACAGCATGGGAACAGGTACTTCGGCCCAACAAGGACACACCGACCCTCCAAAGGGTAACCCACCTAGACCCACTTCTCGCTGACAATGCACCTAACACTACGGGCATTTTAGAATGACCAATCCACCTGACCTAAACATCTTTGGACTGTGGGAGGAAACCGGAGCACACCCACGCAGACACAGGGAGAATGTGAAAACTCCACACAGACAGTCACCCAACGCTGGAATCGAACCTGGGATCCCTGGCGCTGTGAGGCACCATTGCTCACCACTGAGCCACCGTGGTCCCCCAAATTGCAGAATTACATGAAGAGATATTGTTTGAGGTGCTGGGAGGGCTGTCGGGTTTGGAGGAGCAAATAGAGATGTGGAGTGCTGTTGCGGCTTGAAAAGGGTCTGGAGGTGTTAATACAGATAAGGAGGTCGGTAGGGATGGGAGAAGGTTACTGAGGTCGTGTGGTGCTACAGCCAGGAGGCAGGAGTGTTATAGGGCCTGCAGAAGGTTACAGTGATATCATGTTCTCCTGGGGCTTGAGGAAGGTACACAGGTGGGTACTTTGGTCCAGGCTGGAGGATTTTACAGTGACAGGGGCACTGTAAGTATTGAGCAAGATTACAGAAATCGGGATTATTGTACTGAGATTAGTGAGATTGGGCATGTTATCAACACTGGAGCAATTTACATATGGGGAGAGTCATCAGCATTGGAGTAGGTTTCAAATATAGAGCAGGAATATGGGAGGGGTGGAGGTTGCAGAAATAATAATATTTCTGGGAATAACAAGCATTCAAGACAACAATTTGGACCAAAAGGCATGTTTCCATGCAGCATAACTGCATCACACGACAAGAGACAGTGTGAGAGAGGGAATATAGAACAGAAAGATCCCAGGTTTCAATACCATCTCATTGAGGAAGGCCTACTTTCCCCTCTGTTGTACTGATCCTCACTAAGACAGCACAGGCCTGGATTGATAACTGTCAACTTACTGTATTTTCAGAGGAAGGCTCAGTACAGCAGAGATGAAAATTAACAAGACGGTGGGGATTGAGCCTGAGACCATCATGCTCTGTGTTCGTGCTTCAACACTGTATCTGTGTCATGTCTTCTGGACCAAAGTTAGATCCCTTAAATACACTCTGCTCTGTTCACTGTGAGTCACCTTACCTCACTGCAGGATTTACTGAAGGCTCCAGATCTCACTCTCCATTTCTCTGGCTGACCGACTGTCTTCAATGTGGTGATGAAGGAAACAGGAATTGGGAGTTCTGCTGAGTCGGGAGCATCCTGAGTACCTACAGGAGACAGAGAAATGAACAGAATGGGAAATTAGACTGATGCAGTCAGGAGTACACATGGAGAATGATACTGAGTCCCACAGAGATCTGGAATATTCCAGTCTCCATCCCTGGCTTGTGCTGCCCGTCTCTCTGGAGTGGAGAATTCTGTTGGGTCAGGATCTGGAGTAGCTGCAAAAGGTGCGGTCACCGGCAGCAATTAGACCATCACAGTAACAGATACGACATGGAGAGATACTGAGTGATAGCACCAGTGTGCAGGAAGGCATCACGATCAAACCACAGTTAGGAAGAAGGTGCACTGGGAGCAGTACTCAGGGATGAGGGAGCAATCAGTGGGCCAGGCAATGGCCTAGTGTTACTCTCACTCGACTCTTCATCCAGAATTTAATGCCGGTAGCAGGGATACCCATCTGACTACTGAATACCCTTGAAGTAAGGAAATCTGTTATGTGCTGCCGGTGTGGCCTACGTATGAATCCAGACCCAGAGCAATGAGGTTGACGCTCAACTGCCCACTGGAGTGATCTGGCAAGCCACTCAGCTCAAGGGCAGCTCGGGGGTGGACAGGGCTTTAAACTGACAGAGACGATGCAGGGACAGGGTTCAGGTGAAAGGAGCTCTCCAAATCCAAAGAAAAAAGGTGACGCATCAGAACAGCATAAGGACGTGACTGAATACAAGAAGAAGGAAACGGGAAAGGTTTAACTAGAACTGTACACCAGTGACAGCAATTTCTGGAAAAAGTCAATTACAGTTTATTTTGGAATTGTCAAATATCAGCCATAACTTTTGACACAGGGATAAATAAGATTTGGTCACCAGAAGGATGTGTTTACAAGGGAAACTGTGCTGTGTTCTAAACAGGGAGGGTTACAATGAGAGGAAGAAGTTCAGGAGGCTGAAGAGGATGAGGACTGAACGAATAGACACTATTAGGAAGATTTGCTCGGAGTGCCAGAGGTAACAAAAACACCAATGTCCTGATCTGAAACAGATGACCCAGACTAGGATGGGTGTGGGGATTGGAAGTGGTTTCACAGGGAGGGTTTGGGGGCAGGCGGGGTGCTCTGTTGGATGCGGGCGGAGCGTGATATTGGATGGGTTTGGGGTGGGCAGGGTGCCCTGTTGGAGGCGGGTGGAGAGTGATGATGGATGGGTTTGGGGGCGGGCGGGGTACTCTGTTGGAGGCGGGCGGAGGGTGATGTTGGATGGGTTTGGGGGCGGGGTGGGTGGCAAGTGAGTGTGGCGTTGGACGGTTTTGGAGGCGGGGGCAGCGTTGGTCGGTGTTGGATGGGTTTGGGGGTTGGGGGTGAACTGTTGGAGGCGGGCGGAGGGTGATATTGGATGGGTGTTGGGGGTGAACTGTTGGAGGCGGGCGGAGGGTGATATTGGATGGGTGTTGGGGGTGAACTGTTGGAGGCGGGCGGAGGGTGATATTGGATGGGTTTGGGGGCGGGCGGGGTGCTCTGTTGGAGGCGGGAGGAGGGTGATATTGGATGGGTTTTGGGGGCGGGAAGGGTACTCTGTTGGAGGCAGGCGGGGGGTGATATTGGATGGGCTTGGGGGCGGGGAGGGTACTCTGTTGGAGGCGGGCGGAGGGTGATGTTGGATGGGTATTGGGGCAGGCGGGTTGATCTGTTGGAGGCGGGTGGAGGGTGATGTTGGATGGGGTTGGGGGCAGGCGGGGTGCTCTGTTGGAGGTGGGTGGAGGGTGATATTGGATGGGGTTGGGGGCAGGCGGGGTGCTCTGTTGGAGGCGGGCGGAGGGTGAAGTTGGATGGGTTTGGGGGCAGGCGGGTTGATCTGTTGGAGGCGGGCGGGGGGTGATGTTGGATGGGTTTGGGGGCAGGCCGGTTGATCTGTTGGAGGCGGGTGGAGGGTGATATTTGATGGGTTTGGGGGCAGGCGGGTTGATCTGTTGGAGGCGGGCGGAGGGCGATGTTGGATGGGTTTGGGGGCAGGCGGGGTGCTCTGTTGGAGGCGGGTGGAGGGTGATGTTGGATGGGTTTGGGGACGGGCAGGGTGCTCTGTTGGAGGCGGGCGGAGGGTGGTGTTGGATAGGTTTGGGGCGGGCAGGGTGCTCTGTTGGAGGCGGGCGGAGGGTGATGTTGGATGGGTTTGGGGTGGGTGGCGTGGCAAGTGGAGGGTGGCGTTGGACGGTTTTGGAGGCGGGGGGCAGCGTGGGTTGTTGTTGGATGGGTTTGGGGTTAGGGTGCTCTGTTGGAGGCAGGCGGAGGGTGATGTTGCATGGGTTTCGGGTGGGTGGGGTGCTCTGTTGGAGGTGGGCAGAGGGTGGTGTTGGATGGGTTTGGGGTCGAGCAGTGGGGTGTTTTCGGGGGTTGGCGGGGCGTGAGGGCTCACGCATGGTTTGCTGCTGCCTAGTCACCTCAACGGGGACTAGACATTACCAAAAACTACGAGCCCCAGAGGAAAGGCATGGAATCGATTATTCGAATAACCAATTATCTGAATGTACTATTGCCCACCCATCTCGTTCAGATAATCAAGGTTCCTGTGTAAACAGCTGGATGTTAACCTGGTGTTATGTGATTTTTACCTTCACCCAATCAACCCTTGCTCGATCCTTCTGAATGGCCCTGTTCCAGTTTAAGACCTTAATTTGTGGACCTGTCTGATCTTTTTCCATAACTATGTTAAAAATAAGACCGTTGTGGTCACTGGACCCAAAGTGCTCTCTGACTGACACTTCAGTCACTTGCCCGACATCGGTTTCTGAGGGGAGGTCCAGTGTTGCACCCGCCTGAGTAGCATAGAGCCCTGTACATCTTGATTTAGGAAACATTCTTAGACATATTTTACAAATTCCACTCCGTATGGTCCTTTTACACTCTGGGTGACCCAGTCAATCCAAGGGAAGTTAAAATCTCCATCCAAAACTACTCTATTATTTTTATAGGTACCTGCAATCTGACTACACATTTTCTCTTCTCATACCCGCTCGCTATTTGGGGGTCTAGAACACCATCCCAGCAGACTGACCACCTCCTTTTGTTTCTAACTTTTAAAAATATGGCCTCATTTGATGACCACTTAACAATATTGTCTCTCAGCACTTTTTTTCTGTCCTCCCTAATCAAAGGAACAACTTCCCCTCCTCAATTACTTGTCCTTCTGTCACGCTTGTATCTTCTGTATCCTGGAACACTGAGCTGCCAGTCCTGCCCTTCTCTCAGCCATGTTTCTGTTATGGCTATAGTATCCCAGTCCCCAGAGCTAATCCATGGTCTGAACTTGTCTGCCTTACCAGTCAGACCTCGTGCGTTGAAATTAATGCCTTTTAAACCAGAAGTCTTTTCCCTCCCTGTACTGTGCCCAGATATCCTGGATAGGAAACTTGCTTTCGATGGCTCATGTATTTTCCCCTGACTAGTTGATGGCCCCTGTCTTAATCAGAGTCTCAACTCCCTGCCAAACAAATTATATCCTTCCGGGTAACACTAGCAAATCTCCTCCCAGTGATACTGGTGCCTCTCTGCTTCCAGTGCAAACCATCCCCCTGGTACATGTCACCTCTACCCCAGAAGAGATCCCAATCACCTAAGAACTGAAAACCCTAACCCCTATACCAGCGCCTCAGCCACACATCCATCTGGCCGATCTTTCTAATTCTATTCTCACTGGCATGTGGCACTGGGAGTAATCTGCCGATCATTAACCTCAATATCCTGTTTTTTAACTTCTTACATAACTCCCTGTACTTATTTCACAGGGGCCTATCCCTTTGTCTACCTCGGTCACGTGGGTGGATGTGCACAATGACCTCTGGATGTTCACCCTCCCCTTCAGAATGTTCAGTAACCGCTCAGAGACATCCTTGACCCTGGCACCCTGGAGGCAGCACACCATCGGGGGTCTCTTCTGCAGCCACACAGTCTCCTGTCTGTTCCCCTCACAACAGAGTCTCTTATCAGTATTGCGATCATTAGACAGGATCTGGCAAACAGAGACAGGGAGGAACTACCTGCAGTTGGGTCGATATTAGGAAAGTGGGAGTATTTAAAAGTCATGCAGTGATAACGCAGGGCCAGTGTGTTCCTTGAAGAGTGAATAGTAAAGGCAGAACTCCAGCGAATACTGATCAAGTGATATCGTGAGTTTGACAAAGAAAGTCCAGTTCAATTAAATCAGGTGAAGCCATTCACAAGTATAGAGAGGGCAAGCGGATTGTAGAAAATGAGGGACAAACAATGGTCACGAAGTACATTTGGCAGATCCAACTGAGGAAAAACCACAAGGTGTTTCATCACCATTGTTAGCATAAGAGGCTTCCCAGCGAAAGAGGGAGGCCTGTTAGAAACCAAAGGGACAATCTGTGCATGGAGCCAGAGGAAGTAGGTGAGGTCTTCAATGAATACTTCCCATCTGTATTCACACAGGAGAAAGACAATGTAGCCGTGGATTTCAGTCGTGATGGTGAGGTTCTAGAACATGTTAAGATCAATAAGGAGGGGGTATTAAATGTTTTCACAGGCATACATAGGTGGAGAAATCCCCAGACCCAATGAAAGGTACCCCACGCTGCTATAGGAGGTAAGGAAGGAGATTGCTGGGGCCCTGGTGGATATATTTAATAGTTTGCTGGCCACAGGTGAAGTGCCGAATGATTGGAGGATAGCAAATGTGGTTCCTTTGTTCAAGAAAGGCAGCAGGGGTAGGCCAGGTAATTACACAGCGGATAGTCTGACAGCAGTGGGAGGAAAATTATTGGGAACAATTCTGAGGGACAGTTTGAATTCATAACTGGAAAGGCAGGGATTGATTAGGGTTAGTCAGCATGGATTTGATACAGGAAGACCTTGTCTGGTGAAATCAGTTCAGTTTTTTGAAATGGTGTCTGAAAATATTGATGAGTGCAGTGCAGATGATGTGGTTTACATGAAGTTCATTAAGGCCTTTGACAAGGTCCCACATGGAAGGCTGGTCCAAAAGAGAAGAGCCCACGGGATCCAAGGGAAGTTGGTAAATTGGATCCATATTTGCTGGAGTGTTGGTTTTGTGATTGAAAGCCTTTGACCAGCGGGTGTACCACAGGAATCTGTGCAGGAACCATTGCTGTTCATTATGGACATCAATAACTCGGATGTGAAAGCAGAAGGTAGCATTATTAGGTTTGCAGATGACATGAAAGGTGAGGGTGTTGTCCACAGTGAGGGGGATGGCCTCAGGCTGCAGTCTGAAGGTTGAGGCTGGGACAGAGGTTCAACAGAATAATTTCAATTGATAACCAGGCAAGAGCACAGCAGGCAATGAGGGAAAACTGATGAATTAAGCTGCATTTACTTTGATGTAAAATGCCTGACAGGTAAGGCAGATGAACGCACGGCATGGATGCGAACATAGGACTGGGAAATCACAGGAATTACAGAAACACAGCTGAGGGAGGGACAGGACTCGCAGATCATTGTTCCAGAGGACAGATTCAACAGGAAGGATAGAAGTGGAGGCAAGGGAGGAGGGGGAGTGGAGTTTTTGATCAGTGAAAACATCACTGCAGCACTGAGATAGGATATTCCTGGGGATCGCCCAGTAAAGTTGTTATGGAACTGAGAAATAAGAATGAATAATCAGTTTGATACGACTGTACTACAAGCCCGCAATAGTCAGCGGGAAATTGAGCAGCAAATATGTCGGAGATCTCAGATGTCTGTAAGAAGGACAGGGTTGTAATGGTTGGGGATTTTAACTTTCCAAACCTAGACTGGGGGACTGTCATTGTGTTCACAGCTTGGATGGGAGGGATTTGTTCAGTGTGTTCAAGAAAACTGTCTCAATCAGTATGTAATTGGCCCGACTGAAGAAAAGGATAAAACCTGACCTCCCTTCAGGAAACAAGGGAGAGAAAGGGGCTGAAGAGTTTGTGGGGCAGCACTTTTGCAAAGTCATCACAATTCTATTAGTTTGAAAATAGCGATGGAAAAGGACAGGCCTCGTCCACAAGTTAAAGATCCAAACTGGCCTTGCCCCGTCCAGAAGGTATTAGGCAAGACTGTCTGAAAATTGATTCGTGGAGGCTATTTGCAAGTAAAGGAACGTCAGGCAAGCGGGACTCTTTCAAAAGAGAGATAAATTAATATTGCAGGGCCAGCATATTCCTGTTAGCGTGAAGAACAATGCTGACACAAGTGGGATACACTGGATGACTGGGAATATTGAGGTTCTGGTCAAGGCAAAAGGGGGCACATGTCGTATATAGCCAGCTGTATTAAGTCAATCCCTTGAAGAACATTGTGGGTGTGGTAATACTCTTAAGAGGGAAACCATGAGTGCCTAAAGAGGAACTGACAGAGCTTTGGTATAGAAGGTTCAGGAAAATCCAGAGAGATTCTAAAAGTATATTAACAAAAGAAGATTAACTTGGGACAGAATGTGACCCCTTAAAGTCATCTATGTGTGAACCCACAGGAAATGGGTGAGATCCAAAACAAATACTTCACGTCAGAACTTACTGTGGAAAACACAGTGGGGAAGAAGGGAAATAAACAGTGATGTTTTCAAACGAGTCCACATTGGAGAACAGGAGTTGCTGAAGGTTTTCAAATACATTAAAATTAGACAACTCCCTGGGAACCAATCGAGTATATCCCAGGACATTGGGATAAGTTAGGGAAGAAACTTACAATGATATTTCTGTCACTGATAGCCACGAGTGGTGAGCTGGGAGCCTGGAGGTTGCCTAATGTTGTACCAGCATTTCGGAAAGGCTGCGACGGAAAGCCAGGGACATAAACACCAATTAGCTTGATGTCAGCGGTGCAAATGTTGTTGGAAGCAATTCCGCAGGACAGGACTTGCATGTGGGAAGGCAACGCTTGATTAGGGAGAGTCAGCACAGCTTTGTGCATACAAAGTCATGTCTCTCAAATTTAATAGAGTTTGTTGAAGACATGACCAAGAAGATGGATGAAGGCAGAGCAGTAGACGTTGTCTATGCTGACCTCAGCAAGGCCTTAGACAGGGTTAAGCAAGGTGCACTGGTTAGTAAGGTTAGATCACATGGGATCAGGGAGAGCAAGACAAACGGACACAAAATGGGCTTGACATTAGGAGACAGAGGATGATGGGAGAGGGTTGTTGTGCAGACTTGGGGCTCTGACCAGCGGTGTGCCATAAGCATTGGTGCTGGGGTCACGCATGTGCATTGTTGACATAAACAAGAATATATAAATTATTGTTAGTAAGTTTGTGGATAGTAAAATAAATGTTATAGTGGGCAGTGAATACAGTTATCAAAAGTGCTCTTAACCAACTGAGCCAGTGGGTCAAGAAATTAAATATGGAGCAAAATTCAGGTGTTGGATGTTGTTCAGATAAACCAGGGACGACAAACGCAATTAATGGCAGAGCTCTGGACAGTGTTGTCGAATGGAGAGAGACCAAGGGATGCAGTTACATTGTTCCTTGGAAGTGGTGTCACAGGATGGGGAATGCAACATTTGGCACACTGGCCCTCGTGGGTCACAGCATTGAGTACATGAGTTGCTACATCATGATACGGCTGTTTCATACATTGCTGGGACACCAGTTGGGGTACTGTGTAGAATTGTGATCCTCCTGCTTTAGGAAGCATATTCTGAAACTGTAAATGGAGCAAAGATTGACGAAGATGTTACTGATACTGGAGCGTTTGACAGAAACAGAGAGGCTGGATAAGCTGGAAAGCAACATGGGTGGAATGAGATAGATTTGGCAGATAAGGTTAAGGAGAATCCAAAGGAATTCTACAGTATACAAGTACAAAAAAGCTACTAGAGAGACAATAGGGCCCCTCAAAGATCAATAAGGCCATCCATGTGTGGAACCACAGGAAATGGGCGTGACCTGAAATCAATTTTTCATGTCAGAACGTACCGTGGACAAAGACTAGGAAACAAAAGGAAATAAATAGTGTTGTCTTGAAAAGCGTCCCCATGAGAGAAGAGGTGGTGCTGGAGGTCTTAGCACACAAAGGTAGAGAAAGCCCTAGGTCCTGATCAAGTGTATCCCAGAATATTGTGTCAAAGTCGCAGTGGGGACCGTGGCAGAGATATTTGTATCATTATCCTTCATATTTCCATTGGGTGTAGGTGGCTGAGGGGTGACCTTATAAAGGTTTATAAAAATATGAGGGGTATACGTAGGGTGACTAGTGAAGGTCTCTACAGCAGGGTAGGGGAATCCATAACTAGAGAGCAAAAATATGAAGTGGGAGAGGAAATACTTAAAAGCGACAAGAGGAGCACATTTCCACACAGAGAATGGTGCACATATTGAATGAGTTGTGCTGAAATGGTAGAGAAAAGTACAATTACATCATGGGAAAGACATTTGGGCAGGTACATGAAGAAGGTTTGACGGGATCGGGACCAAACGCAGGCAAATGCGACTCGTTCAGGAACCGTGGTCAGCATGGACTAGTTGGATCAAAGGAACCGTTTCTGTTCTGCATGGCTCTTTCTCCAGTTATTGGAGGAGGAGACTACTGAGATAAGGCATGTTGTAGGCACTGAAGCAAGTTACAGAGATAGAGATGGTAGTCTGGAATGCAGTATATTTCAAATATGTGGAGGGACTATCGGGAAGGGAGGATGTTACAGGGACTGGAACTGTTATAGGAGTTAAAAATTATTGAAGACACTGGTCCACGAGACATGGTATATGTACAGGGTTGGAGGGCGAACACAGAACAGAAAGATCCCAGGCAGGATTCCCACGCACTCATGGGAAGCCTGCTTTCTCCTCTGTTATACTGATGTTCACTAAGACATCACAGCCTGGATGGATAACTGTGACACTCCGATGCTGTCCCAGTACAACAAAATTTACAGTAGGGCTGGGGATTGTCCTGGGGTGTGTCTGGACTGTGCTCCCCCTCCAGCACTGTATCTAAGTCATGTCTTGTTAGCCGATGTTTGGAGCACTCTCATTGCTCTCTGTTTTGTGCACTGTGAGTGATCTTACCTCACTGCAGGATTTATTGAAGGCTCCAGAACTCCCTGCGCATGGTCTTTCTGGCTGACCAACCATCTTCAATGTGGCGATGGACGAGATACCCAGTAGTTGGGAAGTCTATTTTTCCTGATTACCTGTAGGAGACAGAGAAATAGGCAGGATGGGAAATTAGATTGATGTAGTGAGGATTACACGTGGAGAATGGCACTGAGTCCCACAGTGATCTGGAAAATTCCAGTCTCCATTCCTGGCCTGTGCTGTTGTGTCCCTCTGGAGTGGAGAATTCTGTTGGCTCAGGATCTGGAGTAGCTGTAAGAGTGAGAGACACTGACAGAGGCAGAAATTGGACCCCCACAATGAGGAATACCACATGGAGAGATACTGATTGATATCACCAGAGTGCAGGAAGGTATCAGGATCAAACAATCATGAAGGAAAATAGGTTTATCTCCATGATGCACTGGTATCAGTGTTCAGGGATGACGAGCTTGTGAGCAGGCGAAGTGATGGCCTAGTGGTGTTATTGCTAGAGCATGTATCCAAAACCTCAGCTAATGTTCAGGGGAGGCAGGCTTGAACCTCACCAGCTGAAATGGTGGAATTTGAAATAAATTATTTTAAAAATAGTAATTGACAGTCAATACATACCATTACTGATGTACAATAAATTCAAACACTTCTCCTTTCGAGATGGACATCTGCCCATCCTCACGTAGTCTGCACGACCTACCCATAGCAAAGTGTTTGCCTCTTAATAATCCTCTGAAATGGACAAGCAAGTTAATCAGCTTTAGTGCAGTTAGGGCTGGGCAAGAAAGGTTGGTCAGCCAGAGATACCCACATCGCATACCAGATTTTTTAAAAAAATCCAATCGGATGGTCCCACTGGAACCATGAAGGGAGCACTGTCCTGGCCAATCATGTCAGTATGTTTATGGACAGAGATTATGCAGGGACAGGGTTCAGGTGAAAGGAGCTTTCCAAATCCAAAGAGAAAAGGTGACACATTGGAACAACATTGGGATGTGGCTGAAGACAAGCAGAAAGGAACAGGAAGAGACAGAGTGTAACTAAATCTGTACATCAGTGAATCGATTTGTGACAGGAAATTGTGGGAAAGAGTAAATGATGTTTTTTATTGGAATGGACAAATTGTCTGCGATAAGGTAGACTGATTTGTGACACAGAGATTTAGACACCAGGGACACGTGTTTATAGGGAGAATAAAAGTTGTAACATAAATATTCAATGGATCACAACCTTGCGGAAAACCTGTCAAAATGGGCAACACGAACAATAATGGATAACAAAGGTATTACAGAGAAAGCATTTGGCCTCAGATCATGAAGTAGAGTCAGTCTGAATGTAAATTCTGGCTACTACTTGCCAAGGACACAAGCAGCAGAACAGTTTTAGCCACCGAACAGCATTGCATTGCTCATCACTGCATTACACAGGAACTCATTGGAATTTTTGATAAGAGCATTGTGATAATTCAGTGCAACTTCAATATTCATATAATCTTGACAATCACACAGACAAGAGTGATATTCGAAAAGGAGATTGTAGAATTTTTTTCAGTGTTTCTTTAAATAATACATTGTGCAACTGGCTAGGGACGTAACTATCTCAGAGCGACCGTTGTGTGATGAAACTTAGTGAATGAGTAATGTTACTGGAGAGATCCTCTGGGAAATTGTGAGAAAGTGCAGTTTAAAGAAATATAAAGTTTTAAAGTGAATCACAAATAGGACAAGATACAACTAGAAACAAAAACAGCCAATTACATGAGTGTGAGAGGAGAACTGCCAAGGTAAACAGGCTAAACAGACTGAAACATGTGCCTGTAAATGAACAGTGGAAAACATTTGAAGGAACAGTGTAAAAAAAAACTCAACAAAAGCACATCCTATTGAAACAGAAATTCCTCAGCAAGAAATTCCCACCAGTCCCTCACTCAGGACAATATTAGATTATGAGGCTTACAAGATCACTACAAAGTACTTAAAATCCTGAAAACAGAGAGAGTTTAACCAGTAAGTGTTAAAGGTATTGTAAAGGGGCTGCTAACATGAGGAGAGCAGTGGGAAGGAGAATCATTGTCAGGAACTAATGACACTACAGGAACAGGGAGAAATGAAGTTGCTGAAGGTGGTGAGAGTGTTACAGAGAGTGGTCAGGGCCTGAACGGTGTTACAAAGCCAGTATGGATTGCTGCAGCTGGAGGTGTTTGCAGAGGTAGTGAGGAGCATATACATTTTTTTTATTTATTCATGGGATGAGGCTGTCATTGATTAGACCAGCATTCGTTGCCCCACAGCTAATTGTCCAGAGGGCAGTTAAGAGGCAATCATATTGCTGTGGACTGGATGCACATGTCAGCCAGACCAGATTAAAATGTCAGATGTCCTTCCCTCAAGGAGGTAAGTGAACGAGAGGAGTTCTTCAGACTGATTAACAATGCTTTTATAGTGGCCTCACCGATGTCTTGTACAGCCACATCATGACATCCCAACTCCTACTCTCAATGCTCTGCCCAGTCAAGGTAACCACCCCAAAGGCCTGCTTCAGCAGCCTGTCTACCTGTGACACCACTTTCAAAGAACTGTGTACCTGCATCGCTGGGTCACTGATTGACAACACTACCCAGGGTCCAAACATTAACTGTACAAGTCCCACCCTGGTTTGTTTCACCAAAATGGAACACTTCACATTTATCTAATTAAACTCCATCTGCTATTCTTCACCCACTATCCCAGCAGTACTGTTCATCCTGTTTAATCAGATAACCTCCTTCACTGTCCACTTTACCACCAATTTCAGTACCACCCAAAAAAACTTACCAGGAAACCAGTACTCCCATCCAAACCATTTATCCACATTCCAACAACTCTGCAGCCACTGCACCGCTGGTCCCATATCTCCAGTCAGAAAAACAACATGTCTGCCACCGCCTTCTGCCTCCTACCATCAAGCCAATTTTGTATCTAGTTGACTAGCTCCTCCTGAATGCCATATCCTTTTAGATTGACCTGAGCCTATTACTCCATTTACCATACGGAACGTAGAACACAGAACAGTACAGCACAAGACCCCTAAGCCATGATGCCATGCCAACTTTTATCCTGCGGTAAGATCAAACTAACCTACAAACCCTTCATTTTACTGTCATCCAGGTGTCTATCCAAGAGTGTATTAAATGTCCCGAATGTATCTGACTCTCCTACCACTGCTGACAGTGCATTCCACCCACCGAACAGCTTTTTTGTAAAGGGCCGATCTCTCCTTAACCATCCACCAATCATCTTAAAATTATGCCTGCTCATAATAGCCATTTATGCTATGGTATAAAGAAGTGTCTCACTATCCACTCTCTCCCTGCCTCACATCATGTTGTTCACCTCTACCAAGTCGCCCCTCACCCTTCTTCGCTCCAATGAGAAAAGTCTTACCTCCCTCAAACTTTCTTCATAAGACATGCCCTCCAGCACAGGCATCATCCTGGTAAATCTCCAATTTAACCTCCCTAAATTTCCACTGCCTTCCTGTAACGAGGGGACCAGAACTGAACACAATATTCCAAGTGGGGTCTAACCAGGGCTCTATCGATCTGCAGCATAACCTCACAGCTTTAAAACTCAATCCCCCAGTTAATGAAAGCCAACACAACATATTCCTTCTTAACAACCCTGTAAGCTTGGGTGGCAACTTTGAGGGATCGATAGACGTGGAACTCAAGATCCCTCTGTTCCACAACACAACCAAATATTCTGCATTTAACCCATTCAAGTTTGACCTTCCACAATGAATCACTTCACAATTTTCCAGATTGAACTCCATCTACCACTTCTCAGTCCAGCTCTGCATCCTGTCAATATCCTATTGCAACCAACAACAGACCTCCACACTATCCACCACTCCATGTCATTGGCAAAATTACTAACCCAGTCTTCCACACCCACATCCAAGTCATTTTTTAAAAATAAATCACAAAAAGCAGAGGTCCTGGAACCGGTCCCTGCAGAATACCACTGGTCACCGAGCTCCAGGCTGAATGCTTCCCATCTATCATCCCTCTCTGTCTTCTATGAGCCAGGAATTCTGTATCCAGACAGTTTTCCTGTATCCCATGCCTCTGTACTTTGTGAATGAGCCATAAATGTGTTTTATCACATTCTCAAAGGATTCAATAAGATTTGTGAGGCAGGATCTGGCCCTACCAAAGCCATGCTGAATATCTCTAATCAAACTATGGTTTTACAAGGAGTCATAAATCCTGTCTCTCATAGTCCTCTCCAATAATCTGCACACCACAGACATAAGAACATGATGTCTGTAATTCCCAGGATTATCCTTACTCCCTTTCTTGAACAAGGGAGTAACATTTGACACCCTCCAATCATCTGGTATGACTCCGGTGGACAGTGAGGGTGCAAAGGTCATCGCCAAAGGCACAGCAATCCCTTCCCTTGATTACTGCAGTAACTTTGGGTCCATCCTATCTGGTATATACCTATCCTTATGTTTAGAAAACATACAGCACATCCTCCTTCTTAACATCAACCTGTTCACCTTTATCAGTCCTTTTCATGCTGTACTCACAAATGACAAGGCCCCTCTCAGTAGTGAATCCTGAAGCACAATATACATTAAGGAACTCCTCTACCTCCTGTGACTCCAGGCACAAGTTCCCTCCACTATCCCTGACCGGCCCTAAGTCCTAAGTCCATTCTTCAGTTCCTTCCTGGCTACCTTCAGAGTCCCCAGAGTGTGGAAACAGGCCATTTGGCCCAACAACGCTATACCGACCCTCTGATGAACATCCCACCCAAAACCATTCCCCGACCCTATTTCTCTCCATGTACCTTAACTAACGTGTCAATACTACACATCCCTGAACACTATGGATAATTTAGTATGGCTGATTTGGGCTGTGGGTGGAAACTGGAGCCCCTGGGGGAACCCCACGCAGACATGGGGAGAATGTACAATCTCCACACGGACAGTCGCCCGGGGTTGGAATTGAAATCGGGTCCCGTGTGTTATAAGGCAGCCGTGCTAACTACTCAGGCATTGTGCCGCTCCCATATAACCCTATAGAAGTCGAACGATCCTTGCGTCCTTAACCTTATGTAAGCCTCCTTCTTCCTCTTGACTAGATGTTCTACACGTTGGAACCTTGTCAAATGCTTTGCTGAAGTCCATGTGGACAACGTTGACTTTCTGCCTTCATCTATCTCTTGGCCACCTCCTCGAAGAGTCAATCCAGTTTGTGAAATACGGTTTCCCACTCACAAATCCATGCTGACCATCTGTAATCAGCCCTTACCTTTCCAAATATGCGTAGCTCCTTTCTCTCAGAATCTCCACCAACAACTTCCCCATGACTGGGCTCACTCCTGGCTTTTCCCTGCAGCCCTTAAGTGATGGAACAGCATTAGCCACCCTCCAGTCTTCCTGTAACTCACTGTGTCTGTTGATAATATACATATCTCTGTTAGAGACACGGCAATCTCTTCCCCAGCTTCCCATAATATTCGAGGATAAACCTAATGAGCTACTGAGGATTGATCTATCTTTATTTGTTTTAAGATTCCAGTACTTTCCCTTCTCTGTTGAGGATTCTTTCCAAGACATCACTATTTATTTCCCCAAGCTCCCGATCTTCCATGTCTTTCTACATAGTAAATTCAGACAAGATTTTTTTTTGTTTAAGATCTCACTCATCTCTTCTGGTTCAACACATAGGCGACCTTATTGATATTGAAGGGGCCCTATTCTCTTCCTAGTTATTCGTAAGCCCTTACTGAAACTTGCATAAAGGCTTCTGTAAATTCAAATAGCACATTTCCCCCAGACCATCACCCACCACACCCTTATCTATTCTGCCATTCATATTCACACCAACATTTAAAATCCAACAGGCTCAAAAACACATTCTTCTTTATAAAATGTGTTTCTAAGGGTCCAGTTATTTTTTATTGATAGGTCCTTTCTCACTCATTTCAGCATGCTCCTCACTTACTGTCAGGCAAACATTGTTTGGTTTCAGACTGACAGCAGAAAGAGTTGTACGAGTTCTTGTTTATCAATCTGAAAAAGGTAACTTACCGGTCAGCAGGTCATAGAGAAGGCAAATCAAATGCTGCCACTTATTAGAAAGGGAATGGAGTCTAAAAATAGGAAGGTCTTGCTAAAACTATGCAAGGTACAAGTCAGACCACACCCAGAATACTATGAACATTGTGAGTGCCCGAAGGAATGATATTCTTCTATTGGAGGCAGGTCAGAGAATGGTCGCTTGGCTGATCCTGGAAATGGATGAATTTTCCAATAAGAGGTGGATTAGATTGAGTTTGCACCCAACTGATGTTTAGAAAACATGACAGAAAAATTGAATATAAGATTCAAGATTCGGAAGAGCTTTGATCAAGTACATGCTGGGAAGTAGGAAATTAGAAAGTACAGCACAGCAATAGGCCCTTCGGCCCACCATGGCTGTGCCGAACATGATGATATTCTCAACACATGCCACCTGCCCCGACATGGTCCATGTCCCTCTATTTTCTGCCTGTTCAATGATGTTATCGTAAACAATCTAGTACACAATCCAGGATGCTATCTAATACAGCACTGACACTTATTAGTTATCTAGTGGGGATGGAGACCACTGTCACACACAGTTGCTGTACTACCCTTGCTGTAAGTATATTCAGTGTTCTGACTGTAACCACATTTGCATTCCCACCACTGGTTGGTCCCTATAAAAGAATTCCGGCCAATGATTGTTGCTGCTTGTTTATTCCCAGCTCCATCCAATAGCCTCCAAATTTTGGATTTCAGTTCCACGTCGCAATTTCATTAAAGCATTAAGCTCATCCTTTCTTCACTCCTTGGTGGCTTTTTGCCAAGCCTGCCTCGATCCCAACAAACCTTCAATATTTCCTTCCCAGCGATTACCATTCTGTTTTTACATCGCCAGAATGACAGTTCCATCATATCTGCTCTCTGTCATTCCATCTGCCTTATGTCGAATGCAGGGAGTCATTCCTCAGTAGTGTGAGGTTGAACAGATGGTACAGGTTACAGAGATAGTGAGGCTACAGGGGCTGGAGGATGTTAGAGTTAAACAAAGTTACATCTGGTCAAGAATGTCAGTGGGACAAAGGAGTTTGGGGATTGGAGGAATTTATACGGATAGATGGAGCTGGATTAGCTTCTGGAGATAGGGATAGGGATGGATATAGGGAGAGGCAGGCAGACTGTGAGGCACAGACAGGTGGTGTTTCAGAGAGAAGAGTTTTGTGTGTATAGCAGAGATATGGAAGGTTATAGCGACTGAACACGTTCACAGATATAAGAAGGCTTCTAGGTTCAGGAAGGCTCCATAGATCGGAAGGCAATGGAGAATTCCAGGTTACGGGGTTGGAGACAGTAACACAGATGGGGAGGGTTGCACAAATTGGAAGAGGTTCCTGTGGTCAGGCGGGTTGGTGGAGACAGGGTGAAGTTTATGTTGATTAAGATTGAAGGTTTGGAGAACGATAAGGAAGTTACGATTTTTTTCACAGAAAAGGAAGGGTTGTAGGAGCTGGAGAAGTTTACCCAGATAGGGACGGATGGAGAGGTTAAAGGCAAATACATAGACATAGAGAGTGGTTTTGTTATGAGGGGCTTACAGGGACAGACAGGACTGTGAGGTTTACAGGGATGAAGGAATTTAGTATCCACTGGAGAAGTTTCTGGATTAGGGTGTTAGGGATTGGAGAACCTGACAGAAACAGAGAGCATTATGTGGACTAGAAGAGCTTCCAAACAGAGGAAGGATTATCGGGACTGGAGGATATTACAGAGATCACTAGTACAACATGGGCCAGGATTGATGCTTGGGGCTTCTGTGCTGTCTCTGTCAGGACCAGTACAGCAAAGGTAAATGCAGGACCCTGACAAGATGATGTGAATGAAGCCTAGAATGTTGCTGTTCCTTGCCCAGTTATGTGTCTATGTCCTGTCTTCCGGGTCTGAATACAGAAGGCCACAAACTCCTCCCTGTGCTGTTTACTGTGAGTGATCTTACTGGCTGCAGGATTTACTGAAGGCTCCAGACCTCCCTCTCCATCTCTCTCTGGCTGACCAAGCATCTTCAATGAGGTGATGGATGAGAGAGGAGTTAGCAACATCCTGATTACCTGCATGAGACAGAAATAAACAGAATGGAAAATTAGACTGATGCAGTGAGGATAACTCATCTAGAGTAGCACTGAGTCCGGCAGAGATCACGAAAATCCCAGTCTCTGTCCCTGGTCTGTGCTATTGCTGATCAGAGGATTATTTTGGATCAGGATCTCAGACCAGCTGCAAGAGTGAGAGGAGCTGACAGAGGCAGCAATTAGAACCACACAGTGAGGGATACCACATGGAGAGATAATGAGTGATATCACCAAAGTGCATGAAGGTGTCAGGATCAAACAACAGTCATGGTGAAAGGGTTTCGATTCATGGTGCACGGGGATCAGTACTCAGTGATGGGTGAACTACGAGTGGGACAGGTGATAACCTCAGGTTATTCTCACCCGACTGTTCATCCAGAATTTAATGCCGATGTCAACTACACCAATCTAACTGATTAATATCCTTTAAGGAAGGAAATCGGTTATCGACAGCAGATCTGGCCTATATGTGACTCCAGACGCAGAGTAACGAGATTTACTCTCAACTGTCCCCTGAAGTTACCTGGCAAGCAACTCAGCTCAAGGGCAGCTCATGGGGTGGGCATGAAATGCTGGCCAGAAAGAGACAGCAACATCCCACGATGGAATTAAAAACAACCGTGCTGGGAGCAGTGTCCTGGCCAATTGTGTCAGTAGGTTTATGGACAGGACTGTAAACTGACAGAGAGGATGCAGGGACAAGGTTCAGGTGAAAGGAAATTTCCAAATCCAAATAGAAATGGTGAAGCATCGGAACAGCACGGGGTTGTGACTGAAGACAAGCAGAAATGAACAGGAAGGGACAGAGTTTAACTATAACTGTACATCAGGGAATTAGGCTGTGACAGGAAATTGTGGGAAAAAGTCAATTACAATGTTCTTTCTTTGGAATGAACAAAGTACCTGCCAAAAGGGAATAGACTTGTGACACCGAGATAAATAATATTCGGTCACCAGAAAGGTGTGGTTATAGGAGAAACAAAAGGTGGAACATAAATATTGAATTGTACACATCCTTAAGGGGTCTCAGGGAGTGCAGGATGGGTAACCCTTACAGTAATGGGTAACAAAGGCATTACAGAGAAAGACCTTGACATCAGATGATGCAGCTGAATCAGCCTGAATGCAGAATCTGGGTAACATGTGTCAAAGACACAAGGAGGAGAACAGTTTTGAGGCGGCCTGACAATATTTCATTGCTCAACACTGTTACACATTCCAATGAATTCCTGTGTAATGCAAAGGCACTGTGATAATTTTGGGAGACTTCAATGTTTGTCAAAAATGATATTCTCCGAACTCCTCTCCGAATGTTTTTGTCAGTGTTTCTTTAAATAACACATTGAGTAAATGGCCAGGGATATGATTATCTCAGATCGACCATTGGGTGATGAAGCTGAGTGAAGGAGTAATGTCACACTGAGATATCCGCGGGGAATTTGTCGTGTAGTGGAATTCAAAGGGCTGATGGATTTTTAAAGTGACCATAAAGCACACCCTGCAATCACAACCAAAGCCATTTACATGTATTTGAGAGGAAAACTGACCAAGGTAAACAGGGGAAATAGTGAAGTGTATGCCTGGAAATGGACAGTGGAAAACATTCAGTCATGGAGGTGTACAGCACAGAATCAGGGCCTTCGGTGTCCAACTCGTTCATGCCACCCATATATCCTAAAATAATCTCGTCTTATTTGCCAACACTTGGCCCTAATCCCTCTCAACCCTTCCTGTTCGTATACCCATCCAGATGCCTTTTAAATGCAGTCATTGTACCAGTCTCCACCACTTCCTCTAGCAGTTCATTCCATACACACATCACCCTCTGCCTGAAAACATTGTCCCTTAGGTTCCTTTTATATCTTTCCCCTCTCACCCTGAAGCTAGGCTGTCCGGTTCTGGGCTCCACTACCTCAGAGAAAAGACCTTGTCTGTTAAACCTATCCATGCTTCTCTTGTGAGCGGCACGGTGGCACGGTGGGCGGCACGGTGGCACAGTGGGCGGCACGGTGGCACAGTGGTTAGCACTGTTGCCTCACAGCGCCTGAGACCCGGGTTCAATTCCCGCCTCAGGCGACTGACTGTGTGGAGTTTGCACGTTCTCCCCGCGTCTCCGTGGGTTTCCTCCGGGTGCTCCGGTTTCCTGCCACAGTCCAAAGATGTGCAGGTCAGGTGAATTGGCCATGCTGAATTGCCCGTAGTGTTAGGTAAGGGGTAAATGTAGGGGTATGGGTGGGTTGCGCTTCGGCGGGTCGGTGTGGATTTGGTGGGCCGAAGGGCCTGTTTCCACACTGTAATGTAATGTAAAAAAAAATAATGTAATGAGTTTATAAATCTCTGTATGGTCACCCATCAGCCTCAAATACCCCAGCCCATTTAACCTCTCCCTAAAGCACAAATCTTCCAATCCTAGCAACATCCTTGCAAATCTTTTCTGAAACCATTAAATTTACAAAAAATCCTTCCGATAGGAAGGAGACAAGTATTGCACGCAATATTCCAAAAGTCACTTATCCAATGTCCTGTACAGCCAGAACATGACCTCCCAACTCCACTAGTCAATGCTCTGATCAGTAAAAGCAAACATACCAAACACCTTCTTCACTATCCTATCTACCTGCGACTCTATTTTCAAGGAGCTATGAATCTGCATTTCAAAGTTTCTTTGTTCAGCAACACTCTCTAGGAACATACCATTAACTGAGTAAGTCCTGCTGAGATTTTTTTTCCCAAAATGCAGCACCTCACATTTATCTAAATTAAACTCCATCTGCCACACCTCAGCCCATTGGCCCATCGGATACAGATCCCGTTGTAATCTGAGGTAACATTCTTTGCTATCCACAACACCTCCAATTTTGGTGTCATCTATAAACTTACTAATTACACCTCGTATGTTCACATCCAAAAAATTTATATAAATAACAAAAATAGTGGATCCAGCACTGATCCTTGTAGCGCTCCACTGGTCACAGGTCTCCAGTCTGAAAAACAACCATCCACCACCACCCTCTTTCTTCCAGCTTCGGGCGAGTTCTGTATCCAAATGGCTGGTTTTCCTTGTATTCCATGAGATTTAACCTTGCTCACCAATTTCACATGTGGAAACTTTGCGAACACCTTATTGAATTCCATACCGCTCACATTGACTGCTCTGCCCTCATCAATCCTTTTTGTTATTTTTTCAAAAACCTCAATTCAATTTCTTGAGACATGATTTCCCATGCATAAAGCAATGCTGACTATCCATAATTAGACACTGACTTTCTAAACACATGCAAATCCTGTCCCTCATGATTCCCTCCTTTAACGTGCCCACCACTGACGTCAGGCGAACCGGTCTGTAGTTCCCTGGCTTCTTCTTACCACCTTGCTTAAATAGTGGCACCACGTTAGCCAACCTCCAGTCTTCTGGCACCTCACCTGGGACAATCGATGATACAAATATTTCAGCACGGGGCCCAGCAATCACTTCACTAGCTTCCCACAGAGTTCGAGGGTACACCTGATCAGGCTCTGGTAAGGTCCGAAGGAGTGTTGCAGAACAAAGAGTCCTTGGAGTGCAGGTTAATAGCTCCTCGAAAGTGGAGTTGCAGGTAGATAGGATAGTGAGGAAGCGTTTGGTATGCTTTCCTTTATTGGTCAGCGTATTGAGTACAGGAGTTGGGAGGTCATGTTGCGACTGTACAGGATATTGGTTAGGCCACTGTTGGAATATTGCTTGCAATTCTGGTCTCCTTCCTAACCGAAAGATGTTGTGAAATTTGAAAGGGCTCGGAAAAGATTTACAAGGATGTTGCCAGGGTTGGAGGATTTGAGCTCTAGGGAGAGGCTGAACAGGCTGGGGCTGTTTTACCTGGAGCATCGGAGGCTGAGGGGAGACCTTATGGAGGTTTACAAAATTATGAGGGGCCCGTATGGGATAAATATACAACGTCTTTTCCCTGGTGTCGGGGAGTACAGAACTAGAGGGCATAGATTTAGGGTGCGGGGGAAAGATATGAAAGAGACCTGAGGGGCAACTTTTTCACACAGAGGGTAGTACGTGTATGGAATGAGCTGCCAGAGGAAGTGGTGGAGACTCAGGTGGTATTAGATTGGGTTGGGATATCTGGTCGGCGTGGATGGGTTGGACTGAAGGATCTTTTTTCATATTGTACATCTCTATGACCTGATAATGTCCTGAGAGTTTATCCATCTTGATGCATTTCAAGACATCCAGCACCTCCTCCTCTGTAATATGGACATTTTGCAAGTTGACACCATCTATTTCCCTACATTCTATATCTTCCATGTCCTCCCCACAGTAAATACTGATGTAAAACACTTGTTTAATATCTCCCAATCTCCTGCAGATCCACGTGCAGGCTGCCTTGCTGATCTTCAAGGGGCCCTATTATCTCCCTAGTTACCATTTGTCCTTTATATTTTTATAAAAACCCTTTGGATTCTCCTTAATCCTATTTGCCAAAGCTATCTCATGTCCTCCTTTCGCCCTCCTGATCTTCAGCTTTAATATACTCCTACTGCCTTTATACTCTCCTAAGGATTCACACTCTCTCCTGAGATATGTTTACTTCTCTCTTAACTTAAACCTCAATTTCTCTCCTCATCCAGCATTCCAAACACCTACTGGCCTAGCCTTTCACCCTCACAGGAATATGTCTCCTGCCTCCAAACTGCTGTTCTCATTTTAGAAGGCATTCCAATTTCCAGTGATAAAGGTGTCATTCTCTCAAAATGGAAACTTCCCAGTTCCTGCATCTCATGAAATGTTTGCTGGAAAATAATGACAAAACAAAGAACTTTCCAAAGAAAGGCTTCGATAAGGCGAGCTCTGATGAGTTACATAGATCTGGAGGTTACCAAATGCACGGAGAGTGCTTTCTACCAGAGCAGCACCAGGTCAGTATCAGGCATACAGACAGAATGGGCAAATAGATTCACATCTGAACTCCCATCTCCCGGCCTGGGAACCTGAAGGGTGCATAGCCATTCTAGAGAGTTATGCAGATATCAGGAATGTTGCGGTGGCAAAAAGAGGTTTCAGTAATTTTGAAGGTTTATGCTAATAAAGGAGGTTACAGAGGTAAGGGGGATTATCGGGACTTTAAGAGGTTTCCCAGTTTATGGTGTTGGAGGGATTGGAGGAAGTTACCAAGATAGGGTGGGTTTAAGATTGAGGAATTCCGCGGACAACCTTTACAGGGAGAAAGGCAGTATTTTTGACAGTGTGGAGGAACAGAAGAATCTTGGGGTCCACATCCATTGATCCCTCAAAGCTGCTACTCAAGTGGTTAGCCTTATTCAGAATGCATGTGGTGTGTTGGCTTTCATTAGCAGAGGGATTGAGTTTAAGAGCGATGAGGTTATGCTGCAGCTCTATCAAGACAAGTGTGGTTAGACAACACTTGGTATATTGCGTTCAATTCTGGTTGCCTCATCATCAGAAAGATGTAGAAGCTATAGAGAGGGTGTAGAGGAGATTTACCAGATGCTGCCTGGACTGGAGGGGAGATCTTATGGAGAAAGGTTGAGGGAGTTAGGGCTTTTCTTTTTGGAATGAAAAGGGACAAGAGATGACTTACTGGAGGTGAACGAGATGATTTGAGGCTTAGATAAAGAGGATAGCCACATACTTTTCCCATTGCAAAAATGGAAATAAGAAGGGGACATAAAGCGAAGGTGATCAGAGGAAGATTTACAGGAGATATCAGGGGTGGGTTCTTTACACACAGTGTAGCAGGTGCGTACAATGCACTGCCAACAGTGGTAGTAGAGTCCGATACATTAGGGACATTTAGTGAACTCTTAGACAAGCAAATGGCTGATAGTAAAATGTAGGGTCAGTAGGATAAATGATCGGCACAACATTGAGGGCCAAAGGGCCTTTCGCTGTGCTGTACTGTTCTTCGATCTAAATAGGGAGGGTTACAATGGCACAAAGAGGTTTCAGAAAGCTGCAGAGGATGGGATCTGAATGAAGAGACACAAATAGGAAGGTGTGCTCGGATTGTCAGAGGTAACACAGACAGCAATGGTCTGATCTGGAGCAGACAACCCAGACTGGGGGTGCTGTGGGGACTGGAGGTAACTTCACAGGGAGGGAGGACCATAGAGCCACAAGAGGTTACAGAGCTATAGGGCCTGCAGGAGTTCATGGAGATGGGGAGGTTGGGAAAGATGGAGCAGTTTACACAGAAAAGGATGTTGGTAGGATGGGATGTTTCACACAGACAGGAGTGTTTTAGGTGAATGGAGCGGATTGTGGAAATCAAGACGGTTTTATAGATTAGAAGAACACACAGCTATGTGGATAGCAGTCACGACTGAAGATGTTTATAGTTATAGAAAGGCTAAGTTTCTGCAGGATATTTAGATATAGAGGATGTGGAGTTAGACAATTTTACCAGGAGGAAAGCACAGCAATTTTGGTTAGAGACAGTTTCACGGATGAGGGAGCATTAGTAACCTCCTCCAGTTTGGTCAAAGTGGGAAGGGTTGTCAGGGAGAGTGACGTTTCCACAGATAGGGGTGTAAGAGCTGGAGATGGTTCTGGAGATGAGTAGATGGATGGAGAGACTGGAACAGCTTGCATTGACAGGGTGGGAGATAGCCATGGGAGGATGTTACACATATAGTGAGTCTTTTTCGGAAGTGGATCAGATAGTCACAGGCATTTGAGTGAGTTCTACAGATCAGGGACCCGAGAGGACTACGGTCTAAAAAATTGATTGTATCTTTCAGTCTGGAAAAAGATACAAATAACTTAAAGTCAATGTATGGGTGAATGATGAACAGACTGGAAGACCTGACATTGACAGGATGGGTGATAGGCAAGGGAGGATGTTACACAGTTAGTGAGTCTTTTTGGAACTGGATCAGATAGTCACAGTCATTGCAGGGAGATCTACAGATCAGGAGTGCTGCAGGGACCTGAGAGGATTGCAAGGTCTCCACAGATTGATGATATCTTTAGGACTGGAAGAAGATACGAATAGCTTAAACTCTATGTATACTGTTTTCTTTTTCCTGAACAGAGCCTCAATATCCCTCAGCAGCCAGGGATCTCTGAACCTGCCAGATTCTCCCTTCACTGGAACACACTGGCCCAGGATTCTTGAGATCACCCTTTTAAAAGCCTCCCATTTGTCAGTCATTCCTTTTCCTTCACACAGACTCACCCAATCGATGGTAATCATAATGTAGAGGAGACGTTGTTGGACTGGGGTGGACAATGTTAAAAATCACACAACACCAGGTTCCAGTCCACCAGGTTTATTTGGAGGCACTAGGTTTCAGAGCACTGCTTCTTCATCAGGTGGTTGTGGAGCACAGTCGTACGGCACAGAATTTATAGCAACAGGATGGCAATGTCATGGAACGTAATATCAAACACATTTAGTTTCTGCCTTTCACTTTTAGGATGATTACCTGCGCTTCGAAAGCTGGTGCTTCGAAATAAACCTGTTGACTATAACCTGGTGTTGTGCGATTTTTTAATTCACCCGATCAACCTCTGCTCGATTCTGCCAAATAGCCCCAAAATTGGCCCTGCTCCAGTTTCACACCTTATTCTGTGGACCTGTTTGATCTTTTTCCATAACTATGTTAAAACTAAGACAGTTGTAGTCACTGGACCCAAAGTGTTCTCTGATTGATTATTCAGTGACTTGCCTGACCACGTTGTCTGAGGGGAGGTCCGGTGTTGCACCCACCTGAGTAGAGTTAGGCCTTGTTCGAGTTACATCTTGATTTCAGAAAACTTCTTGGACACATTTGACAAATTGAATTCCGTATGGGCCTTTTAGTCTGTGGGTGGCCCAGTCCATCCAGGGGAAGTTAACATCTCCAACCAATACTACATTATTATTTCATTAGGTACCTGCAATCTCTCTACACATCTGTTCCTCTCACATCCGCTGGCTATTTGGGAATCTTGAAGACTGTCAGAACAGAGTGCACACCCCCTTTTTTGTTTCTAACGTCTAAACATATGGCCTCATTTGATGACTCTTAAAGAGTATCCTCTCGAAGCGCTGTTGTTCTGCCATCCCTTATCAAAAAGGCAGCTCCCCCTCCTCACTTAATTGTCCTTCTGTAACGCCTGAAGCATCTGTATCCTGGAACACTGAGCTGCCAGTACTGCCCTTCTCTCAGCCATGTTTCTGTTATGGTTATAATATCCCAGTCCCCAGAGCAAATCCACGCTCTGAGCTCGTCTTCCTTACCAGTCAGGCCTCGTGCAATGAAATAAATGCATGTTAAACCAAAAGTTTTTTCCCTACCTTGGCTGTGCCCTTGGATATCCTGAATAGCAAACTTGTTCTCGATGGCTGATGCATTTTTCCGCTGACTGGTCGATCGGCCCTCTCTTATTGAGAGTCCCTGCCAAACCTTTTTAAACCCTCCCCGAATAACACTAACAAATCTCCCCGCCGGGATACTGGCGTCCCTCTGGTTCAAGTCAAACCCATTATCTTGTATAGGTCACCTCTACCCCAAAAGAGATCTCAATGATCCAAACCTTAACCGCCCCCCCCCCCCCCCCACACCAGCTCCTCAGCCACACATGTATCTGGCCTATCTTTCTATTTCTATCCTCACTGGGGCAGGTGGCACTGAGAGCAATCTGGAGATCACTTCCCTTGAGGTCCTGTTTTTTAACTTCGTACCTAACTCCTGATACTCATTTCACAGGACCCCATCCCATTGTCTACCTCTGTCATGTGGACTGGTGTGCACAATGACCTCTGGCTATTCACCCTCCCCTTCAGAATGTTCAGTAACCGCTCAGAGACATCCTTGACCCTGGTTCCCAGGAGGCAGCACACTACCTGGGGTCTCTTCTGCGGGCACAGTTTCCTGTCTTTCCCCCTCACAACTGAGTCTCCTATCAGTATCTCTTTCATTCGAGAGAATCTGGCAAACATATACTGGGAAGACTATCTGCAGTTTGTCCAATTTGGAAAGTGGGAGTATGTTAAAGTGATACAGTGAGAATTCAGGGCCAGTGTGTTCCTGAGCAGGGAATAGTAAAGGCTGCAAATCCAGTGAATACTGATCAAGCAACATCGTGAGTTTGATAAAGAAAACACAGTGCAATAAAACCAGGTGAAGCCATTCAAAAGTGTAGGGACTGCAAGGATATCCTTAGAAATGAGGGACACACAATGACCATAAAATATCCTTGTCAGATACTATTAAGGAAAAGTCACAAGGTATTTTATCAATATGTTTAGAATAAGAGGATTACTGAGGAAGTAATGAGTCCTATTAGAGATAAAAGAGACAATCTGTGCATGTAGGTGAAGTCTTCAATGAATAATTCTCATCTGTATTCACACAGGAGCCAGGGATTTTAATTGGGATGGTGAGGTTCGAGAACATATTAAGATCAATACGGATGAGGTATTAAATGTTTTCATAGGCATAAAGCTGGAGAAATCCCCAGTGCCCAATAAAATGTATCCCAGGCTGTTATGGGAGGTAAGGGAGGAGGTTGCTGGGGCCCTAGTGGATATATTTAATAGTTTGCTGGCCACATGTGAAGTGCTGAATGACTGGAGGATCACTAATGTGGTTCCTTTGTTCAGGAGCAGCAGGGATAGGCCAGGTAATTACAGAGCAGATAGTCTGACAGCAGGGGGAGGGACATTATTGGAAACAATTCTGAGGACGAATCAACACTTACAAAGGTAAAGATCATCTCGGCTCAATCCTCACGGATTTGGGACAGGAAGATACTGTCTGAGAAAGTCAGTGGAGTGTTTTGAAATGGTGTCTAAAAGTATTGATGAGGGCAATGCAGATGTTACATGGAATTGAATAAGGCCTTTGACAAGTTCACACATGGAAGGCTGATCCAAAAGTAAAAAGCCATTGGGTTCCAAGGCAAGTTGGTAAATTGGATCCACAATTGGTGGACAGACTGCTTCGTGTTTGAAATTCCTTCACCAGTGAGTGTACCACAGGGATCTGTGCAGGAACCATTGCTGTTTATAATGGTCATTAACAACTCGGATGCGAAAGCAGAATGAACCATTAGTAGGCTCGCAAATGACATGAAAGGTGAGGTTTTGTCCACAATGCGGCGGTTGATCTCAGTCTACAGTTCAATGTCTTTCAGATGATAATTTGAGCAGGGTTTAGAGTGATCGAAGTGAGATAATACCCTGTGGGAGGAATGATAAGCGACAGACAAACATATTGAATGTTAGGTCCTTGGGGAGTACTGAGGAATACAGGGACCTTGGTGGACAAGTCCATACATCCCTGAAGGGGTTAGCATACGGAGACAGGGTGGGGAATGGACCTGACCTGGGGGTGGGATGTGGACCAACATTCTGGTGCGGCAAATTAGAGGAGCGGCTTGAGAGTGTATAAACTAGTGGACCTTAAACTGTCATAAAGACAGAAAGAAGATTGAGACTGTTACACAAGTTAAAGAGAGCAATTTCAACAGACAAGGCAGGCAAGAACATAGCAGGGAATAGGGAATGACTGATGATTAACCTGCATTTATTTCAATGCAAGGAGCCTGACAGCTAAGGAAGATGAACACGGGGATGGATGGGTATATGGGACTTGGAGATTATAGTTATCATTGTGATACTATCTGTGTGGAATATGCACATTCTCCCCGTGTCTGCGTGGGTTTCCTCCGGGTGCTCTGGTTTCCTCCCACAGTCACAAAGATGTGCAGTTTAGGTGAATTGGCTATGCTAAGTTGCCCGTCATGTTTGGTGAAGATGTAAATGTAGGGGAATGGGTCTTGGTGGGTTGCTCTTCGGAGAGTCAGTGTAGACGTTTTGGACTAAAGGGCCTGTTTCCACACTGTAAGTAAACTAATCTATTCAAATCATTACAGAAACATTGCTGAGGGAGGGATAGGACCAACAAATCATTGTTTCAAGGTAGAGAGACCACAGGAAGCATAGAAGGGTTGGCAAGAGAGGAAGGACACGTGGTGGTGGGTTTTGAGTGCATGAACCATCACAGCAATACTTAGAGAGGACATTCTTATGGGATTGGCCACTGTGTTAGTGGAACTGTGAAATAAGAATAGGTCATCAATTTGATACGAGTGTACAGACCCTGAATAACCTGTGGCAGACTGAGGAACAAATATGTCGGGAGATCTCCTGTCTGTATCTGACATATAGGTAAAAACAATGACTGCAGATGCTGGAAACCAGATTCTGGATTAGTGGTGCTGGAAGAGCACAGCAGTTCAGGCAGCATCCGAGGACAGGCAAAATCGAGGACAGGCGATTTTGCCTGTCCTCGGATTTTGCCTGTCCTCGGATGCTGCCTGAAGTGCTGTGCTCTTCCAGCACCACTAATCCTGTATCTGACATATGCTTACTTCTTTTTCTGAAATAAAACCTCAAATTTTCTAATCATCCAGCATTCCCTACACCTTACCAGCCTTTCCTTTCACCCTAACAGGAATACTGGATACTGTCTCTGGACTGCCATTATCTCATTTTGGAAGGCTTCCCAATTTCCAATGGTAAAGGTTTCATTCTCTCAAAATGGAAACTCCCCAATTACTGCATCTTGCCGAATTGCCACTTGAAAAATGATGAAAAAAATAAATAACATTCCAATCAAAGGCTTGGATGTGGTGAGCTCTGGTCAGTCACGTAAATATACACGGAGTGTGCTTTCTACCTGAGCAGCACCAGATCAGTGTCAGGCACACAGATAGAATGGGCAAATAGATTCATATCTGAGCTCACATCTCCCAGCCTGGGAATCTGAAGCTGTGCACAGCCATCATGATAAATATCTGCATAAATAGTCCAATCAAAAAGAGTCAGTCATTTAAATTGTAATATCCTTCAGGTTCCACAAACCATTCTCGGTCCCATCCTGTAGATTCTATAAATCCTGCTCCCTCTAGCCTCCTAGGGATCCACGTCCCTTCATACATTTGTACCATCTTCCAGATTCTGCAGCCCTTCTTACTTCTGTAACATGACCCGGACTCTACAACCCTTCCTTCCTCTGCAATATTCCCCAGAGGGGACTAGAGGGTGATGGGGTTGCAGAGACAGTGAATGAGATCAGGATGAGACGGTATTGCAGATATTAGGAATACTGCTGTGGTAAAAAAGGAGGCTTTAGGACTTTTGAGGGCAGATGCTAATAAAGGAGGTTACAGAGCGAAGGAGGATTGTCGGGACATGAAGAGGTTTCACTGTTTGCGAGAGTTGTAGGGATCAGAGGAAGTTACCAAGATAGGGAGGGTTTAAGATTGCAGGATTCCACAGACAAGCTTTACAGGGTGAAAGGCAGGATTCTTGACAGTGTGGAGGAACAGAAGAATCTTGATGTCAACGTCCATAGATCCCTCAATGTTATCACTTAAGTTGATTGCCTTGTTCAGAAGGTGTTTGTTGTGTTGGCTTTCATTAGCAGCGGGATTGAGTTTAAGTTCCATGAAGTTATGTTGTAGCTCTATCGAGCCCTGGTTAGAGAACATTTGGTGTATTGTGTTCAGTTCTGGTTGTCTCATTATCAGAAAGATGTGGAAGCTTTAGAGAGGGTGCAGAGGAGATTTATCAGGAGTGGAGGTCTAATGAAGGTAGGTTGAGAGCATTTGGGCTTTTCTCATTGGAATGAAAAAGGATGAGGAGTGACTTGATAGAAGTGAACGAGATGATTTGAGGCCTCGATAGAGAGGATAACTAGATACTTGTCCCATTTCAAAAACGGCTATAACGAGGGGAAATAAATGGAAGGTGATTGGAGAATGTTTAACGGGAGATGTGATAGGGTTTTTTTTTACACACAGAGTGGCAGATGCATGGAATGGACAGCCAATATTTGTAGTGGAGACCAATACATTAGGGACATTTAAGCAATACTTAGGTAGACACATGGATGATAGTAAAATGTGGGACCTTTAGTTTAGTTTAATCTGAGAGTACGATAAAAGGTCAGTACAACATCGAGGGCCGAAGGGCCTGCACTGTGCTGTACTGCTCTATATTCTAAATAAGGGGGCTCACAATGGCACAAAGAGGTTTCAGAAAGCTGGAGAGATGGGATCTGAATGAAGAGACACAAATAGAAGGGTTGCTAGGATTGTCAGGAGGTAACAGACACAGCAATGGTCTGACCTGGAGCAGACGACCCAGACTGGGAGGGGTGTGGGGACTGGAGGTGGTTTCACAGGGAGGGAGGACCATAGAGCCACAGGGTGTTACAGAAATGTGGAGAGCTGTAGGGTCTACAGGGGTTCATAGAGATGGGGAGGTGGGGAGGGATGCAGCAGTTATAGGCATAAGGATGTTGGTAGGATGGGGTGGTTTGCACAGACAGGGGTGTTTTATGTGAATGGAGCAGATTACAGAAATCTAGACGGTTTTATACATTAGAAGAACAAACAGACATGTGGAGGGTAGTCGTGACTGAAGATGTTTAAAGATACAGGAAGACTTAGGTTCTGCAGGTTTTTTAGATAAAGAGAGTGTGGTGTCTGACAATTTTACCAGGAGATAAGGACATCCATTTTGCTTGGAGACAGTTTTACAGATAAGGGAGCATTAGTAATATCCTGCAGTTTGGTCAAAGTGGGACAGTTTGTAGGGGAAGGTGACATTTACACGATAGGGGTGTAAGAGATGGAGAAGGTTATCGAGATGGGTGGATGATGGACAAACTGGAAGAGCTGACATTGACAGGATGGGTTTTAGGCAAGGGAGGATGTTACACAGATAGTGAGTCTTTTCGAAACTGGATCAGATAGTCACAGTCATTGCAGTGAGATCTACAGATCAGGAGTGCTGCAGGGACCTGAGAGGATTGCAGGGTCTCCACAGATTGATCATATCTTTAGGACTGGAAGAAGATACGATTAGATTAAACTCTATGTATGCTGTTTTCTTTTTCCTGAACAGAACCACAATATCCCTCATAAGCCAGGGATCCCTGAACCTGCCAGATGTTCCCTTCACTCTAACAGGGACATACTTGTGATTACACTTTTAGAAGCTTCCCGTTTGCCAGTTATTCATTTTTCTTCAAACAGACTCGCCCAATCGATGATAGTCATAATGTGGAGGCGCCGGTGTTGGACTGGGGTGGACAAAGTTAAAAATCACACAGCAACAGCTTCCAGTCCAGCAGGTTTATCTGGGGGCACTATGTTTCAGAGCACTACTTCGTCAGGTGGTTGTGGAGCACAATCATAAGGTTCAGAATTTATAGCAACAGGACAGCAGTGTCATGGAATGTAATATCAAACACATTTAGTTTCTGCCTTTCATCTTTTAGGATGATCACCTGCGCTTCGAAAGCCAGTGCTTCAAAATAAACTTGTTGGACTATAACCTGTTGTTGTGTGATTTTTAATTCCCCCAATCTACCTCTGCTCGATCGTGCCTAATGGCCCCAAATCTGGCCCTGCTCCAATTTCACACCTTAATCTGTCAACCTGTCTGATCTTTTTCCATAACAATGTTAAAACGAAGACAGTTGTGGTCACTGAACCCAAAGGATAGGCCAGGTAATTACAGAGCAGATAGTCTGACAGCAGGGGGAGGGAAATTATTGGAAATAATTCTGAGGGACAGTTTGAATCAATAACTGGAAAGGCAGGAAGCAATTAGGATATTCAGCACAGATTTGGAAGAGGAAGATCCTGTCTGATGAATTCAGCTGAATTTTCTTTGAAATTATGATTGAAAAATCTTGATGAGGGCAGTGCAGATGATGTGGGTTCCATTGGGTTCAGTACTGCCTTTGACAAGGTCCCACATGGAAAGCTGGGCCAAAAGGGAAGAGCCACTGGGATCCAAAGCAAGGTGACAAATTGGATCCAAAACTGGTGGAAGGTTGTTTCGGTGATGAGGAGCCTTTCACCAGCGGGTGTACCACAGGGATCTGTGCAGGAACCATCGCTGTTTATTATGTACATTAATGAGTTGGATGTGATAGCAGAAGGTTTACAGATGACATGAAGGGTGAGGGTGTTGTCCACAGTGAGGGGGATGGTCTCAGGCTAGAGTCTGAAGTTTGAGGTTGGGACTGAATTTCAAAGAGTCATTTCAAGCGATAAAGCAGACAAGAGCACAGCAGGCAATGAGGGAAAACCGATCAATACAACTGCACTTACTTTGATGTAAAAGGCCTGACAGTTAAGGCAGATGAGCGCATGGCATGGATGGGAACATGGGACTGAAATATCACATGTATTACAGAACCACAGCAGAGGGAGGGAGGGAGGGGACCGGCAGCACAATGTTCCAGGGGACAGACGCTGCAGGAAGGACAGAAGGGGAGCTGAGAGAGGAGGAGAGCTGCTGGTTCTGATTGGGTGAAACATCCCAGCAGGACTGACAGAGGATATTCCTGCGGGACCGCCCAGTGAGGACAAAAAGGGGACATGACATAGCTTTGGCAAATAGAATTAAGGAGAAAGGGTTTTTACAAATATACTAAGGACAAAAGGGTAACTGGGGAGAGAATAGGGCCCCACAAAGATCAGCAAGGCGGCCTTTGTGTGGAGCCACAGAAAATGGGGGAGCTACTAAATGAATATTTGCATCAGTATTTACTGTGGAAAAGGATATCGAAGATATAAACTGTAGGGAAACCGATGATGACATTTTTCAAAAAGTCCAGATATACAGAGGAGGAAGTGCCGGATATCTTGAAATGCTTAAAGGTGGATAAATCCCCAGGACCTGGTCAGGTGTACTCGAGAACTCTGTGATAAGCTAGAGAAGTGATTGCTGGGCCTCTTGCTGAGATATTTGTATCATCGATAGTCACAGGTGACATGCCGGAAGACTGGAGGTTCGCAAAAGTGGTGCCACTGTTTAAGACGGGCGGTAAAGACAAGTCAGGGAACTATAGACCGGTGAGCCTGACCTTGGCAGTGGGCAAGTTGTTGGAGGCAATCCTGAGGGACAGGATGTACATGTATTTGGAAAGGCAAGGACTGATTAGGGATAGTCAACATTGCTTTGTGCGTGGGAAATCAAGAAGTAACAAAGTAACAAAGACGATTGATGAGGGCAGAGTGATAGATGTGATCTGTATGGATTTCAGTTAGGCATTCAACAAGGTTTCCCCATGGGAGAGTGATTAGCAAGGTTAGATCTCATGGATGACAGGGAAAACTAGCCATTTGGATACAGAACTGGCTCAAAGGTAAAAGAGTGGTGGTGGAGGGTTGTTTTTTCAGATTGGAGACCTGTAACCAGTGGAGTGCCACAAGGATTGGTGCTGGGTCCTCTACATTTTGTCATTTACATAAATGATTTGGATGCGAGCATAAGAGGTACAGTTAGTAAGTTTGCAGATGACACCAAAATTGGAGGTGTAGTGGACAGTCAAGAGGGTTTCCTCAGATCTGGACCAGATGGGCCAATGGGCTAAGTGGCAGATGGAGTTTAATTCAGATAAATACAAGGTGTTGCATTTTGGGAAAGCAAATCTTAGCAGGACATAGCCGTAATGGTAAGGTGCACGGGAGTGTTGCTGAACAAAGAGACCTTGGAGTGCAGGTTCATAGCTCTTTGGGAGTGGAGTCACAGGTAGATAGGATAGTGAAGAAGGGATTTTGTATGCTTTCCTTTATTGGTCAGAGTATCGAGTACAGGAGTTGGGAGGTCATGTTGCGGCTGCACAGGACATTGGTTAGGCCACTGTTGGAGTATTTTGTGCAATTCTGGTCTCCTTGCTATTGGAAAGATGTTGTGAAACTTGAAAGTGTTCAGAAAAGATTTACAAGGATTTTGCCTGGGTTGGAGTGTTTGAGCCAGTGGGAGAGGCTAAACAGGTTGGAGCTGTTTTCGCTGGAGTGTCGGAGGCTGAGGGGTGACCTTACAGTGGTTTACAAAATTATGAGGGGTATGGACAGGATAGGATAAATATACAAAGTCTTTTCCCTGGGGTCGGGGAGTGCAGAACTAGAGGGCATAGATTTAGGGTGAGAGGAGAAAGATATAAAAGAGACCTAAGGGGCAACTTTTTCACACAGAGGATGGTACGTGTATGGAGTGAGCTGCCAGAGGATGTGGTGGAGGCTGGTACAATTGCAACATTTAAGAGGCATTTGGATGGGTATATGAATAGGAAGGTTTTGGAGGGATATGGGCCGGGTGTTGGCAGGTGGGACTAGATTGGGTTGGGATATCTGGTCGGCATGGACAGGTTGTTTTCATATTGTACATCTCTCTGACTCTATGACTCATGGAGGTTATAGAAATAAACTGCGTGGTTGCATCTGGAGGAGATTAAAGGCAGAGAGGTTTGCAGTTTCTAAAGGAAATTACATGAAGCGGGACCAGCAGAGTTTACAGAGACTGATTGCGTTTTCGAGACAGGAAGAGTTCATAGTCATCATTAGAAATGTAGAAACCAATTTATGAGAGAAGCAGAGTCACTTTGCTTTGTGTCCAGAGACAAGGAGGAGTCTAACAGCTGGTGGAGTTACGAAGATACAGAACTTTTTTGTTGTCGTGACGGGAAAGATTACAGAGATCATGAAGGTAATAGGAGTTCAAAAAAGTCACAAAGCCAGGGAGGTTTTTCAGGTCTGGAAAGGGCTACACTGACATGGATGGCTTAAGGAACTGACAAGTTGTTTTTCACAGATAAGGAGAGATGTGACAGAACCCGGGATTAAAGGCAAAGGCAGAAACTTGGAGAGTTTTACTGATATGAGGAGCTTACAGGGATAGGCAGGATTGTTGGGGCTGATAGAGATTGGGGAAGTGGTATCTGTGAAACAGACAGTGGAGAAACTGACAGACATAGGGAGGGTTCTGTGGAACAGATGAATTTACAGACAAGATGGTGATAATGAAGCCTGAGAGTTTTCTCCATGTTCCTTGTCCAGCATTGTTCCTACTTCATGCCCTCAGGGTCTGAATTAAAGTTCACTAACTCCTCCTTGTGCTGTTTACTGTGAGTGATCTTACCGGCTGCAGGATTTACTGAAGGCTCCAGATCTCACTCTCCATCTCTCTCTGGCTGACCAACTGTCTTCTATGTGGTGATGGACGAGACAGGAATTGGGAATTCTGCTGAGTCAGGGACATCAGGAATACCTACAGGAATCAGAGAAGTAGACAGAATGAAAAATTACATTGATGCAATGAAGGTTACACATGGAGAATGGCACTGAGTCCCACAGAGATCTGGAAATTCCCAGTCTCCATCCATGGCCTGTGCAGTTGCTTCCCTCTGGAGTGAAGAATGCTGTTGGCTCAGGATCTGGAATAGCTGGAAGAGCGAGAGACACTGACAGAGGCAGCAATTAGACCCATACAGTGAGGGATATCACACGGAGAGAGACAGTGATATCAGCAGAGTGTATCAGGATCACACAATGGTATTATCAGAAGTGGTTCTGACCAGTGAGCACTGCTACCAGTACTCAGGGAAGACTGAGTTATTTTATTGGGATAGGCTCCTCTAGTACCAGATTATGCAGTGTGCTATAAATGGACACAGATGAGGAGGGGGACAGGTCTCAGGTGAATGGAAATTCCCAAGTCCAAAGCCATGGAGATGTGAATGAAGACCAAAAGAAAGAAACAGTAGGTGACTGAGATTAATTAAAATACGACATTGTCAAACAGATTGGTGACAGGAAATTATTGGCTAAAATAAAGTAAATGCCATTTCCGCCCCTCACAACTCCTCATGCACCACAAGTGACATCACTTCCGCCCCTCACATCATCGCTAGTGTCACACACTCAGTGACTTCCACGCCCCCCCACTGCCGTGTTTGCCACCACTTCCGCCCCCACCAATGCCACTCACCTGCATTCTGCTGACACCCCCCCCCCAGGTCCCACCGTCACCATCCCTGCCCCCAGAACCCTGAGGGGAACACCACCCCTGCTCATGACTCCATCCCCATTCCCCCTAACACCACACCCACTCCAGTTACAGGCTCCATCGCCTCCCCTAGCTCTACACCTACGCCTCGTCCCAGCTCCCAGTCCTGCCGAGATTTCACCAATCCCCCTTACCTCCCCCTCACTGAGGACGAATGATCAGTCCTCAGCAAAGGCCTCACCTTTATCCCCCTCCGTCCACACATCAATTAATTTAATACACGCCGTGACATCGAACACTTCTTCCACAACCTCCGCCTCAGAGCTTACTTTTACAATGAAGACTCCCGCCTCTTTTCTGAGGACCCCTTTGCCGGCCTCCAATACACTCCACCCACCTGGATACCTCGCGCTGGCCTATTATCTGCCTTCGATTTCTTCATTTCCAACTTCCACCGAGACATTAACCGCCTCAACCTATCTACCCCCTCCCCCACTCCAAACTCTCAGCCTCACAACGTGCAGCCCTCCACTTCCTCTGCTCCAATACCGACCTCACCATCAAACCAACAGATAAAGGGGGTGCTGTGGTAGTCTGGTGCACTGACCTCTACACCGCTGAAGCCATGATGCCAACTCAAAGACACCTCCTCCTACCACCCCCTCTACCATGACCCACCTCCCATCACCAAACCGTCATCTCCCAGAGCATACATAACCTCATCACCTCAGGAAGAGATGTCCCACCCACAGCTTCTAACCTCATTGTCCGGGATCCCCCACTGCCCGGTTCTACCTCCTTCCCAAGATCCACAAGCCTAAACACCCTGGCCGACCCATTGTCTCAGCATGATCCTGCTCCACCCGCACTCATGTCTACCTACCTCGACATTGTCCTATCCCCCAGTCCAGGAACTACCCACATTCGTTCGAGACACCACTCACACCCTCCACTCCTCCAAGACTTCCGTTTGCCTGGCCCCCAACGCCTCACCTTCACAATAGATATCCAATCCCTCTACACCTTCATCCACCATGACCAGGACCTTCTTCATCTCCCGACGTCCACAACAGTACCCTTCCACCGTTACTCTCATTCGTTTGGCTGAACTTGTCCTCACCCTTAACAAATTTTTCATTCAAATCCTCCCACTTCCTCCAGACCAAAGGGGTAGCCATGGGCACCCGTATGGGTCCCAGCTATGCCTGTCTCTTTGTTGGCTACATAGAACAGTCCATATTCCGTAGTTACACCGGCACCACTCCCCACGTCTTCCTCCGCTACATTGATGACTGCATTGGCGCCACCTCGTGCTCCCGCGAGGAGGTTGAGCAATTCATCAACTTCACCAACACATTCCACCCTGACCTTAAATTTACCTGGACCATCTCTGATACCTCCCTCTCCTTCCTGGACCTCTCCATCCCCATTAATGATAACCGACTTGACACTGACATTTTTTACAAACCTACCGACTCCCACAGCTACCTAGATTACACATGTTCCCACCCTACCGCCTGCAAAATTCCCAACCCCTATTCCCAATTCTTCCGCCTCCGCCGTACCTGCTCCCAGGAGGGCCAGTTCCACCATAGAACACACCAGATAGCCTCCTTCTTTAGAGACCGCAATTTCCCTTCCCACGTGGTTAAAGATGCCCTCCAACGCATCTCGTCCACATCCCGCACCTCCACCCTCAGACCCCACCCCTCCAACCGTAACAAGGACAGAACGCCCCTGGTGCTCACCTTCCACCCCACCAACCTTCGCATAAACCAAATATTTCCGCCACCTCCAAACGGACCCCACCACCAGGGATATATTTCCCTCCCCACCCCTCTCCACTTTCCGCAAAGACCATTCCCTCCGTGACTACCTGGTCAGTTCCACACCCCCAAAAAACCACCCTCCCTTCCTGGCACCTTCTCCTGCCACTGCAGGAATTGCAAAACCTGCACCCACACCTCTCCCCTCACCACCATCCAAGGCCGCAAAGGAGCCTTCCATATCCAAAGTTTTACCTGCACATCCACCAATATCATTTATTGTATCCGTTGCTCCCGATGTGATCTCTACATTGGGGAGACTGGACACCTCCTAGCGGAGCACTTTAGGGAACATCTCTGGTACACCCGCACCAATCAACCCCACCGCCCTATGACCCAACATTTCAACTCCCCCTCCCACTCTGCCGAGGACATGCAGCTCCTGAGCTTCCTCGACCACCACTTCCTTGCCACCCAACGCCTGGAGGAAGAACGCCTCACCTTCCGGCTCGGTACACTTCAACCCCAGGGCATCAATGTGGTCTTCACCGGTTTCCTCAATCCCTCTTCCCCCATCTCACCCCACCTCCAGCCTTCCAGCTCAGCACCACACTCATGACCTATCTTCCTTCCCACCTATCCATTCCACCCTCCTCTCTGACCAATTACCCCCATTCCCCCATTGTACTCTTTGCTACCTTCCTCCATTCTCCACTTTGACCTATAACCTTCTTCCCCACCCCATTCACCTATTGTACACTATGCTACTTTCTCCCCATCCCCACCCCCTCTCATTTATCTCCCCACTCTGCTGGCTCCTGGCATCTGTTCCTGATAAAGGAAACGTCAATTTTCCTGCTCCTGGGATGCTGCCTGACCTGCTGAGCTTTTCCAGCACCACTATAATCTATACTCTGGTTTCCAGCATCTGTAGTCCTTGTTTTTACCTTATTGGAGGAGCAGACTACCGAGCTAAGGCATGTTGTAGACACTGAAGCAAGTTACAGCGATAGGGCTGGTAGTCTGGAATCCAGTACATTTCAAGTATGTGGAGGGAGTATCGGGAAGGAAGGAGGTTACAGCGATAGGATCTGTTCTAGGAATTAAATATTATTGAAGACACTGGACCACAAGACATGCCATAGAGACACTGTTGCAGAGTAGTGAGTTTTAATATGACAGAACTTACATTGGGGTGGTGATTGAGCCTGGGGTGTGTGTGTGTACTGTGCTCCCCCTCCAGCACTGTATCTATGTCATGTTGTGTTAACAGATGTTTGGGGCCCTCTCATTGTTCTTTGCTCTGTGCACTGTGGGTGACCTTACTTCACTACAGGATTTATTGAATGATCCAGATCTCCTTTCCCTTTGTCTCTCTCTGGCAGACCAACTGCGTTCCATGTGGTGATGGACGATCCACCCAGCAGCTGGGAAGGCTATTGAGTCAGGACTTTCCTGAGTAACTACAGGAGACAGAGAAATAGACAGAATGGGAAATAAAAGAGATGCAGTGAGGGTTACACATGGAGAATGGCACTGAGTTCCACAGAGGTCTGGAAAATGGAGCGATATTAAGTAATAGTCCCAGATTGCTGGAAGGTGTCAGGATCACACAATTGTGTCGGAAGAATGGGTTTAGCTTCATGATGCCCTGGTATCAGTGCTCAGGGATGAGCACCCAGTGAGCAGGTGAAGTGATCGCCTCGTGGTATTATTGCGAGAGAATGTATCCAAAACCTCAGCTCATGTTCAGGGGAGACAGGATTGAATCCCGCCATCTGAAAAGGAGACAATTGAAATCAATAATTTTAAAAATAATAATTAACAATCCACAAATAAGTATGAAACCATGACTGATGTACAACAAATCCAAACACTTGTCCTTTCGAGAAGGACATCTGCCCATCCTCACGTGGTCTGCACAACATCCCCAGAGCAAAGTGTTTGCCTCTCAATTACCCTCTGAAATGGCCGAGCACGTTACTCAGTTCAAGGGCTTCTAGGACTGGGGAAGAAAGGCTGGTCAGCCAGAGACTCACACATCCCAGACCTGATTTAAAAATCTATTAGGATGGTCCCCCTGGAACTGTGCTGGGACCAGTGTCCTGGCCAATCATGTCGGTAGGTTTATGGACAGGGCATTAAACTGACAGAGACGATGCAAGTGAAAGGAGCTGTCCAAATCCAAAGGGAAAAGGTGAAGCAATGGATCAGCATGAGAATGTGGCTGAAGACAAGCAGAAAGGAACAGGATGGGATAGAGTTTAACTAAAATTGAACATCAGCAAATAGATTTGTGACAGAAAATTGTGGAAGAGAGTATATTATGTTTTTTTTTAATGGACAAGGTTGCTGCAACAAGGTCGATGGATTTGTGACACAGAGATAAAAGAGATTTAGTCACCAGGGAGACATGGATACAGGGTAAAAAAATATTCAGTGGTTCGTAATCTTGTGCAAACTCAGGCAAAATGGGCAACGCTAAAAATAATGGATAACAAAGGCATTACAGAGAAAGCATTTGGTCTCAGGTTATGAAGTAGAGTCAGTCTGAATGTAAATTCTGGCTACTACTTGCCAAGGACACAAGCAGCAGAACAGTTTTAGCCACCGAACAGCATTTCATTGCTCATCACTGCAATAAACAGGAACTCATTGCAATTTTTTAACAAGGGCATTGTGACAATTTTGGAAAACGTCAATATTTGTATAATCTGGGACAATCACACGGTCAACTTTGATATTGGAAGAGGAGTTAAGTTTTTATTTCAGTGATTCTTTGAAAAACACATTGTGCAACTGTTAAGGGACATAACTATCGCAGAGCGACCGTGTGATGAAACTTAGTGAATGAGTAATGTCACCTGCAGAGATCCTTCGGGAAATTGTGATAAAGTGCAGTTTAAATAAATATAAAGTTTTAAAGTGAATCACAGAAAGGACAAGCTACAACTAGAAACAAAAATAGCCAATTACATGAGTTTGAGAGGAGAACTGACCAAGGTAAACAGGCTAAACAGACTGAAATATGTGCCTGTCAATGAACAGTGGAAAACATTTGAAGGGACAATGCAAAATACTCAACAAAACGACATTCAATTGAAACAGTAAAAACCTCAGGAAGAAATTCCCACTGATCCCTCACTCAGGACAAAAGGAATCATACTAGATTATGAGGCTGAGAAGATCACCAAAAAGTACTTAAAATCCTGAAGTGAGAGAATGTTTTAGGAGTAAATGTTAATGGATTGCAATGGGTCTGCTCGCAGGAGGAGGGCTGTGGAAAGGGGAGCCACGGTCATGGTTCATTGACACAATAGGAACAGGGAGAGTTGAAGGTGCTGGATGTGGTGAGAGTGTTACAGAGAGTGGTCAGGGTGTTACAAAGCCAGGACGGATTGCTGCAGCTGGAGGGGTTTGCAGAGGTAGGGAGGGACATAGATATTTTTATATTTTCATTCATGGGATGTGGGTGTCACTGCCTGGAACAACATTCTTTGACCCCACTGCTAATTACTGAGAGAGTAGCTCAGAGTCAGCCATATTGCTGTGGGTCTGGAGTCACTATGTCGGCCAGACCAGGTTAGAATATTTGATTGCTTCCCTAAAGGAGGTTAGTGAACCAGATGTGTTCTTCCTTCTGATCAACAATGTTTTTATGGTGGCCCCACCAATGTCTTCTACAGCCACAACATAACATCCCAACTCTTACTCTTAATGCTCTCCCCTATGAAGGTAACCATCCCAATTGCCTGCTTCACCAGCCTGTCTACCTGTGACACCACTTTCAAAGCACTGTGTAACTGCACCCCTGGGTCTCTGACTGAAAACACTACCCAGGGCCCGAACATTAACTGTACAAGTCCCACCCTGGTTTGTTTCAACAAAATGGAACACTTCATATTTATCTAACTAAACTCCATCTGCTATTCTTCAGCCCACTATCCCAGCTGTACTGTTCATCCTGTTGTATCATAGATAACTATCTTCACTGTCCACTTTACCACCAATTTCAGTGTGACCCAAAACAATTACTTACCAGGAAACCAATATTCCCATCCAAACTATGTATCCAAATGACAAGCAACAGGGGACCCACTGCACCGCTGGTCACATACCTCCAGTCAGAAAAACAACATGTCTCCCACCACCCTCTGTCTACAACCATCAAGCAAATTTTGTATCCAGTTCACTAGATCCTCCTGAATGCCATATCCTTTTACTCTGACCTGAGCTTATTACCCAGTTTACCAGACAGAACACAGAACGCAGAACAGTTCAGCCCAAGACCCTTTGGAAATTATTTCATGCAAACATTTTATCCAAATGTAAGATCAAAGTAAACTATACTACTATTCATGTGTCGATCCAAGAGTCTATTAAATGTCCCAGATGTGTCTAATTTTACTACCACCATTGGCAGTCCATCCAACCACTTACCATTCTCTATCCTCTTATCCATCCTCCAATCACTCTGTGCCTCGCATCATCATGTTCACCTCCACAAAGTCACCCCGCCCCCTTCTTCACTCAAATGAGAAAAGCCTTAGCTCCCTTAACCTTTCTTCGTAAGAACTGCCCTCCATTCCAGGCAGCATCCTGGTACATCTCCTGTGTATGCTCTCTAAAACTTGCACATCCTTCCTGTAAACAGGGGAGCAGAACTGAACACAATATTCCAAGTGTGGTCTCACCAGGTCACTATAAAAATGCAGTAAAACCTCACGGCTCTTACAGTCAATCCTCTTCTAAGGGAAGCCAACACAACATATGCCTTTTCAACTACCCTACCAATTGAGGGATCTATGGACACGGACCCCATGATCTCTGTTCCTCCGCACTGCCAAGTATTCTGCCTTTCACCCTGTATTCTGTATTCAAATTCGACCTTCCAGAATGAATCACTTCACACTTTTCCAGATTGGACTCCATCTGCCACTTACAGCACAGCTCTGCGTCATTTCAATGTCCCATTGCAACCTACAACAGCCCTCCTCATTACCCTCCACTCCACCAACCTTCATGTTATTGGCAAACTTTCTAACCCACTCTGCAACATCCACATCCAAGTCATTTACAAAAATCACAGAGAGCAGAGTCCCAGAGCCGATTGTTACAGAACACCACTGGTCACTGAGCTCCAGGCTTAATACTGTCCACCTGCTGCCACCCTCTGTCTTCTCTGGGCCATCCGATCCTGTATCCAGACAGACAGATTTCCCTGTATCCCAATCATCCTTCTTTTCTGAATCTGCCATCAACGTATTCTGCCATATCCTCAAAGAATTCAATAAGGTTTGTGAGGCATGACCTGCACCTCACAAACCCATGCTGACTGTCACTAATTTAATCATGGTTTTCCAAGTAGTCATAAATCCTTTCTTTCGAGTCCTCGCCAATAATCTGCACACCACTGACATTCGACCAAATCTGTAATTCCCAGAATTCTACCTCCGTAACATGGCCCGGACTCTACAAATCTTCCCTCCTCTGCCATGTTCCCCAGAGGGTGGTGGGGGTTACAGTGTCAGTGAGGGATATCAGGACAGGAGGATTTAGCAGACATTAGGAGGTTTGCAGTACCAAAAGGAGGCTTCAGTAATTGTGAGGTTTCATGGTAATGAAGGCATTTGATGAGGGAGAGAGAGGATTGTAGGGAATTAAGAGGTTTCACAGTTTAGTTGCTTTGTTAGGACTGCAGGAGATTACTGAGTTGGGGAGGGTGTAAGCACTGGTGGATATTACATAAACATGTGGTTTTAGTTGCAATGCATGAAGAGGATGCAGGAAATTGGAGAGTATGGGGTCTGAACGAGGTTACACAAATGGGACGAGTTGTCAGGAGTGGAGGTGTTTATAGAGATAGCAATGGCCTGATATGGAGCAGATGACCCAGATTGCGAGGGATGTGGGGACTGGAGGTGGTTTCACAGGGAGGGAGGACCATAGACCCACAGGAGGTTACAGAAATGTGGAGAGCTGTAGGGCTGACGGGTTCATGGAGTTGGGAATGTTGAGAGGGATAGAGAAGTTTACAGGGATAAGGATGTTTGTAGGACAGGGTTTGGATTACACAGACAGGGACTGTTTTAGGGAGCTGAGCAGATTACAGAGATAAAGAGGTTTGTATCATCTGGTGGAATACACAGAGATATGGATGGTCATCGTGACTGAAGATGTTTACAGATTTCGGAAAGCTTAGGTTCTGGGGGTTATTTAGACATGGAGGCTTTGGAATCTGGATTCGTTTTTGAGAGATTGGTTAGCAAGTTTGCTTGGAGACAGTTTCACAGATAAGGGAGCATAGCACAAACAGGAGGAAGTTCCTGCGGTAGGGAAGGTTCGAGTAGAGAGTGATGTTTACACAAATAGGGGCGTAAGAGCTGGAGAAGTTTATGGAGATGAGTAAATGTTTGGAGATACAGGAGGAGCTTACATGGACAGGGTGGGTAATAGTGATGGGAGTATGTTACATTGTTAATGAGTCTTGTAGGATAACACAGATGGGAATAGTGGTAGGACCTCCACAGACTGATGGCGTTTTAGGGTCTGGAAGAGGTTATGTAGACAGGGAGGGCTGTAAGAGCTGCAGGAGTTTATGGAGAGTTGAAGAGTTGGAGCAATTCACAGAGGAAGGGTTCTCCGCCAGGAGGAGATTACAGATAGTGAGGGCTGTGTGGCCTGATAAAGTTAAAGAGAGGTAGAGCTTTCGGGTCCGGAAGATATTACACTGATAGGCACAGTTGAAGAGACTGAAGCAAAAATGCATGGAGAAGGTTACACAGAGAGGGAGGTGAGTAGGGACTGAAGGTGAATACACAGACATGGAGGGTCGTATTGTTAGACTGAGCTTAGAGGGATAGGGACTTGTGTAGGGATTTACACAGATAGGGAAGGTTGTGTTTTTGGTGAAGGTTACACTGATACAGACAATGTTAGCGAGTGTTTAATGGACTACAGAAGAGCTCAGAGAGAATGTATTATGGGGAGTGGGGGAGATTACAGACACAGAGATGGCTGCCGGTTTGAAAAGAGCTTCTACAGATCTTCAGTGCTGTAAGGCTGGAGGGAGGTTACAATAATAAGAGTTACCGACACTTAATGACTTTTTTGATATAGAGAAAGTCTCAGAACGGGACTGTCAAAAGAAAGTATAGACAGTCCAGATGGGTTTACAGAGATATAAATATTTTGGGGGGCTTCAGGATGGAAGTGATTGGGAGTGCTGTAACGAATGGCAACAGTTATAGCTTGGGTTCTAAAAGCAGGAAGAGGTGACAGTCATATCGATCTTGGTAACGACTGGAGAAGCTTACATGGCCAAGAGGTGTTTTAGAGACTGTTGGAGATAACATATATAAGGAGAGAATTGGAGATGAGGCAAGGTTCAAGAGACAGGAATGGTTGACAGGACTGGACAATAATCTGAATAGAATCTCCACAGTGTGGAAACAGGCCATTCGGCCCAACAAGTCCACACCAACCCTCTAAAGAGCATCCTAACCAGACCCATCCCTCTCCCTGTCCAATAAACACTGCATTTCGCATGGTGAACTCACCTAAACCACACTTGCCTGAATACTACAGTCAATTTATGATGGCCAATCCACATATCATGCAAATGTTGGACTATGGCAGGAAACCAGAGCACCCGGAAGAAAACCACACAGTCAGGGGGAGAACATGCAAAGTCCACACAGACAGTCGGCCAAGGCTGGAATTGAAGCCAGGTTCCAGGCACAGTGAGGCTGATTATACAGAGCACTGCAGAGATTGGACTAGGTCACAAGGGTTTATTGGAACAGGAGGAAAACATAGTCAGGAACAGGAAAAGTTTATATAGATGGTGTCCATGAGAGGGACAGGAGGAGTTTAACGCAATAGGGAAGGTTGTGGATTCTCTCTACAATTAAAGGTAGGGACAGTTGGGAAGACTGGATGAAGTTCATCATACTCAGAGTTGTACATGTTGGGTGAGGATACCGAGTTAGCAAGGATTCTATGGACTGGCTGAGGTTATGGACAGATGCAGTTGTGGGAATGTGAGTTGTTACAACAATTGAGAGGATATTTCAGGCACATGGATGGTTTCAGTGGCTGCAGGATGTTCGAGAGCTAGGAAGGCTAGTAGAGACTGGAGGTGGTCAGAGGTAAGGAAGATTGTAGTGATGGGAGTTAGTAACAGAGACAGAGAAGATTGAAGAGAGAGAGGCGGCAAGTTTATAGATCTCGGGAGCGTTCAGGTGGCTTCAGAACGTTACACAAAGGGAGTGTTGGTAGGAAACGCTGTAGAAACTGGAGGACTCTGTACTGACAGTGAGGTGAAATGGATGGTGGAAGGTTAGAGATAATGAGGTGCTGTAGGACAGGATGGAGGAGTGCTGTGGTGACTTGAGAAGGCTACAGCGGCATCATGTGCTGCAGAGGCTGGTGGAAGGTACATAGATGGGGAGGTCAGGTTGGGCTGGATGTTACAGACAGAGTGGCTGCAGGTGCTAGACAAGATGATAGATATAAGGAATTTTATAGTGTTTTGGTGATATGGTCATAGCACTAGGTTTCAAAGTCGATTTGGAAAAATATAAGGATAGGGCAGAAGTGAAGAGGCCACATTTGTGGAACCCCCCCCCCCACCCCCCCTCCTAATCATTAGAATATCAACGTCACTGTGCATTATCACGATCACGAGACAGGATCTTCCAAACACTGACTGTGAGGAACTATTTGCTGTTGGGTTTATATTCAGAAAGAGGAAGTATGTTGAAGTGATACAGGGAGAATTCAGGGCCAGTGTGTTCTCCAAAGAGTGAACGTCAAAGGCAGTAACTCCAGTAAATACTGGTCAAGCGATATCATGATTTTGATAATGGAAATACAATGTGATGAAAACAGGCAAACACCGGCCAACTTCTCGAGAGTGCTAGGGGATCCTTAAAATGATGGGCAAATAATGGCATGAAATATCCTTGGCAGATACTGTTAAGGAGATACCACAAGATATTTAATGAGTATAGTTGGAGCAAGAGGATTCCCAGGTAAACAGCGAGGCTTGTTCGAAACCAAAGGGACACTCTGAGCATAGAGCCAGAGAAAGTAGCTGAGGTATTCAATGAATACTTCCCGTCTGTATTCACACAGGAGAAAGGCATTGTAGCTGGGGATTTCAGGTGAGATGCTGAGGTCATGTAAAGATCAATAAGGAGGAGGTATTAAATGTTTTCACAGTCATAAAGGTGGAGAAATCCCCAGTGCCCAATGAAATGTATTCCAGGCTGCTATGAGTGGTAAGGGAGGAGATTGCTGGGGCCCTGGTGGATGTATTTCATACTTTGCTGGCCACAGGTGACATGCCGAATGACTGGAGGATTGTTAATGTGGGTCATTTGTTCAAAAAGGGCAACAGGGATAGGCCAGGTAATTACAGAACAGATAGTCTGTCAGCAGGGGGAGGGAAATTATTGGGAACAATTGTGAGGATGAATCAACACTTCCAAAGGCAAGGATCACCTCGGCAGCGTCATCACGGATTTGGTAGAGGGAGATACTGTCTGAGGAATTCAGTTCTTTTTTTTTCAAATGATATCTAAAAATATTGATGAAGGCAGTGCAGTTGATGCGGTTTACATGGACTTGAATAAGACCTTTGACAAGGTCCCTCATGGAAGGCTGATCCAAAAGGGAAGAGTCACTGGGATCCAAGGCATTTTGGTAATTTGGATACAAAATTAGTGGATAGACTTCTTCGTGTTTGAATTGCTTTCAGCAGTGGGTGTAAAACAGGGATCTGTGCAGCAACCATTGTTGGTTATTCTGGGGAATAATAACACCGATGTGAAAGCAGAAGGAGTCATTAGTAGGTTTGCAGATGACATGAAAGGTGAGGGGGATGGTCTCAGCCTGCAGTCAGATATCAATCAGATGATAAACTGAGCAGAGTAATGGTATATGGAGTTTACTTCTGATCACTGTGAGGTAATGCATTGTGGGAAGTCTAATCAGCGAAGAATGTACATCATGAATGGTAGTTCCTCCTGGAGTACTGAGGAGCACAGGTGGTCAAGTCTCTGGATGTCTGAAGGTGTCAGCACAGGTTGACAGGGTGGGGAAGGCACCTGAACTGGGAGCAGGAGGGGGAATTATATCCTGATGGGGCGAATTGTTAGAGCTGCTTGAGAGGGTATAATCTAATCTCGCAGGGTGTTGGACCTTAAATAGTCGTAAGGCCAGAAAGAAGATGGAGGTTGGTGCACAAGTTAAGGACAGCAATTTCAGCAGATAAGGCAGGCAAGAACATAGCAGGAAATGCAGTTTAACTGATAATTAAACTGCATTTATTTCAATACAAGGGGCCTGACAGCTCAGGAAGATGAATTCAAGGCATGGATTGGAACATGGGACTGGGACATTATAGTTCTTACAGAAACAAATCTGAGGGAGGGATAGGACTGGCAGTTCATTGTGTTAAGGTGGAGATGCTACAGGAAGCATCGAAGGGGAGGCAAGAGAGGACGCGTGGTGGTGGGTTTTGATTGCATGAATCATCCCAGCAGTACTGAGAGAGGATATTCCTGTGACGCTGTGTTAGTGGAACTGAGAAATAAGAATGGGTCATCACTTTGATACGATTGTCTTACTGACCCCGAATAATCCATGGCAGACTGAGGAACAAACATATCAGGAGATCTCAAATATCAACCATAATAATAGGGCTGTTATTGTTGGGGTTTTTAAACTTTCCAAACCTCGACTGGGACTGCCAGTGTTCAGTGTTTGCAAGGGAGGAATTTGGTAATTGTGTTCCAGAAAACTTCCAATCAATATGTAAATGGCCTGAAAAGAGAAAGGGGCAAAACCTGACCTCCCCTTGGGAAACAAGGTAGGGAAAGGGACTAAGGTGTGAGTAAAGCATTTTGCCAAAGTGACCACAGTTCCATTAGTTTGAAAACAGCGATGGAAATGGACAGGGCTGGTACACAGGTTCAAGTTATAAAATGGGGTCAGACCAATCATAGTAGCCAGGAACTTGCAAAAGGTGATTGGGGAGTTTATTTGCATGGAAAGGGAAGTCTGGCAAGTGAGAATATTTTAAAAGAGATAAATTGAGCGATCAGCGCCAGCATGTTCCTGTTTGTGTGCAGCTCAATGCTGACAGCATTCGGAATCACTGGCAGTCTATTGAGGGTCTGGTCAAGGAAAAGGGGCCACATGTCAGGTATAGCCAGCTGGATCAAGGGAATCCCTGAGGATCACAGGGACTTTAGGAATACACTTCGGGTAGAAATCAGGAATACAGAAAGGTTACATGAAATAGCCTCAGCAGAGAATGATAAGGAGTATCCAAAAGTGATTGTATAAATATATTAAGAGTAAAAGAGTAACTCGAGACAAAATAGTTTCCCTTAAAGATTAATGAGACCATTGGTGTGTGGAACTGCAGGATATGGCTAAGAACTTAAACACATTTTCTCCTCCAGAATTTACTGTGGACAAAGACTGGGGAACTCAGGGAACAAGAGTAATACGTTAGACCATATTTGGAGTTCTCTGCAATTCCAGTATCCCCGCTATAGGAAGGATGTTGTGAAAGTTGAAAGTGTTCCGAAAAGATTAACAAGATGTTGCCAGTGTTCTTGCTGAATAAACTGGGGTTATTTTCCCTGGAGCATCGGAGACTGAGTGGTGACCTGACAGAGGTTTATATAAACATGAGGGGTATGGATAGGGTAAACAGTCAAGGTCTTTTCCCAAGGGCTGGAGAGTCTAAATCTAGAGGGCATAGGTTTAAGGTTAAAGAGGAAAGGTTCAAAACGGACTGAAGGGACAGCTTTTTTATGCACACAGTGATGCGTGTATGGAATGAGCTGAGAGAGAAAGTAGCTGATCCTGATATTGTAACAACATTTAAAAGGTATCTAGATGGGTATATGAATAGTAAGGGTTTAGAGGTACGTGGGCCAAATGCTGGTAAATGGGATGGATTTATTTCGATCTTCTGGTCAGCATGGATGAGTTGGACCAAAGGGTCTGTTTCCATGCTGCCCATCTCTATGACTTAAAAAGAGTGCATGTTATAGAGGAGGTGGTGCTGGAGATTTTACAACACAAAGTTATGGAAAGACCCAGGACCTGATTAAGTGTATCACAGGACATTGTGCGATGCTCGGGAAGAAATTGGGGGGCTCCGAGCAAAGATATTTGTACCATTGACAGCCATGTGTGTGCTGGAAAGGCTGGAGGGTGGCATAGTGGGCATTGAAGGAGGTTTTTTGAGATTACAAAGGGATCTTGATGAAATGGATGAATGGGCTGAAAAACTGTAGATGGTATTCAATCTGAATAAATGCGAGGTAGTGCACTTGGTAAAACAAACAAGGGTAGAGCTTATACAATTAATGCTCGGGCGTCGGTTAGTGTTTTAGTGCAGAGTGACCTCTGGGTTCAGGTACATAATTCTTGAAGCTTGCATCACAGGATGGATAAGACAGTGCTGTGCATGCCTGACTATTGCTCAGTCCATTGCGTGTAGGATTTGGGACGTCATGTTTAGATTGCACAGACTGCAACACTCCATCCAATTCTGGTCGCCCAGTTATAGGGAGGATATTATTAAGCTGCAGGGGATTCCAGGAGAGATTTACCAGGACGTTGTCGGGTATGGAAGGCTTGAGTTCTGAAAAATGGCTGGATAGGCTGAGTCTTTTTTCACTGGAGCCTAGAGATTGAGATGTGATTTTATAAAAGTTTATTTTTAAAAATGAGGTATATAGATCGTAGGATGGGGGAGTCTCAAGAGGAGGGACCAAATTTTTAAGGTTAGAACAGAGAGATGTTAAAAAAAAAGACATGGGCGCAAATTGTTACACAGAGAATGTTTTGATTGTGGAATCAACTTCCTGAGGAAGGGGTGGATGTGAGTACAATTACAGGTCAGGTATCCCCGCAGACTCTGTGGAAAGCTAGAGAAGTGATTGCTGGGTCTCTTGCTGAGATATTTGTGACATCGATAGTCACAGATGAGGTGCTGGAAGACTGGAGATTGGAAAACGTGGTGCTACTGTTTAAGAAGGGTGGTAAAGACAAGCCAGGGAACTATAGACCGGTGAGCCTGACCTTGGCAGTGGGCAAGTTGTTGGAGGCAATCCTGAGGGACAGGTTGAACATGTGTTTGGGAAGGGAAGGACTGATTAGGGAAGGTCAACATGGCTTTGTGCGTGGGAGACCATGTCTCACAAACTTGATTGAGTTTTTTGAAGAAGTAACAAAGAGGATTGATTAGGTCTGAGCGATAGATGTAATCTATGTGGACTTCAGTAAGGCTTTCGACAAGATCCCCCATGGGAGACTGATTAGCAAGGTTCGATCTCACGGAATACAGGGAGAACTAACTATTTGGATACAGAACTGGCTCAAAGGTAGAAGACAGAGGGTGGTGGTGGAGGGTTGTTTAACAGACTGGAGGCCTGTGACCAGTGGAGCGCCACAAGGATTGGGCCTAAGAATGGTGAATAGCCAAGGGTAAGGGAGTCCAAAACTTGAGGGTACAAACTGGAGGTGAGAGAGCAAAGATTTAAAGAGGGAGCTGAGGGGCAACATTATCCACAGAGGATGGTGCACAGACAGAACAGACTGCCAGGGAACATGGGAGAAATAAGAACAAGGACCACATGGAAAAGACATTTGGGCAGGTACATGGAGAGGAGAAGGTTTGAAGAGCTAAGGGCCAAACGCAGGCAAATGAGACTCATTCAGTATACAAAACATGGGCTGCATAGATGAGTTAGACCACAGGTTCTGTATCACTCTGTATCCAGTTAAAGAGGATTAGTGTACCAAAATAAGGCATTTTGTAGACACTGAAGCAAGTTACAGCGATGCGGATGGTAGTCTGGAATGCAGTACATTTCAAGTATGTGGAGGGACTATCGGGAAGGGAGGAGGTTACAGGGACAGGAACTGTTATAGGAGTTAAAAGTGACTGAAGGCGCTGGTGCACAAGCCATGCCATAGATGCAGTGTTGCAAAGTAGTGAGTCTTAGTACAGTGTTGGAGGTAGAACACAGAACAGAAGATCCCAGGCAGCATTCCCAACCTCTCGTCGGAGGGCTACTCTCCCCTCTGTTGTCCTGATGCTCACTAAGACAGCACAGGCCTCCCCATGCTATCTCAGTGCAACGTAAGTTAATGTAGACGTGGTGATTGAGCCAGGGGTGTGACTGTACTGTACTGTGCTCCCCCTCCAGTACTGTATCTATGTCATGTCTTGTTAGAGATATTAGGAGCCCTCTCATTGCTCTCTGCTCTGTGCACTGAGAGTGACTATATCTCACGGCAGGATTTATTGAAAGCTCCACATCGCCCTGCCCTTTGTCTCCCTGGCTGACCAACCATCTTCAATGTGGTGTTGGATGAGACACCTAGAAATTGGGAAGTCTATTGAATCAGGAACTTCCTGAGAACCTACAGGAGACAGAGAAATAGACAGAATGGAAAATTAGACTGATGCAGTGAGGGTTACACATGGAGAATGGAAATGAGACCCATAGAGATCTGTAAAATCCCACTCCATCCCTGGCCTGTGATGTTGCATCTCTCTGCCGTGGAGAATTCTGTTGGCTCAGGATCTGGAGTAACTGCAAGAGCGGGAGTCACTGACAGAGGCAGCAATTAGACCCTCACAGTGAGGGATACCACATGGAGAGACACTGAGTGATATCACCAGAGTGCAGGAAGATGTCAGGATCACACAGTCATGTTGGAAGAATGGGTTTAGGTTCATGATGCCCTGGTATCAGTGCTCAGGGATGAGCAACCAGTGAGCAGGCGAAGTGATGGCCGAGAGGTATTGTTGCTAGAGCATGTATCCAAACCCTCAGCTGATGTTCAGAGGAAGAGGGTTTGAATCCCACCATTAGAAATGGTGGAATTTGAAATCAATAATTTTAAAAATAGTAATTAACAATCCATAAATAAATATGAAACCAAAGTTTGTGCGAAGATTTGTAGCTCGGGTGCTCGTTGTTGTGGTTCTGTTCGCCGAGCTGGCAGTTTTTGTTGCAAACGTTTCGTCGTCTGGCTAGGCGACATCATCAGCGCTTGGGAGCCTCCTGCGAAGCGCTTCTTTGATGTTTCCTCCGGTGTTTATAGTGGTCTGTCCCTGCCGCTTCCGATTGTCAGTTTCAGCTGTCCGCTGTAGTGGTTGGTATATTGGGTCCAGGTCGATGTGTTTGTTGATGGAGTTTGTGGATGAATGCCATGCTTCTAGGAATTCCCTGGCTGTTCTCTGTCTGGCTTGCCCTATGATAGTAGTGTTGTCCCAGTCGAATTCATGTTGCTTGTTGTCTGCGTGTGTGGCTACTAAGGATAGCTGGTCGTGTCGTTTCGTGGCTAGCTATCCTTCGTAGCCACACAAGCAGACAACAAGCAACATGAATTCGACTGGGACAACACTACTATCATAGGGCAAGCCAGACAGAGAACAGCCAGGGAATTCCTAGAAGCATGGCATTCATCCACAAACTCCATCAACAAACACATCGACCTGGACCCAATATACCAACCACTACAGCGGACAGCGGAAACTGACAACCGGAAGTGGCAGGGACAGACCACTATAAACACCGGAGAAAACATCAAAGAAGCTCTTTGCAGGAGGCTCCCAAGCACTGATGATGTCGCCTAGCCAGGGGACGAAACGTTTCCATCAAAAAACTTCCAGCTCGGCGAACAGAACTACAACAAATATGAAACCATTGTTGATGTACAAAAAACCCAAACATTTGTCCTTTAGATAAGGACATCTGCTCATCCTCATGTGGTCTGCACGACATACCCACAGCAAAGTGTTTGCCTCTCAATTACCCTCTGAAATTTCCGAGCAAGTTACTTAGCTCGAAGGCAGCTAGGGCTGAGCAAGAAAGGCTGGTCAGCCAGAAACACCCACATCCCATATCTGATTTAAAAAATAATCCATTAGGATGGTCCCACTGGAACCCTGCTGGGACCAGTGTCCTGGCCAATCATGTCGGTAGTTTTACAGACAGGGCTTTAAACTGACAGAGAGGATGCAGGGACATGGTTCAGGTGAAAGGAGCTTTCCAAATCCAAAGGGAAAAGGTGAAGTATTGGAGCAGCATGGGAATTTGACTGAAGACAAGCAGAAAGGAACAGGATGGGACAGAGTTTAATTCGAACTGTACATCAGGGAATCGGTTTGTGACAGGAAATTGTGGGAAAGAGTGAATTATTTTTTTTTTAGGAATGGATAATGTCTCTTCAATAAGGTAGATGGATTTGTGACACAGAGAGAAAAGATTTAGACACCAGAGAGAGATGGTTACCGGGCGAACAAAGCTGGACATAAATATTCAATGGATCACAACCTTGCGAAAACTCAGGTAAAATGGGTAAAGTGAACAATAATGGATAACAAAGGCATCACAGAGAAAGCATTTGACCTCAGATCATGAAGTAGAGTCAGTCTGAATGTAAATTCTGGCGACTACTTGCCAAGGACACAAGCAGCAGAACAGTTTTAGCCACCGAACAGCATTCCGTTGCTCATCACTGCATTAAACAGGAACTCATTGGAATTTTTGAACAAATACGATGATAATTTTGGGAAACATCATATTCACAAAATGTGGGACAATCATACTGGCAAGAGCGATATTGGAAGAGGAGTTCAGAGAATTTTTTTTGGTTTTATTTTGCATAACAAATTGTGCGAGGAGAAAGTGAGGTCTGCAGATGCTGGAGATCAAAGTTGAAACTTGATTGCTGGAACAGCACAGCAGGTCAGGCAGCATCCAGGGAACAGGAGATTCGACGTTTCGGGCACAGGCCCTTCTTCAGGAATGAGCAGAGAGTGTTCAGCAGGAGAAGATAAAAGGTAGGGAGGAGGGACTTGGAGGAGGGGCGTTGGAAATGTGATAGGTGGAAAGAGGTCAAGGTGAGGGTGATAGGTCGGAGTAGGATGGAGGCGGAGAGGTCAAGAAGAAGACAGCAGGTCAGGAAGGCGGTGCCGGGCTGGAGGGATTCGGCTGAGACAAGGTGCGGGGAGGGGTGATGAAGAAACTGGTGAAGTCCAAGTTCATCCCCTGTGGTTGGAGGGTTCCCAGTCGGGAGATAAGACGCTCCTCCTCCGACCGTCGCGTTGTTGTGGTTTGGCGGTGAATGAGTCCAATGACCTGCATATCCTCGGTGGAGTGGGAGGGGGAGTTGAAATGCTGTGCTACAGGGTGGTTGGGTTGGTTCGTCCGGGTGGCCCAGAGGTGCTCTCTGAATCGCTCCGCAAGTAGGTGGCCTGTCTCCCCAATATAGAGGAGGCCACACCGGCTGCAGCGGATGCATTAGATGATGTGGGTGGAGGTGCAGGTGTATCTGTGGCGGATATGGAAGTTTCCTTTGGGGCCTTGGAGAGAAGTGAGGGGGGAGGTGTGGGCGCAAGTGTTGCACCTCCTGCGGTTGCAAGGGAAGGTGCCGGGAGTGGAAGTTGGGTCGGTGGGGGGTATGGATCTGACAAGGGAGTCGCGGAGGGAGTGGTCTCTACGGAAAGCTGATAGGGGAGGGGAGGGAAATATATCCTTGGTGCTGGGGTCTGTTTGTAGGTGGCGGAAGTGACGGCGGATGATGCGCTGTACATGGAGATTGGTGGGGTGGTAGGTGAGGACCAGTGGGGTTCTGTCCTGGTGGCGGTTGGAGGGGCGGGGCTCAAGGGCGGAGGAGCGGGAAGTGGAGGAGATGCGGTGGAAGGCACCGTCGACCACGTTGGGGGGGATATTGCGGTCCTTGAAGAAGGAGGCCATCTGTGTTGTACGTATTTTGAACTGGTCCTCCTGGGAGCAGATGCGGCGGAGACGAAGGAATTGGGAGAATGGGATGGCGTTTTTACAGGGGGCAGGATGGGAGGAGGTGTAGTCCAGGTAGCTGTGGGAGTCGGTCGGTTTGTAATAGATGTCCGTGTTGATTAGGTCGCCTGAGATAGAAACAGAAAGGTCTAGGAAGGGGAGGGAGGAGTCCGAGACTGTCCAGGTGAATTTGAGGTCGGGGTGGAAGGTGTTAGTGAAGTGGATGAACTGTTCAACCTCCTCGTGGGAGCACGAGGTAGCGCCGATACAGTCATCAATGTAGCGAAGGAAAAGATGGGGGGTGGGGCCAGTGTAGTTGCGGAAGATGGATTGTTCCACATACCCTACGAAGAGGCAAGCATAGCTGGGGCCCATGCGGGTGCCCATGGCTACTCCTTTTGTTTGGAGAAAGTGGGAGGATTGGAAAGAAAAGTTGTTCAGGGTGAGGACCAGTTCGGTCAGTCGAAGGAGGGTGTCGGTGGAAGGGTACTGGGTGGTACGGCGGGAAAGGAAGAAGCGGAGTGCTTTGAGTCCTTCGTGATGGGGGATGGAGGTGTACAGGGACTGGATGTCCATGGTGAAGATGAGGCGTTGGGGACCGAGGAAGCGGAAATCCTGGAGGAGGTGGAGGGCGTTGGTGGTGTCACGAACGTAGGTGGGGAGTTCTTGGACTAATGGGGACAGAACCGTGTCGAGGTATGCCGAGATGAGTTCGGTTGGGCAGGAGCAGGCTGAGACGATGGGTCGTCCGGGGCAGTCAGGTTTGCGGATTTTGGGCAGGAGGTAGAAAGGGGCGGTGCGGGGTTGTGGGACTATGAGGTTGGAGGCGGTGGATGGGAGGTCCCCTGAGGTGATGAGGTTATGGATGGTCTGGGAGATGATGGTTTGGTTGCGGGGGGTGGGGTCATGGTCAAGGGGACGGTAGGAGGAGGTATCTGCGAGCTGGCATTTGGCCTCAGCGGTGTAAAGGTCAGTACGCCAAACTACTACTGCGCCTCCCTTGTCAGCTGGTTTGATGGTGAGGTTGGGGTTGGAACGGAGGGAGTGGAGGGCTGCGCGTTCCGAGGGGGAGAGGTTGGAGTGGGTGGGAGGGGTGGGGGAGTTCAGGTAGCGGTTAATATCGCGGCGGCAGTTTGCTATGAAGAGGTCGAGGGCAGGTAGGAGGCCAGCACGGGGTGTCCAGGTGGACGGGGTGTGTTGGAGGTGGGAGAAGGGGTCGTCAGAGGGTGGGCGAGAGTCTTGATTGAAGAAGAAGGCACGGAGGCGAAGGCGGCGGAAGAATTGTTCGATGTCACTCAAATTGTGCAACTGGCTCGGGACATAACTATCTCGGAGCGACTGTTGTGTGATGAAACTTAGTGAATGAGTAATGTCACCTGGAGAGAGCCTCTTGGAAATTGTGATAAAGTGCAGTTTAAAGAAATATAAAGTTTTAAAGTCAATCACAGAAAGGACAAGCTACAACTCGAAACAAAAACAGCCAATTACATGGGTTTGAGATGAGATCTGATCAAGGTAAAGTGGCGAAACAGACTGAATATATGTGCCTGTAAATGAACAGTTTGAAGGAACAGTGTAAATCACTCAACAAAAGAACATTCCATTGAAACAGGCAAAACCTCAGCAAGAAATTACCACCGGCCCCTCACTCAGGACAAAATGTATAATTTTAGATTATGAGGCTTAGAAGTACTTAAAATCTTAAAGTGAGAGAGTGTTTTAGGAGTAAGTTTTAAAGGGATTGTAAAGGGTCTGCTCGCAGGAGTTGGGCAGTGGGAAGGGGAATCAGTGTCAGGATTTAATGTCACAATAGGAACAGGGAGAGGTGAAAGTGCCGGAGCTGGTAAGAATGTTACAGAGACTAGTCAGGACCTGAACGGTGTTACAAAGCCAATATGAATTGCTGCAGCTGGAGGGGTTTGCAGGGGTAGGGAGGGACATATATATTTTTATTTATTCATTCATGGGATGAATAAATAAAATTCATCATGGGATGTGGGTGTCACTGCTAATTACACAGAGGACAGCTCAGAGTCAGCTATGGGTCTGGAGTCACATGTTAGCCAGGCCAGGTTAGAATGTCAGATGTTCTACACAAGAGGAGGTAAGTGAACCCGATAAGTTCTTCCCACTGATCAACAATGCTTTTATGGTGGCCTGACCAATGTCTTGTACAGATGCAACATGACGTCCCAACTCCTACTCTTAATGCTCTCCCTAATGAAGGTAACCATCCCAAACACCTGCTTCACCAGCCTGTCTACCTGTGACACCACTTTCAAAGAACTGTGCAACTGCACCCCTGGGTCTCTGACTGACAACACTATCCAGGGCCCGAACATTAACTGTACAAGTCCCACCCTGGTTTGTTTCACCAAAATAGTATACTTCACATTTATTTAATTAAACTCCATCTGCTATTCTTCAGCCCACTATCCCAGCAGTATTTTTCATCCTGTTGTATCACAGATTACCTTCTTCACTGTTCACTTTACCACCAATTTCAGTGTCACCCAAAAAACTTACTTACCTGGAAACCAATATTTCCATCCAAATCATTTATCCAAATGACAAACAACAGTGGACCCACTCCACCGCTGGTCACGTGACTCCAGTCAGAAAAACAACATGTCTCCCTTCACCCTCTGTCTCCTACCATCAAGCCCAATTTTCTATCCAGTTGACTAGCTCCTCCTGAATGCCATATCCTTTAAACAGATCTGAGCTTATTACCCAGTTTACCATACAACATGTAGAACACAGAACAAGACCCTTCGGCCGTGTTGATATGGCAATCTTTTATCCGATCGAAAGATAAAAAAAAAAGTGGCAGATAGACTTTAATTCAGATAAATGCGAGGTGCGGCATTTTGGGAAAGCAAATCTTAGCAGGACTTATACACTTAATGGTAAGGTCTTAGGGAGTGTTGCTGAACCAATAGACCTTGGGGTGCAGGTTCATAGCACCTTGAAAGTAGAGTCACAGGTAGATAGGATAGTGAAGAAGGCGTTTGGTATGCTTTCCTTTATTGATCAGAATATTGAGTACAGGAGTTTGGAGGTCATGTTGCGACTGTACAGTATATTGGTTAGGCCACTGTTGCAATACTGCATGCATTTTCGGTCTCCATAATATCGGAAAGATGTTGGGAAACTTGAAAGGGTTCAGAAAAGATTTACAAGGATGTTGCCAGGGTTGGAGGATTTGAGCTAAAGGGAGCGGCTGAACAGGCTGGGGCTGTTTTCCCTGGAACATCAGAGACTGAGGGGTGACCTTATAGAGGTTTACAAAATTATGAGGGGCATGGATAGGGTAAATAGACAAAGTCTTTTCCATGGGGTTGGGAAGTCCAGAACTAGAGGGCATAGTTTAGGATGAAACGGGAAAGATATGAAAGAGACCGAAGGAGCAACGTTTTCACGCAGAGGATGGTACGTGTATGGAATGAGCTGCCAATGGTGGAGGCTGGTACAATTGCAACATTTAAGAGGTATTTGGATGGATATATGAATAGGACGGGTTTGGAGGGATATGGACCAGGTGCTGGCAGGTGGGACTAGATTGGGTTGGGATATCTGGTCAGCATGGACTGAAGTATCTGTTTCCATGTTGTACATCTCTATGACTCTAACTTCCATATCCTTCATTTTATTATCATCCATGTGCCTATCCAGAAGTATATTAAATGTCCCTAATGCATCTAATTTTACCACCACCGCTTGCAGTGCATTCCACTCAGCCACCACTCTGTATGTAATGAACCTACCTCTGAAACCTCCACTTAACCATCCGCTAATCACCCGAAACTTATACCCCCTGGTAATACCTATTTATGTCAGGGTATAAAAAATCTCTCTCTATTCACTCTATCTATGACTGTCATCACCTTGTTCACCTCTACCAAGTCGCCCCTCACACTTCTTCACTCCAATGAGAAAAGCTTTAGCTCCCTCAACCTTTCTTCATAAGGCTTGCTTTCCAGTACAGGCAGCATCCTGGTAAATCTCCTCTTTACCCTCTCTGAAGCTTCCACATCCTTCCTGTAATGAAGGGACCAGAACTGAACACAATATTCCAACTGGGGTCTAACCAGGCTCTACAGAGCTGCAGCATAACCTCATGGCTTTAAAACTGAATCCCCAAGCTAATGAAATCCCACACAATATATTCCTTCTTAACAAGCCTATTAGCTTGGATGGCAACTTTGAGGGATCTAGGGACTTGGAACCCAAGATCCTTCTGTTCCTCCACACTGTCAAGGATCCTACCTTTATCCTTGCATTCTGCATTCAAATTCAATCTTCAAAATAAATGACTTCACACTTTTCCCAGATTGAACTCCATCTGCCATTTCTCAGCCATGCTCTCCATCCTGTCAATGTCCTGTTGCAGCCTACAACAGCCCTCCATACTATCAACCACTCCACCAACCTTTGTGTCATTGGGAAACTTAACAACCGACTCTTCCACTCACACATCCAAGTCATTCATAAACTCACAAAGAGCAGACGTCCTGTAACCTCTCCCTGCAGAAAACCACTGGTCACTGAGTTCCAGGATGAATTATTTCCATCTATCATCACCCTCTGTCTTCTGTGGACCAGTAATCTTGTATCCAGACACACAGGTTTCCCTGTATCCCATGCCTCCGAACTTTCTGCATGAGCCATAAGATTTGTGAGGCATGACCTGCCCCTTACAAAGCCATGCTGACTATCTCTAATCAAACTATGGTTTCCCAAGGAATAATAAATCCTGTCTCCCAGAGTCCTCTCCAATAATCTGCACACCACAGACATAAGACTGACAGGTGTGCAAATCCGAGGATTATCCCTATTCCCTTTCCTGAACAAGGGAATAATATTTTCCTGCCTCCAATCATCTGGTCCGACTCCAGTGGACAGTGAGGGTGCAAAGGTCATCACCAGGAGCGCAGCAATCCATTCCCTCACTTCGTGTAGTAATTTTGGACGCATCCAGTCTGGTTCAGCGACTTATCTATCCATATATTTTTCAAAATTCTCAGCACATCCTCCTTCTTAACATCCACCTGTTCATGTACATCAGCCTGTTTCACGCTGTCCTCACAAATGACAAGGTCCCTCTCAGCCGTGAATACTGAGACATAGTATTCATTAAGGATCCCCCCCCCCCCTCCCTCCTGTCACTTCAGGCACAAGTTCCTTCCACTATACCTGACCGGCCCTATCCTCACTTGGCCATGCTCCTGTTCCTCCTCTGGAGTCCTGTCTGATCCTTGCTTCCTCAACCTTAAGTAAGCTTCCTTCTTCCTCTTGACTAGATGCTAAAGTCCATGTGGAAACGTTGACTGCTAACATTATTTGGTTTCAGACTGACAGCAGAAAGTGTTGAGGGAGTTCTTGTTTATCAATCTGAAAATGGTAGCTCATAGGGTGAGCAGGTAATAGAGAAGGCAAATCAAATACTGGCATTTATTACAGAGGGAATGCAGTCTAAACATAGGGCGGTCTAGCTAGAACTATGCAAGGTACAATCAGACCACACCTCAAGTATTATGAACAGTGTGAGTCCCCGCAGGAAAGATATTGTTGCATTGGAGGCATTCCAGAGAAGGTTCACTCGGCTGATCCTGGGAATGCAGGGACTTTCTAATGAGAAGAGGTGGAGGACGTGGAGGTTGAATCCATTGAAGTTTAGATAATGTGAGATAAATGGAATGAACCATCCAAAATTCTGAGGGGCTCTGATCGGGCAGATGCTGGGAAGTTAGAAAATAGAACAGTAGAGCACAGCAGCAGCCTTTCGGCCCACCACGTCTGTGCTGTCCAAGATACTATTCTAATTCATACCATCAACCTGCACATGGTCCATATCCCTCTATTATCTGCCTGTTCAAGTTTCTGTCTAAATCCCACGTCAAAACTTTACTCAGATTTCTGCTTCTATGACCTCCCTCAGTAACATCCTCTCTACGTAAAAAAACTTGCCTCGCACATGTCGTTTAAACTTCCTCTTTCTCACCTTAAACCTATGCGCTCGAGTGTTTGAAACTTACACATTGGAAAAATGGACTATCTACATTATCTATCCCTGTTCCAAATGTTATATTCCTGTACCTAGTCACCTGTCAGCCTCTGATACTCTCACAAAACAATCCAACTTTGTTTAATTTACACCTAACACACCCTTAAAAACCCTAACACAGGTAACTTGCTGATAAACCCATTTTGTACCCTCTCCAAAGCCTCCCCAAGCTTCCTATAGTGTGGAGATGAGAACTGCACCCAGTACTCCAAATGTGGCCAAACAAACATTTTATACAATTACAACATCAGATGCAAACCACTACACCCAACATTGTGACCGATGAAGGCCAGTTTTCCATTTGCTTTCTTTTCCATCTGAAACACTTCTGTTGCCATTTTCAGGGAGTTCCTGACTTGCACCAAGATCCTTCTGTATAGCAATTTCCCACAGTATCCTAACTTTCTACTTGAATTTGACATCATCTCACTTGTCTAGATTAAACTCAATTTGCCACTTCTCTCTATCTCTCCAACTGTTTTGTAACGTCCTGCAGATTTTAATGAATCAGGTAAACAAGGGTTTTGTGGAAAAGGCAGGAAAGTAGAGTTAAACAGTATCAGGTCAGCCATGAACTGATTGAAGGACAGAGCATACTCAATGGGCCAAATAGCCACATTCGTCTCCTACATCTCATCGTCTGAGCACAAATTCAATGGGTCACTACTCACAAAACTCCTTTATAATGGGATTATTGGATATTTATTAGTACACAGCATTTGATCTACAAATATATGATGTTATAGAAAACCATCTCACATACAATCCAGGATTCTATCCGTTACAGCATTGATAGTCATTGCTGTATCAGTCGGCATGGAGGCCACTGTCACACACAGTTACTGTACTGCCCTTGCCATAAGTTCATTCAGTGTCCTGACTGTAACCATATTGGCATTCCCATCACTGGTTGGTGCCTACAAAAGAATTCCGCCTAACGGTTGCTGCTGCTTGGTTATTCTCAGCTCCACTTTTCATATTCAGATCCACATGACTGTCTCATTAATGCCTTAACCTCATCCTTCCTTCACAACTTGTTGGCTTTTTGCCTCGTCTGTCTTTTGGGACTAGATTGGGTTGGGATATCTGCTCAGCATGGATGGGTTGGACCGAAGGGTCGGTTTCCATGCTGTACATCTCTCTGACTCTATGACTCTATCCCAACACACCTTCAGTATTCACCTCCCAGCGATGGTCATTCTGCAGCTAAATCTCCGAAATGACAGTTCCATCATATCTGTTCACTGTCATTCCATCTGCCTCATGGCGAATACAGGAAGTCATTCCTCAGTAGTGGAGGGTTGAACAGATGGGTAGAGGTTACAGAGATAGGGAGGCTTACAGGGACTTGAGGATGTTAGAGTTAAACAGAGTTACACCTGGTCAAGAATGTCAGTGGGACAAAGGAGTTTGGGGATTGGAGGAATTTACAGAGATAGGGTGAGCTGGATTAGATTCTGGAAATAGGGATAGGGATGGAAAAAGGAAGAGATAGGCAGACAGAGAGGCACAGACGAGGCTGTTTCACCTAGGAGATTATTGTGCATACTAACAGAGATATGGAAGGTTGTAGCGACTGAAGACGTTTACAGATATAAGAAGGCTTCTAGGCTCTGGAGGCTACAGAGATAGGAAGGCAATGGAGAATGCCAGGTTGGCGAGTTGGAGACAGTTACACAGATAGGGTGGGTTACACAAACTGAAAGAGGTTCCTGTGGTCGGGAGGGGTATACTGTCGGGACTGAGGGCGAAATTTAACAAGATAAAGATCAAAGAATTGGAGGAGGATAAGGAGATTATAATTTTTTCACAGCTAAGGAAGGGCTGTAGGAGCTGGAGAAGATTACATAGGTAGGGGCCGATGGAGAGGTTAAAGACAAATACATTGACATGGAGGGTGGTATTTGTGGGAGGAGCTTACAGGGATGGACAGGGTTGTCAGGGTTTACAGAGATGAAGGAATCTAGTATCTACTGGAGAAGTTTAGGAATTAGTGTGTTAGGGACTGGAGAACCTGACAGAGACAAAGACAGAGGTGTGATGAGGACGAGAGGAGATTCCAAACAGAGGAAGGATTATCGAAACTGGAGGATATTACAGAGATCACGAATACAGCATGGGTCAGGATTGATGCCTACCATCCCCTGTGCTGTTGCATTGGGGGCCAGTCCAGCAGAGGTGAAAGCAGGACACTCACATGATGGTTGGAATAAAGCCTAGAATGTTGCTGTTTCTTGCCCAGCTCTGTATCTACGTCCTGTCTTGCAGGTCTGAATATAAAAGTCTACTACCTCCACCTTGTGCTGTTTACTGTGAGTGATCTTACAGGCTGCAGGATTTACTGAAGGCTCCAGATCTCCCTCTCCATCTCTCTCTGGCTGACTAACCAGCTTCAATGAGGTGATGGATGAGACAAGAGTTAGGATCATCCGGATTACCTGCATGGGACGGAAATAGACAGAATGGGAAATTAGACTGATGCAATGAGGATAATTCATGCAGCGTGGCACTGCGTCCAGCAGAGATCTCGGAAATTCCAGTCTCCATCCCTTGCCTGTGCTGTTGTGTCTCTCTGGAGTGGACAATTCTGTTGACTCAGGATCTAAGAGGGAGAAATGCTGACAGAGGCAGCATATAGACCGACACAGCAAGCGATACCACATGAGTGATATCACATTATTAGACACTGCATTAGCAGGGAATTGTTTGAATTTATAACAAATGCACTGGGATAATCGTGAGGGGATTCAACGTTCCTATCTCATCATCTCTTTGGCGGTGGGTCACAGACGAGGCTGACTTTCTCCCACTCTCGGGGTGGGGTGGGCAGGGGGAGGTCTGGAGCTGGCTGTACAGACCGCTGTGGCTTTCCACAGACTCTGTCACACTCTGTTGCAGAAAGTGGCAATGGGAAGGGGGTGGGTGGGATGTTGGTGTGGTCACGCGCTCCTTGTGCTGATTTCTCCTGGTTTCCCATTTTCTCCACAGAAAGTCTCGAGGTGCTCGACACTTTCCCAATACTCCTCCCCCACTTTGGACGATCTTGGTCCAGGACTTATCAGAATTGATTAAGAGATGAAAAAAAAACTATCAATTCTGAAGAAGCCAACATTTAGAAATGTTGACACATTTGTTAAAGAGATCGCTAGGGAGTCTCCGAGCAGGAGGAGTGCAGTAGGAAGAGGAAACATGCTCAGCGTTTAATCAGATGATCGGAACAGGGAGAGGTGAAGGTGCTGGAGGTGGTGAGAGTGTTACAGAGAGGGACAAAGGCCTGAGCAATGTTATAAAGCCAGTACGAATTACTGCAGCTAGAGCTGTTTGCAGAGGTAGGGATGGACATCTGTATTTTCATTGATTCATTCATGGCCTGAGGATGTCACCGGATGGACCAGCATGCATTACCCCACTGCTAATTGCCCAGAGGCAGCTCAGAGTCAGCCATATTGCTGTGGGACTGGAGTCACATGTGAGCCAGACCAGGCAGGAATGCCAGATGTCCCTCTCTAAAGAACATACGTGAACAAGTTGATTTTTACCAGATAATCAACAATGCTTATACAGTGGCCTCACTAATGACCTGTAAAGATACACCGTGACATCCCAACTCCTACTCTCAATGCTCTGCCCAATGAAGGGGAACCATCCAAAATGCCTGCTTCACCAGCCTGTCTACCTGTGACACCACTTTCAAAGAACTGTATACCTGCATCCCTGGGTCACTGATTGACAACAGTACTCAGGGCCCGAACATTAATTGTACAAGTCCAGCCTAGTCTGCTTTACCACAATACAACATCTTGCATTTCTCCACCTGTTATTCCTAACCTCACTGGCCCAGCAGTACTGTTGATTCCATTGTACTCTTCGATAACCCTCTTCACTGTCCACATTATCAACAATTTCAGTCTCACTCACAAACTTGCTAACCATGGCTCCTGTGTTATCATCCAAACTGTTTATATAAATGATGCACAACAGTGACCCAGCACCGAACCCCATGGCACACCATTGGTCACAGACCTGCAGTTTGAGCGGCAACCCTCTATGAACATGCTCTGTCTTCTACCGTCAATCTGTTTTGTATCCAGTTAGTGAGCGCTCCCTCGTTATGTGTGATCTAAACTTACTAACCAGTCTGCCATGCAGAACCTTGTCAAAGGCCTTGATAAAGTTCATGCGGACATCGTGTACTGCTCTGCTTTGATCTGTCACTTGTCTTCCTCCACACTCACATTTGAGGCATGATTTGACGTGCACAAAGGCATGCTGACATCGTTAAACTGTCCTTACCTTTCCAAAGGCATGATGATCGTTTCCCTCAGAGTCTCCTCCAACAACTTACCACCCCTGCATCAGTCTCACTGGGCTGTAGTGGCTGTTGATGATGCAAATATCTCTGGGAGGGGCCTTGCAATTTTCTCCCTCGCTTCTCACAAGGCGTTTGGATACATCTGATCATGTCCCAAGGTTTTATCTAACCTTTATCATTTTAAGACATCCAGCACCTCCTGGTCACCAATGTGCACTCTTTTCAAGACATCCCTATGTATTTTCCTAAGTTCCCGAGCTTCCATGTCTTTCTCCGTAGTAAATCCGAACACAAAATATTTGTTCAGTATCTCACACATCAGCAGTGATTCCACACAGACAGCCTCATTGACCTTTCAGGGGCCTTATTCTCTCCCGAGCTAATTTTTAGCCCTTGTTGAAACTTGTCAAAATGCTTCTGAAATTTCAAATATCCCTCTACCGCAACTAGCTTCCCCCACGCTTATCTATTCTGCCATTTAAGGTCACACCAAAATATAAAATCCAACAGATTTAAAAATATTCCCCTTTTATAAAATTGGGCGTCTCCCATTGTTTCTAAGTATCTAGTTATCATTTATTGTCATATTCTTTATAACACATTCCAGCACGTTCCCGACTTACTGTCAGGTTAACACCGTTTGGTTTCAGTATGACTGCACAAAGGGTTTTGGGAATCCTTGTGAATCAATCTGAAACAGGTAGCTTACAGGATCAACAGGTCATAGAGAAGGCAGATCAAATGTTGCCATTTATTACAAAGGGAATGGAGTCTAAAACTGGGGAGGTCTTGCTAAAACGATGCAAGGTACAAGTCAGACCACACCTAGATTATAATAAACAGTATGCGTGCCCTAAGGAAAGACATTCTTGTGTTGGAGGCAGGCCAGGGAAGGTTCACTCGGCTGATCCTGGAGATGGCAGGATTTTCGAATGAGATGAGGTGGAGTAGATTGACCTTGAACCTATTGGGGTTTTGAAGAATGGGAGAGAAATTGAATGAAACATCCAGGATTCGGAGGGGCTTTGACAGGATAGATGTCGTTAAGTTAGAAAATCGAACAGTACAGCAGAGTAATAGGCCCTTCGGCCCAACATGGCTGTGCTGATCATGGTGCTATTCTAAACTAATCCCGTCTGCCTGCACATGGGCGATATCCCTCTGTTCTCTGCCTGTTCATGTTTCTGTCTAAATGCCCTTCAAATGTTTGCTCTCGTTGCCACCTCTACCTCCTCCTGTGCAGCTTCCACCCTCTCGGTAAAGACAACTGTCCTCATTCATCTTACTTAAAACTTCTCACTCTCACCTTAAACCGATGCGCCCTAGTATTTGATATTTCTACATTGGAAGGAGGATTCCAATTATCCACACTATTCACGACTCTCCGAATGCTATATACCTGTACCAGGTCACCCCTCAGTCTCCGATACTCACGCAAAACAATCCAACTGCGTCCAACCTCCTTACAGTAAACACATTCTCATCCAGGCAACATTCTCCCCAAAACCTCCACATACTTCCTGTGGTGTGTCGATGAGAACGACACGCAACCTTCCAAACATGGCCGAATGAAGCTTCATTCAGTCACAACATGACATGCAAACGTCTGTACTCAATACTGAGCCCAATAAAGGTAAGCATACCATACTCCCCCTCTACCACCACGTCCTGTTCTGTTGTTATTTTTAGGGAGCTATGGATTTGCTTCCAATGTCTCTCTGTTTATCAATGTTTCCAACTAGTCAATTAGTGTACTTCTCTCTTCCATTTGACTTCATAAATGCATCACTTCACACTTGTCCCGATGAAATTCGATTTGCGATTTCTCTGCACAGCGTTCCAGCTGATCTACATAGTGCTGCAACCTTTAGTACTCTTCCTCACTATCCACAATTCCCCTAACTATCCCTCATCATTACATGCCTTTCCAAATGTCGTCTGCAAAATACTAATCAAACTGCTGACTTAATCATCTTATTCACAGAGATAAATTACAAACAGATATCGCAGCACTGATCCTTGTGAAACAGCATTGCCCACAGACGTCCAATCAGAAAGTGACCACTCCACATGCCTCTGTCTACTATCACCAAGAAAATATTGTATCCAACTTACCAACGAGCATGGATTGTGATTTGATCTTCCAGATCCCCCTTGCTATTTGGAAGCTGTCCATTCAAAATGACTCTATATTTTGATTCCCAGATTAAATTGGCTGTCTCACTAATGCACTGACTGCATCCTTTCTTCATAACTAAACGGGACCTTGTTTGGCTTTTTGCTGATCCTGCCTAACCCCCTACAATCCCTCAATAATCACATTGCTGTCATGATCATTCTGCAGCCACACCTCCACAATAACATTTCGATCACATCTGTTCCCTTCAGTTAATGCTGTTATTCCATCTGCCTTGTTGCAAATACATGGCGCGTGTCACCGAGAGAGGCCTTTGAGGGATGGATAGAGGTCACAGTGTGGGAGAGATGTTTGGGGGCGCGACAATGTTGCAGGGTTAGACATAGTTACAGTTGCTACAGAATGTTCGCAGGAGAAAACATTTTATTGTTTGGAGGAAGTTAGAGAGATAAAGCGTCTATGATTAGATTCCAGAGATATGAATGTGTGTCGGGTTGTGGATCGTTCCATGGACTATGTTGATCAGGGCGTAGAAACATTCACAGGACTCCAGGATGTCGTACATTTAACAACAGTTGTGGGATCTGGAGAATATCACAGTGATAGGGAGGATGGTATGGACTGGAGAATATTACAGGGAAAGGGTGGGTAGTATGGACTGGAGAATGTTGCAAGCACATGGAAGATGATATAGACTGGGGAATGCTGCAGCTATAGAGAGGAGTATATGGACTGAAGGATGTTGCACGGACAGGGATGAAGTTGTATAATGGATACAGTTAGAAGGAGAGATGAATTTATGCACTGGAAGGTACGTCAGAGAGAGTGAGTGGTGCGCATGCTGCAAGATTCAACAGGGATAGGGAAGCTTGTAGAGACTGGAGGAGAGAGTGATAGAGAGTCTTGTGAGAGACCAGATTCACTTATGAGCATAGGATGTGCTACAGTGAGCACAGCCTTTTGCAGATATAAGTGAGGATACAATGGCCACAAAGCAGTCACACCTATACATAGGTATAGAGGAACTGAGGAATTGAAGACATTACACAGACTATGAGTGTTGTATGCAGTGGAGGAGATTAACCTGATAGGGAAGCTTTTAGAAACTTAACAATGTTAGGAAATAATAGGAGTTGCAATGGTGATAGCAGGTTTCAACAATTCGAAGGAAATAGACCTGACGAAGCTTTGACAGATAGTGATGGTACAGTAAAGGGAATTGTAGTGGCTTCCATTTCATAAGCAATCCATAAGCACTTAAAACAGCCTGTTTGACATGTGCATTATCTCTCGACCATTCATCAGACAGCGCTGCAAATATTTCACTGGCTCTGTCTGCCAGCTTAGACTGAACGAGCGCAACCCCGAAGACCTCGGGAAACTCTATCCGTCTATGCAATTTTTCAAATGAAATACAGAGTTCCTTGACAGTAGAGTCACAGGTAGTTAGGATAGCGAAGAAGGCGCTTGGTGTGCATTCTTTATTTGTCAGAGTATTAAGTACAGGAGTTGGGAGGTCATGTTGCGGCTGTACAGGACAGTGGTGAGGCCACTTTTGGAAAACTGCATGCAACTGAATTCTACTTCATATCGGAAGGATATTGTGAAACTTGAAAGGGTTCAGAAAATATTTACAAGGATATTGCCAGGGATGAGCTATAGAGAGAGTTTGAACAGGTGATGGTTGTTTTTACTGGAGAGTCGGAGGCTGAGGGTGACCTCATAGAAGTTTATAAACTCAAGAGGAGCATGGATTGGGTAAATAGACAAAGTGTTTCTCCTGGGGTATGCGAGTCCAGAATTATAGGGCGAGGTTTAGGGTAAGAATAGAAAGATATAAAAGAGAACTAAGGGACAACCTTTTCACGTAGAGGATAGTACATGTATGGGAAGAGCTGCCAGAGGAAGTGGTGGAAGCTGGTACAATTGCAACAGTTAAAAGGCACCTGAATGGGTATCTGAATAGGAAGGGTTTCGAGGGAGATGGGCCGGGTGCTAGCAGGTGGGACTACATTGCGTTGGGACATCTGATCTGCAGGATGGGACCATGAATGGGTTGTAGAACCTGGCGGACGTTATGATTTGAACCACAGGTAATGTTTGATTGGATCTTTCAGCCAATCTTACAGATGGTACAATTTCAACATTTAAGAAGCATTTGGATGGATATATGAAAAGAAAGGATTTGGAGGGAGATAGGCCAAGTACTGGCAGGTGGGACTAGATTGGGTTGGAATAAACTGTCGGCATGGCTGGGTTGGAATGAAGGGTCTGTTTCCATGCTGTACATCTCGATGACTGTAAGGTCGGCTGAATGATCCAATCAAAAATTACCTGTGGTTCAAATCATAACATCCTCCAGGTTCCACAAGCCATCCTCTGTCCCATCCTGCAGTTTCAATGAATCCCGGAACCTCTAACCTTCTGTAGGTCCCACGTCCCTTCCAACATTTGTACCATCCTCCAGTTTCTGCAGCCCTTCATACCTCGTAACATGGCCCAGACTCTCCAACTCCTCCTTCCTCTGCAATGTTCCCCAGAAGGGCACTAGAGGATGGTGGGGGTTACAGAGATATGGAGGGACATCAGGACGTGAGGATTTTGCAGACATTAGGAATATATGGACTTGAGGAGGTTTCAGTTAATGAGTGTTGTAGGGACTGGAGGAACTTACAAAGATAGGGATAGTTTTAGATTGGAGGATTCTGCAGAAAACCTTTACGTGGTTAAAGGCAGGATTCTTAGCAGTGTGCAGGAACAAAGGGATCCTGTATCCCTCAGGATACCACCCATGGTGACAGGCTGTTAAGAAGGCGGATGGTGTGTTGGCTTTCATTAACAGGGGGATTGAGTTTAAGAGATGCGAGATTTTGCTGAAGCTTTACAGAACCCCGGTTAGACCACACTTCGAATATTGTGAACAGTTCTGTTCGCTTCATTATAGGAAGGACGTGGAAACTTTAAAGACAGTGCAGAGGACATTTAGTAGGATGCTGCCTGGACTGGAGGGCATGCCCATAGAAGGTATGTTGTGGAAGCTAGGGCTTTTCTGATCAGAACGAAGGAGGAAGAATGGTGACTTGATAGAGGTGTACAAGGGAATGAGAGGCATAGATAGAGTGGATAACCAGAGACTACATCCCATGGCAAAATGGCTATCACAAGGGGACATAAGTTTAAGGTAATTGGCGGAAGGTTTAGCTTAGATATCAGAGGGATATGGGTCAGGTGCTGGCAGGTAGGACTAGATTGGGTTGGGATAGCCTGTCGGCATGGAAGGGACTGGTACGTTATTTGCACAGAGTGTGGTGGGTGCTTGGAATGGACTGCCAGCCATGGTAGTAGATTCAGACACATTACAGACGTCTAAGCAACTCTTGGATAGGCACATCAATGACAGTAAAATGTAAGGTAAGTAGGTTCGTTTCATCTTCAGAGTCGGAGAAAAGGTCAGCACAATATTGAGGGCTGAAGGGCTTGTACTGGAATGTGCTATTCTATGTTCCAAATAGCAAGGGTTATGATGGCAAGCCAGAGGTTTCGGGAAGCGGGAGAGGATGCGATCTGAATAAAGTGACACAAACAGGAGGCGTTGCTTAGGTTGTATGGGGTAACAGAGACAGCAATGGTCTGACCTGGAGCAGATGACCAGACTGCGAGAATTGTGGGGACTGGAGGTGCTTTCACAGGGAGGGAGGAGCATAGAGCCACAGGAGGTTACAGAAATGTGGAGAGCTGTCGGGCCTACAGGAGTTCATGGAGATGGGGAGGTTGGGAGGAATGGATCAGTTTACAGGGATAAGGATGTTGGTAGGATGGGGTGTTTTACACAGACAGGAATGTTTCAGGTGAATGGAACTGAGGAAAGAGATAAAGTGGGTTGTACAGATTGGAAAAAAAATAGATGTATGGAGGGTAGTCGTGACTGAAGATGTTTATATTTACAGGAAGGCTTAGGTTCTGCAGGTTATTTAGATAAAGGGGGTGTGGAATCAGACAGATTCTCCAAGTGATAAAGACAGCAATTTTGGTTGGAGACAGTTTCACAGATTAGGGAGCATTAGTAACCTCCTCAAGTTTGGTCAGAGTGTGAAGGGTTGTAGGGGAGGGTGATGTTTGCACATGTAAGAGCTGGAGAAGATTGTGGAAATGAGTAGATGGATGGAGACACTGGAGGAGCTTACATTGACAGGGTGGGTGCTGACAATGAAAATATATCACAAAGATAGTGGGTCTTGTAGGAAATGTATTGAAAGATTCACAGGCATTGGAATGACTTCTGCAGGTTGGGAGTATTACAGGGACTGAGAGGATTGTAGGGTCTCCACAGATTGATCATGTCTTTAAGAATATGTAGATACGAAAATCTTAAACCCAATGCATGCAGTCTTCATTTCAAGACCAGAGCCTTATTATCCCTCATCAGCCAAGGATCCTTAACCCTGCCAGCTTTTCCCTTTATCCCAATGGAGCATACTGGTCCTGGATTCACGATATCACACTTTGAAAAGCCTCCCATTTGCCAGTTGTTCCTTTTCCATCAAACAGACTCACCCGATCCATTAGAATCATAATATGGAGGGGCCGGTGTCGGACTGCGGATGTACAAAGTTAAAAATCACCTGACACTCGGTTCCAGTCCAACCGGTTTATTTGAAAGCACTAGCTTTCAGAGCACTGCTTCTTCATCAGGTGGTTGTGGAGCTCAATCCTAAGGTACAGAATTTATAGCAACAGGATGGCAGTGTCATGGAATATAATATCAAACAAATTTAGTTTAAGCCTTTCATCTGTTACAGTGATCACCAGCGCTTCCAAAGCGAGTTGGATTATAACTGGGCGTTGTGCAATTTTAAATTCACGGCATTGACGCTGGCCAGATCCTGCAGAATGGCCCCAAACCTGGCCCTGTTCCAGTTTTCCTCTTCAATCTGTGGACCTGCTGATCTTTTTTCCATAATATGTTAAAACAAAGACAGTTGTGGGCACTGGACCCAAAGTGCTCTCTGAATGACACTTTAGTCACTTGCCCGACCTCGTTTTCTGAGGGGAGGTCCAGTGTTGCACCTGCCTGAGTAGAGTAGGGTCCTTTGCATATTGATTTAGGAACCTTCCTTGGACACATTTGAACAATTGCCCTCCGTCCAGTTCTTCTTATACTCTAGGTGGCTCGGTCAATACAGGGAAAATTAAAATCTCCAGCCTGCACTCCTCTATTATTCCTATAGTTATCTGCAATCTCTCTACACATCTGCTCCTCTGGTATCTGTTGGGTCTACAACAGTCTACAATACAGTCCCAACAAAGTGACCACCCCTTTTCTTCTTTCTAACTTCTAACCATGTGGAATGTTAAATGAATATATGTTTTAAAAATTGGAATTAACAATCCATAAATAAGCATTGATAAAAATCCAAACACTTGACCTTCAGAGAAAGACAACAGTTCACTCTCATGTGGTCTGCACGACATACCCACAGCAAAATGTTTGCCTCTCAATTTCCCTGTGAAATGGGCGAGTCAGCTGCTTAGCTCAAGGGCAGCAAGAGATGGGCATGAAAGGCTGGTCAGCCAGAAACACCCACATCCCATACCTGATTTTTAAACAGAATCCATTCAGATTGGTCCCAGGACAGTTACAGTGGAACAATGTCCTGGCCAGTCATGTTGGTAGATTTATGGACATGGTTTTAAACTGACAGAGAGGATGCAGGGACAGGCTTCAGGTGAAAGGAGCTTTCCAAGTCCAAAGAGAAAACGTGAAGCATCGGAGCAGCACGGGGAATGTGACTGAAGATAACAGAAAGGAACAGGATGGGACAAAGTTTAACTAAAACTGTACATCAGCAAATCCATTTGTGACAGGAAATTGTGTGAACGAGCAAATTATGTTTTTTATGAATGGGCAATGTCTCTGCAACAAGGTAGATGGATTTGTGACACAGAGATAAAAGAGATTTAGACACCAGAGAGATGTGGTTACAGGGCGAACAAAAGGTGGAACATAAATATTCAATGGTTCACAACCTTGTGCAAACTCAGGCAAAATGGATGACGCTAACAATGGATAAGAAAGGCATTACAGAGAAAGCATTTGGCATCAGATCATGAAGTAGAGTCAGTCTGAATGTAAATTCTGGCGACTACTTGCCAAGGACACAAGCAGCAGAACAGTTTTAGACCACCGAACAGCATTTCATGGCTCGTCACTGCAATAAATAGGAATTCACTGGAATTTTTAATAAAGGCATGGTGACCATTTAGTGAAACGTCAATATTCGCAAAGTCTGACAACAGTGATATTGGAAGAGGAGTTCAGAGAATTTTTTAAGTGTTTCTTAGAATAACACATTGTGCAACTAGCGTGAGATGTAACTGTCTCAGAGCGACTGTTGTGTGATGAAACGTAGTGAATGAGTAATGTCACCTTAAAAGATCCTCTGGGAAATTGTGATAAAGTGCAGTTTAAAGAAATATAAAGTTTTAAAGTGAAACACAGAAAGCACAAGCTACAACTAGAAACAAAAATAGCAAATTACGTGAGTTGGAGAGGAGAATTGACCAAGATAAACAGGCTAAACAGACTGAAATATGTGTCTGTAAATGAACAGTGGAAAACATTTGAAGGAACAGTGTAAAATACTCAACAAAAGGACATTCCACTGAAACAGACAAAACCTCTGCAAGAAATCCCCAGCGGTCCCTCACCTAGGACAAAATGGATTAAAATTAGATTATGAGGCTGAGAAGATCACCACAAAGTATTTAAAATCCTGAAGTGAGAGAGAGTTTTAGAGTAAGTTTTAAAGGGATTGCAATGGGTCTGCTCGCAGGAGTAGGGCAATGGGAAGGGGTCGTTGTCAAGGTTTATTGACACGATGCGAACATAGAGAGGTGAGGGTGCTGGACGTAGTGAGAGTGTTACAGAGAGTGGTCAGGGTCTATACGGTGTTACAAAGCCAGTATGAATTGCTGCAGCTGGAGGGGCTTGCAGAGATAGGGAGGGACATATGTATTTTTATATATTCATTCATGGGATGTGGGTGTCACTGCCTGGACCAGCATTCTTTGACCCCATGCTAATAACCCAGAGATTGCTGGGGCCCTGGTGGATATATTTAATACTTTGCTGGACACAGGTGAAGTGCTGAATGACTGGAGGATCGCTAATGTGGTTCCTTTGTTCAACAAGGGCAACAGGGGTAGGCCAGGTAATTACAGAGCAGATAGTCTAACAGCAGGGGCAGGGAAATTATTGGAAACAACTGTGAGGATGAATCGACACTTGCAAAGGTAAGGATCAACTCGGTTTAGTCATCACGGATTTGGCAGAGGAAGATACTGTCTGAGGAATTCAGTTTAATTTTTGAAATGGTGCTTAAGTATATTGATGAGGGCAGTGCAGATGATGTGGTTTACATGGACTCGAATAAGTCCTTAAACAAGATCCAACATGGAAGGGTGGTCCAAATGACTGGGTTACAAGGCAAGTTGGCAAATTGGATGCAAAATTGGTCGATAGAATACTTTCAACAGCGAGTGTACCACAGGAATCTGTGCAGGAACCATTGAACATTAATAACTCGGATGTGAAAGCAGAAGGTATCATTAGTAGATTTGCAGATGAAATGAAAGGTGAGGGTGTTGTCTACAGTGAGGAACATGGTCTCCGTCTGCAGTCCGATGTCGATCAGATGATAATCTAAGCAGAGTTTAGTTCTGATCGAGGCGAGGTAGTACTCCGTGGGAGGTACGATAAGCGAAGTACAGACATAATGAACGGTAGGTCCTTGCGGAATTCTGAGAAATACAGACACTTTGGTGGACAAGTCCATAGATCCCTGAAGGTGTCAGCACAGGGAGACAGTGTGGGAAAGGCACCTCAACTGGGAGCAGGAGAGTGACCCATATCCTGGTGGGGTGAATAGCTAGAGCTGCTTGAGAGAATATAAACTAGTCTGGCAGGGTTTTGGACCTTAAATAAACGTAAGGCCAGAAAGAATATTGAGGCTGGTACACGAGTTAAAGACAGCAATTTCAGCAGACAAGGCAGGCAAGAACATAAGAGGGAATGGGGGAAAACTGATGATTAAAGTGCATTTATTTCAATGCAAGGGGCCAGACAGCTAAGGAAGATGAACTCAAGGCATGGATTGGAACATGGGACTGGGATATTATAGTGATTACAGAAACACAGCTGAGGGAGTGGCAGGACTGGCAGTTCATTGTTTCAAGGTAGAGATGCTACAGGAAGGGGAGGCAAGAGAGGACGTGTGGTCGTGTGTTTTGATTGCATGAATCATCACAGCAGTACTTAGAGAAGATATTCCTGTGGGATCGCCCAGTGAAGCTATGTTAGTGGAACTGAGAAATAAGAATGGGTCATTACTTTGACACGATCGGATTGCTGACCCCGAATAATCTGTGACAGACTGAGGAACAAATATGTCGGGACATCTTAAATATCAACCATAATAATAGGGCTGTTATGGTTGGGGTTTTTGAACTTTCCAAACCTCGTCTGGGACTGCCAGTGTTCAGTGTTTGCAAGGGAGAAATTTGGTAATTGTGTTCCAGAAAACTCCCAATCAATATGTAAATGTCCTGAAAAGTGAAAGGGGCAAAACCTGACCTCTCCCTGGAAACAAGGTAGGGAAAGGGACTGATATGTGAGTGGGAAAGCGTTTTGCTTAAGTGACCACAGTTCCAGTAGTTTGAAAATAGCTTTGGAAAAGGACAGGCCTGGTCCACAAGTGCATGTTATAAAATGGGGCCTGACCAATCTTGATCGTCTTAGCCAGGAACTTTCAAAATGGGATTGGGGAAGAGAATTACTTACAGGGAAAGGGAAGTTTGGCAAGTGAGAATATTTTAAAAGTGAGATAACCTGATCGATCACCACCAGCATGTTCCTGTTTGTGTGCAGGCCAATGCTGACAGCATTCGGAAACACTGGCTGTCTATTGAGGGTTTAGTCAAGGAAAAGGGGGCACATGTCAGGTATAGCCAGCTGGATCAAGGGAATCCCTGAGGATATACAGGGGCTACAGGAATACACTTTGAGTAGAAAACAGGAATGGAGAAAGGCTAAATGAAATAGCCTCAGCAGAGAAGGAAAGGGGAATCCAAAAGTGATTGTATCAGTATATTAAGAGTGCATAAGGAGCTCAGGACAAAATAGTGTCCATTAAAGATCAAGGAGGCCATCGATGTGTGCAACTGCAGGATATTTGCTAAGATCGTAAGCTAGTTTTTCACTCCAGAACTTACTGTGGAGAAAGACTGGGGAACTCAGGGAACAAGAGTAAAACATTAGACCACAATTGGAGTTCTCTGCAAATCCAGTCTCTCTGCCACAGAAAGGATGTTGTGAAACTTGAGAGGGCTCAGAAAAGATTAACAAGATATTGCTGAATAAGCTGGGGTTACTGTCACTGGAGAATCGGAGACTGAGGGATGACCTTACAGAGGTTTATATGAACATGAGCGGTATGGATAGGGTAAGCATTCAAGGCCTTTTCCCAGAAGTTGGGGAGTCCAAAACTAGAGGGCATAGGTTTAAGGTTAGAGGTGAATGGTTTACAGAGGGACTGAAAGGACAGCTTGTTCACACACATGGTGATGTGTGTATGGAATGAACTGAGAGAGAAAGTAATGGAGACTGATGCAATTACAACATTTAAAAGGTGTCTGGATGGGCATCTGAATAGTGAGGGTGTAGACGTTTATGGGCCAATTGCTGGAAAAGGTAATGGATTTATTTAGATTTTCTGGTAAGCCTGGACGAGTTGGGGACCGAAGGGTCTGTTTCTATGCTGTATATCTCTGTGACTTGAAAAGAGTGCATGTTATAAAAGAGGTGGTGCTGGATGGTTTAAAACACAAACCTGATTAAATGTATCACAGGACACTGTGGGATGCTAGGGAAGAAATTGTGGAGCCCCTAGCAAAGGTATGTGTACTACTGACAGCCATGTGTGATGGGCTGGCAGGCTGGAGGGTGGCATCATGGACAGTGAAGGAGGTTTTCTGAGATTACAAAGGGATCTTGATGAAGGGAGTGAATGGGCTGAAAAACTAGAGATGGAATTTAATCTGAATAAATACGAGGCAATGCATTTTGTAAAACAAACAAGGGTAGAGCTTATACAATTACTGTTAGGGCCTCAGTTAGTGTTTTAGAGCAGAGGGACCTCCGGGTTCAGGGACATAATTCTTGAAGCTTGCAATCACAGGATGGATATAACAGTGTTTTGCATGCCTGACTATTGCTCAGTCCATTGAGTGTAGGGTTTGGGACGTCATGTTGAGATTGCACAGACATTTGTGAGGCCTGTTCTGCAATACTCTGTCCAGTTCTGGTCGCCCAGTTAACAGGGAGGATATTATTAAGCTGCAGGGCATTCAGAAGAGATTTACCAGGATATTGCTGGGTATGGAAGGCTTGAGTTCTGAAAAATGGCTGGATAGGCTGAGTCTTTTTTCACTGGACCCTGGAGGTTGTAGACATAATGCTATAAAGGTTTATGAAAAAAAAATGATGTATATAGATCGATTTCATGGTAGTTGCCTTTTCCCCAGGATGGGGGAGTCTCAAGAGGAGGGGTCACATTTTTAAGGTGAGAGGAGAGAGATGTTCAAAAACAGATATGGGGCAATTTGTTACACAGAGGGTGGTTTGAGTGTGGAATGAACTTCCTGAGAAAGGGGTTGATGTGGGTGCAATTGCAACATTTAAAAAATATTTGGATAAACAGGTGAATAGGGAAAGGTTAGAGTAATATGGGCCATCTTCAGACAGCTGGGACGAATTTGGTCTTAGCTTATGATGGGTATCAACTGAAGGGTCAGTTTCCATGCTGCATGGCTCTATGACAAGAATATGGTTTTATTCCATTATTTAAAGAAAGGATTAGGGCTTGGTCCACTGATGTGCATCATCTACATAAACGATTTGGTTGAAAATTGAGGGGTCATTGTGCGAAAGTTTGTTGATGATCAAATTAATGGTGTAGTGGGCAGTAAAGATAGAGTTTACTTCAGCTGTTGGAGTTTGTTAAGACAAACCTTGGAGGACTAACATAGTTAATGGAAGGCCTCTGGGCAGTGTTGTCGAACAGAGAGAGAGAGCAAGGGGTGCAGTTACATTGTTCCTTGGAAGTGGCATCACAGGTGGACAGGTTGGGGAAAGCGGCATTTGGCAAATTTGCCAACATTGGCCAGCACTTTGTTACATACGTTGGAGCTTTTTGTAACATTGTCCTAAATATTTCCCTTGGGCAGAGGAGGCCACGGGGGTGACCTTATAAAGTTTTCACAACTATGTGGGGCCTAAGAATGGTGAATATCCAAGGGTAGGTTAGTCCAAAACTAGAGAGTATAAACGGGAGATGAGAGAGCAAGGATTTAAAGAGGGAGCTGAGGGGGAACATTATCTACACAGGATGGTGCATAGATGGAACAGACTGCCTCAGGCACATGGGAGAAACAAGAAAAATTACAACACGGAAAAGACATTTGGGGAAGTATATTGAGAGGAGAAGTTTTGACGAGATATGGGCCAAACGCAGGCAAATGAGACTCGTTCAGTTTAGGTCACATGGGCAGGTTCTGTTTCCGTTCTGTATCACTCTGTATCCAGTTAAAGAGGATTACAGTACCGAAATAAGGCATGTTGTAGACACTGAAGCAAGTCACAGCGATAGGGATGGTAATCTGGAGTGCAGTACATCTCAAATATGTGGAGGGACTATCGGGAATGGAGCAGGTTACAGGGACAACTACTTTTATGAGTTAAAAATGACTGAAGATACTGGTGCACAAGCCATGCCATAGATACAGTGTTGCAGAGTAATGAGTCTTAGTACAGTATTGGAGGGAGAACACAGAACAGAAAGATCCCAGGCGGCATTCCCAACCTCTCGTCGGAGGCCTACTTGCCCCTCTGTTGTCGTGATTCTCACTAAGACAGCGCAGGCCTGGATTGATAATTCTGAACTCTCGATGTTGTCTCAGTGCAACATAGGTTAAAGTAGACGTGGTGATTGAGTCTGGGGTGTGCCTATACTGTGCTTCCCTCCAGCACTGTATCTATATCATGTCTTGTTAGCCGATGCTTGGAGCCCTCTCATTGCTCTCTGCTCTGTGCACTGTGAGTTATCTTACCTCACTGCAGGATTTATTGAAGGCTCAAGATCTCCCTGCCCTTTGTCTCTCTGACTGACCAACCATCTTCAATGAGGTAATGGACGAGACACACAGCAGTTGGGAAGTCTATTAGGTCACGAACGTCCTGAGTACCTACAGGAGACAGAGAAATAGACAGAATGGGAAATTAGACTGATGCAGTGAGAGTTACACAAGGAGAATGGAAATGAGCTCCACAGAGATCTTGAAAATCCCAAACTCCATCCCTGGCCTGTGCTGTTGCATCTCTCTGGAGTTGAGAATTCTGTTGGCTCAGGATCTGGAGTAGCTGCAAGAGTGAGAGACGCTGACAGAGGCAGCAATTAGATCCACACAGTGAGGGACATCACATGGAGAGAGACTGAGTGAAATCACCAGAGTACTGGAAGACTTCAGGATCACACAATCATGTTGGAAGAATGGGTTTAGCTTCTTGTATCAGTGCTCAGGGATGAGCAACCAGTGAGCAGGTGAAGTGATGGCCGAGTAACATTATTGTGGGCGCATTTATCCAAAACCTCACCTAGTGCTCAGGGGAGGCAGGTTTGAATCCCATCATAAGATATAGTGGAATTTAAAATCAATAATTTTAAAAATAGCAATTAACAATCCATAAACAAATATGAAACCATTGCTGATGTACAAAAATCACAATCCCTTAGATTAGATTCCATACAGTGTGGAAACAGGCCTTTCGGTCCAACCAGTCCACGCCATCCCTCCGAAGAGTAACCAACTCAGACCCATCTCCCTCGACCTAATACTCCTAAAATTATGGGCAATTTAGCATGGACAATTCGTCTCACCTGCGCGTCTTTGGGAGGAAAACGGAGCTTCTGGAGGCAATTCGTGCAGACACGGGGAGAATGTGCAAACTCCACACAGTCGCCCGCGGCTGGAATCGAACCTGGGACTCTGGTGCTGTGAGGTAGGAGTGCTAATCACTGAGCCACCGTGCCGCCCACTTGTCCTTTCGACAACGAGATCTGATCATCCTCACGTGGTCTGCATGAAATACCAACAGAAAAGTGTTTGCCTCTAAATTGCCCTCTGAAATGGCCGAGCAAGTTACTCAGCTCATGGGCAGCTAGGGATAGTCAATAAAGGCTGGTCAGCCAGAGACACCCACATCCCCTACCTGATTTATATAATAATCCATTAGGATGGTCCCACTGGAACCGTGCTGGGAGCAGTGTCCTGGCCAATCATGTCAGTAGGTTTATGGACAGGGCTTTAACTGACAGAGAGGATGCTGGGACAGGGTCCAGGTGAAAGGAGCTTTCCAAATCCAAAGAGAAAAGGTGAAGCATCTGAACAGGATGGGAATGTGACTGAAGGCAATCAGAAAGGAACAGGATGGGACAGCGATTCACTAAAACTGGACATCAGGGAAGAGGCTTGTAACAGGAAATTGTGGGAAAGAGTTTTTTTGAATGGATGAAGTCTTATCAATAAGGCAGATGGATTTGTGACACTGATATAAAAGAGATTTAGACACCAGAGAGATATGGTTACAGGGTGAACAAAAGGTGGACATAAATATTCAATGGATCACAACCTTGCGGAAACTCAGGCAAAATGGGTAACGCTAACAATAATGGGTAACAAAGGCATCCCAGAGAAAGCGTTTGGTCTCAGATCATGAAGTAGAGTCAGTCTGAATGTAAATTCTGGCTACTACTTGCCAAGGACACAAGCAGCAGAACAGTTTTAGCCACCGAACAGCATTCCGTTGCTCATCACTGCATTACACAGGAACTCATTGGAATTTTTTTAACGAAGACATTGTGATAATTTTTGGAAACATCAATATTCACAAACTGTGAGACAGTCACACTGGCAAGAGTGATATTGGAAGAGGAGTTCAGAAAATTAGTTTTCAGTGTTTCTTTGAATAACAAATTGTGCGACTGTTACAGAGTGACCATTGTGTGATGAAACTTCGTGAATGGGTAATGTCACCTGGAGAGACCCTCTGCGAAATTATGATAAAGTACAGTTTTAAGAAATATAAAGTTTTAAAGTGAATCACAGAAAGGACAAGCTATAACTAGAAACAAAGATTTCTAATAACATGAGTTGGAGAGGAGAACTGACCAAGGTAAATAGGCTAAACAGACTGAAATATGTGCCTGTCAATGAAGGTGGAAAACATTTGAAGGTGCTGTGTAAAACACTCAACAAGAGGGCATTCCATTGAAACAGACAAATCCTCAGCAAGAAATCCCAATTGGCCCCTCACTCAAGTAAAAAGAATCATATTAGATTATCGGGCTTAGAGGATCACCAAAAAGTACTTAAAATCCTGAAGTGAGAGAATGTTTTAGGAGTAAGTTTTAAAGGGATTGCAAAGGGTCTGCTTGCAGGAGAAGGTCAGATGGAAGAGGGAATAATTGTCAAGGATTTATGTCACAAAAGGAACCGGGAGAGCTGAAGGTGCTGGAGGTGGTGAGAGTGTGTTACAGAGAGTGGTCAGGGCCTGAACGGTGTTACAAAGCCAGTACGGATTGCTGCAGCTGGAGGGGTTTGCAGAGGTGGGGAGGGATATTTGTATTTTTATTTATTCATTCATGGGATGAGGGTGTCACTGATTGGACCAACATTCTTTGCCCCACTGCTGATTACCCAGAGGGTAGCTCAGAGTCAGCCACATTGCTGTGGGTCTGGTGTCACATGCAGGCCAGACCAGGTTCGAATGTCAGATGTTCTTCTCTAAAGGACATAAGTGAACCAGATGAGTACTTCCTACTGGTCAGCAATGCTTTTATGGTGGCCTCACCAATGTCCTGTACAGCCACAACATGACATCCCAACTTCTACTCTCAATGCTCTGCTAAAAGAAGGTAACCGTACCAAATGCCTGCTTCACCAGCCTGTCTACCTGTGACACCACTTACAAAGAACTGTGTACCTGCATCCCTGAGTCTCTGACTGACAACACTACCCAGGGCCCGAACATTAACTGTACAGGTCCCACCCTGGTTTGCTTCACCAAAATGACACACTTCACATTTATCTAATTAAACTCCATCTGCTATTCTTCAGCCCATTGTCCCAGTGTACTATTCGTCCTGTTGTATCATAGATAACTTTCTTCACTGTCCATTTTACTAACAATTCCAGTGTCACTCAAAAAACTTACTTACCACAAAACCAATATTCCCATCCAAACCATTTATCCAAATGACAAACAACAGGGGACCCACTTCACCGCTGGTCACATGACTCCAGTCAGAAAGGCAACATGTCTCCCATCTCCCTCTGTCTCCTACCATCAAGCCCAATTTTGTATCCAGTTGACTAGCTCCTCCTTAATGCCATATCCTTTTACATTGATCTGAGATTATTACCCAGTTTACCATACAGAACGTAGAACACAGATCAGTACAGCATAAGATCCTTCGGTCATGATGCCATGCCCATCTTTTACCCGACTGTAAGATCAAACTAACTTACATACCTTTCATTTTGCTATCATCTATGTGCCTATCCAAGAGTCTGTTAAAATGTCCTGTTCCACCCACCCACCACTCTCTGTGTAAAGAACCTATATCTGAAATCTCCCCTTACCCATCCTCCAATCACCTTACAATTATGCCCCCTTGTACCATGTATGCCATGGGATAAAGAGGTCTCTCACTGTTCACTCTATCTTTGCCTCACACCATCTTGTTCATCTCTACCAAATGACAGCACACTCTTCTTCACTCCAATGAGAAAAGCCTTAGCTCTCGCAACCTTTCTTCATAAGACATGCCCTTCAGTCCGGGTAGCATTCTGGTAAATCTCCTCTTTCCCCTCTCTAAAGCTTGCACATCCATCCTGTAATGAAGGGACCAAAACTGAACACACTATTCTAATTGGGATCTAAACAGGGCTGTATAGAGCTGCAGCATAACCTCATGGCTTTAAAACTCAATCCCCCAGCTAATGAAAGCCAATACAACATATTCTTTCTTAACAACACTATCAGCTTGGTGGCAATTGTGAAGGATCTCTGGTCATGAAATCCAAGATTCATCTGTTCCTCCACACTATTCAGAATTCTGCCTTTACCCCTGTATTCTGCATTTTAGTCTCACCTTCTAAAATTCATCACTTACCACTTTTCCAGATTTGACTTAATCTGCCACTTTTCAGCCCAGCTCTACATCCTGTCAATGTCCCATTGCAACCTTCAGCAGACATCCACACTATTCAACAATCCACCAACCTTCGTGTCATTGGCAAACTTACTTACCCACTCTTCCACTCACACATCCAAGTCATTCATAAAATCACAAAGAGCAGAGATGTTTTGACCTCTCCCTGCAGAAAACCACTGGTCACTGAGCTCCAGGCTGAATGATTTCCATCTGTCATCACCCTCTGTCTTCTATGGGCCAGGAATTCTGTATCCAGACAGGCAGGTTTCCATGCATCCCATGCTCTGTACTTTCTCAATGAGCCATAAATGTGTTTTGGCACATTCTCAAAGGATTCAATAAGATTTGTGAGGCATGACCTGTCCCTTACAAAGTCATGATGACTTTCTCTAATCAAACTATGGTTTTCCAAGAAATCATAAATCCTGTATCTCAGAGTCTCCAATTATCTGCACATCACAGACAGAAGACTGACAGGTCTGTGATTCCCAGGATTATCTCTATTCCCTTTCTTAAGCAATGCATGGCTGATTCACCTAACCTGCACATCTTTGGGCTGTGGGTGGAAACCGGAGCACCTGTCGGAAACCCACGCAGACATGGAGAGAATGTGCAAAATCCACACAGACAGTCGCCTGGGGCTGGAATTGAAATCGCGTCATTAGTGCTGTGAGGCAGCAGTGCTAACCACTGAGCCACCGTGCTGCCCCATGAAACTCTCTAGAGCCCTGCTTCTGATCCTTAGTTCCTGAAACGTAAGTTAGTTTCCTTCTTCCTCTTGACTAGATGTTCTACACCCCTTGAAACCTTGCTGAAGTTCATGTAGATAACGCTGACTGCTCTGCCTTCATCTATCTCTTGGCCACCTCCTCGAAGAGTCAATCCGGTTTGTGAAACACGGTTTCCCACTCACAAAACCATGCTGACTATCTCTAATCAGCCCTTGCCCTTCCAAATATAAGTAGCTCCTTTCTCTCAGAATTTCCTCCAACAACTTACCCAGCACTGGATCACTGAGCTGTGATTTCCTGGCTTCTCCCTGCAGACCTTAAGTGATAGAATAGCATTAGCCACCCTCCAGTCTTCCGGTAACTCATTGTGTCTGTTGATAATTTAAATATCTCTGTTAGGGACACTGCAATCCCTTCCCTTGCTTCCCATGAATATTCAAGGAGAGACCTAATGAGCTACTGAGGATTGATCTACCTTTATTTGTTTTAATATTCCTGCACTTTCTCTTCTCTGGTGAGGATTCTTTCCAAGACATCACTATTTATTTCCCCAAGTTCCCAAGCTTCCATGTCTTTCTCCACAGTAAATACTGACAACACTATTTTCTCTAATATGTCACCCACCTCCTGATAGTTAAGGTGCCCTATTCTCTACCAAGTTACTCCTTAGCCCTTATTAAAACCTGTGTAAAGGTTTCTGAAAATTCAAATAAACCGTATCCTCGGTACAACCACTCCTACACCCGTATCTAATCTGCCATTTATATTCTCACCAATAAAAATACAATCCAACAAGCTCGAAAACACATTCTCTTTTTCTTAAAAGCGTTTGTCAGGGTCCAGTTATTGTTCATTGACATATCCTTTCAAACATATTTCAGCTCCCAACCTACTATCAGGCTAATACTGTTTGGTTTCCGACTGGCAGCAGAAAGGGTTATGGGAGTTCGTGTTTATCAATCTGAAAAATGTAGCTTACAGGTTCACCAGGTAATAGATGTTTTAGAAATAAGGAGGGTCGTGGGGACTGAAGGACATTATGGAGATAGGGAGTGCTGTGGGGCCTGAAAGAGGCCAAAGAGATCTGCAGGGCTGGTGGGCCTGAAGGAAGTTGCACAGATCAGGAGGATCATGGGGATTGAAGGAGGTTACTCTGAACGGGAGAGTCGTTGGGTCAGGATGAGATTATGGAGATAGGGTGGGTCGTTGGGCCTTTTCGAGGTTATGGAGTTAGGGAGGTTTGTGGGGAATGATTTAGGTTACATGGATAGGAAGAGTCGTGGGGACTGAAGGAGTTTATGGAGATAGGGAGGGCTGTGGGGACTGAAGGAGGTTATATAGATAGTAAGTTTATAGAGAAGCACAGAAAAGAAGAGCAGGTATTGGCCATTTGACCACAGAGTTGGTCCCACCATTCAATATGATCACGACTGATCATTTAACCCAGGACAGTATTCCTGCTTTCACACCTTACTCTGATATTATAGTGACTACTGGCATTTAGTGATACAGCGGGCTGTAGTAACTGGGACGGGGTGGGGGTGGGGGGTGTCTTACAGAGATAGCGAGTGTTGTGGAAGCTGGGGCAGGTGACAGATACAGGCCGGGTTTTTGGAATGGGAGGACTTTACAGGGATTTTGGAGAAATGCAGGGATGGGACGTGGTAACAATCACAGGGAGAATTTTGGGAGTTCGATCTGAGGCGGGTACAGCTGAGAACTGAAGTAAATCAAACAGTCAGGACAGGCAGGGACAAGATAGGACTAATAAATTAAACTGTATTTATTTCAATGCAAGGGGCCTAACAGGGAAGACAGATGTACTCAGGGCATGGTGAGGAACATGGGACTGGGATATCATAGCAATTACAGAAACATGGCTCAGGGATGGGCAGGACTGGCAGCTTAATGTGTCAGGATAAAAATGCTACAGAAAGGATAGAAAGGTAGGCAAGAGAGGAGGGGGAGTGACATTTTTGATAAGGGATAGCATTACAGCTGTGCTGAGGGATAATATTCCCAGAAATACATCCAGCGAAGTTATTTGTGTAGAACTGAGAAATAAGAAAGGGATTATCATCTTATTGGGATTGTATTATAGACCCCCCAATAGTCAGAGGGAAATTGAGAAACAAACTTGTAAGGAGATCTCAGCTATCTGCAAGAATAATAGGGAAGGTATGGTAGGGGATTTTAACTTTCCAAACATTGACTGGGATTGCCATAGTGTTAAAGTTTTAGATGGAGAGGAATTTCTTAAGTGTGTACAAGACAATTTTCTTATTCAGTGTGTGGATGTACCTACTAGAGAAGGTGCAAAACTTGACCTACTCTTAGGAAATAAGGCAGGGCAGGTGAGTGAGGTGTCAGTGGGGGAGCACTTTGGGGCCAGCGACCATAATTCTATTTGTTTTAAAATAGTGATGGAAAAGGATAGACCAGATCTAAAAGTTGATGTTCTAAATTGGAGAAAGGCCAATTTTGACGGTATTGGGCAAGAACTTTTGAAAGCTGATTGGAGGCAGATGTTCGCAGCTAAATGGACGGCTGGAAAATGGGAAGCCTTCAGAAATGAGATAACAAGAGTCCAGAGAAAGTATATCCCTGTTAGGATGAAAGGGAAGGCTGCTAAGTATTGGGAATTCTGGATGACTAAAGAAATTCAGAAAAAGAAGGAAGCATATGTCAGGTATAGACAGGATAGATCGAGTGAATCCTTAGAAGAGTATAAAGGAAGTAGGAGTATCCTTAAGTGGTAAATCAGGAGGTCAAAACGCAGACATGAGATAGGTCTGACAAATAGAATTAAGGAGAATGCAAGGGTTTTTTTACAAATATATTTAGGAGAAAAGGGTAACTAGGGAGAGAACAGGGCCCCACAAAGATCAGCAAGGCGGCCTTTGTGTGGAGCCACAGAAAATGGGGGAGATATTAAATGAATATTTTGCATCAGTATTTACTGTGGAAAAGGATATGGAAGATATAGACTGTAGGGAAATAGATGGTGAAATCTTGCAAAACGTCCAGATATACAGAGGAGAAAGTGCTGGATGTCTTGAAACGGTTAAATGTGAATAAATCCACATGAACTGATCAGGTGTACCCTAGAACTCTGTGGGAAGCTCGAGAAGTGATTGCTGGGCCTCTTGCCGAGATATTTGTATCATCGATAGTCATGGGGGAGATGCTGAAGACTGGAGGTTGGCAAACGTGGTGCCACAGTTTAAGAAGCGTGGTAAAGACAAGCCAGGAAGCTATAGACCGGTGAGCCTGACCTCGGCGGTGGGCAAGTTGTTGGAGGGAATCCTGAGGGACAGGATGTACATGAATTTGGAAAGACAAGGACTGATTAGGAATAGTCGACATGGCTTTGTGCATGGGAAATCATGTCTCACAAACTTGATTGAGTTTTTTGAAGAAGTAACAAAGAAGATTGAGGTGGGCAGAGAGATAGATGCGATCTATATGGACCTCAGTGAGGCATTTGATAAGGTTCCCCATGGGAGACTGATTAGCAAGGTTAGATCTCATGGAATACAGGGAGAACTTAACATTTGGATACAGAACTGGCTCAAAGGTAAAAGACAGAGAGTGGTGGCGGAGGGTTGTTTTTCAGACTTGAGGCCTGTGACCAGTGCAGTGCCACAAGGATCAGTGCTGGGCCCTCTACTTTTTGTCATGTACATAAATGATTTGGATGCGAGCATAAGAGGTACAGTTAGTAAGTTTACAGATGACACCAAAATTGGAGGTGTAGTGGACAGCGAAGAGGGTTACAACAGGATCTGGACCAGATGAGCCAATGGGCTAACTGGCAGATGGAGGTTAATTCAGATAAATGCGATGTGCTGCATTTTGGGAAAGCAAATCTTATCAGGACTTATACACATAATGGTAAGGTCCAAGGGCGTGTTGCTGACCAAAGAGACCTTGGAGTGCAAGTTCATAGCTCCTTGAAAGTAGAGTCGCAGGTAGATAGGATAGTGAAGGCGGCATTTGGTATGCTTTCCTTTATTGGTCAGAGTATTCAGTACAGGAGATGGGAGGTCATGTTGCGGCTGTACAGGACATTGGTTTGGCCACTGTTGGAATATTTTGTGCAACTCCGGTCTTCTTCCTATCGGAAGAATTGTTGTGAAACTTGAAAGGGTTCAGAAAAGATTTACAAAGATGTTGCCAGGATTGGAGGATTTGAGCTACATGGAGAGGCTGAACAGACTGGGGCAGTTTTCCCTGGCGGTAAAACTCTTACAGAGGTTTACAAAATTATGAGGGGCATGGATAGGATAGGATAAATAGACAATGTATTTTCCCTGGGGCCAGGGAGTCCAGAACTCGAGGGCATAGTATTACGGTGAGAGGGGAAAGATATAAAAGAGACCTAAGAGGCAACCTTTTTCACGCAGAGAGTGGTACGTGTATGGGACGAGCTGCCAGAGGATGTGGTGGAGGATGGTATAATTTCAACATTTAAGAAGCATTTGGATGGGTATATGAATGGGAAGGGTTTAGAGGAATACGGGCCGGGTGCTGGCAGGTGGGACTAGATTGGGTTGGGATATCTTGTTGGCATGGACGGGTTGGACCGACGGGTCTGTTTCCATGCTGTACATCTCTATGTCTCTATCACTCATAGAGGTTATAGGAATAAACTGTGTGGTCACGTCTGGAGGAGATTAAAGGTATAAAGGTTTGCAGTTACCGAAAGAAATTACATCAATCGGGACCAGCAGAGTTTACAGAGACTGAGTGCGTTCTAGAGACAGGAAGAGTTCATAGTCATCATTAGAAATGCAGAAACTAATTTATGAGAGAAGCAGGGTCACTCTGCTTTGTGCCCAGAGACAAGGAGGAGTCTAACAGCTGGAGGAGGTTACTAAAGTACAGAGCTTTTTTAGTTGTCGTGATGGGAAGGTTACAGAGATCGTGAATGTAGTAGGAGTTCAAAAAAGTCACAAAGTCAGGGAGGTGTTCCAGGTCTGGAAAGGACTACACTGACCAGGATGGCTTAAGGAACTGAAGAGTTGTTTTTCTTCAGCTAAGCAGAGATGTGACAGAACCCAGGATTAAAGGCAAAGGCAGAGATTTGGAGAGTTTTACTGATATGAGGTGCTTACAGGGATAGGCAGGATTGTAGGGGCTGATAGAGACAGGGGAAGTGGTATCGATGAAGCAGACAGTGGAGAAACTGACAGACATAAGGGGTGTTCTGTGGAACAGATGAATTTACAGACAAGATGGTGATAATGAAGCCTGAGAATTTTCTCATGTTCCTTGCCCAGCATTGTTCCTACATCATGCCCTCAGGGTCTGAATTAAAGTCCACTACCTACTCCCTGTGCTGTTTACTGTGAGTGATCTTCCCGGCTGCAGGATTTACTGAAGGCTCCAGATCTCACTCTCCATCTCTCTCTGGCTGACAACTATCTTCAATGTGGTGATGGACGAGACAGGAATTGGGAATTCTGCTGAGTCAGGGACATCAGGAATACCTACAGGAGACAGAGAAGTAGACAGAATGGAAAATTAGACTAATACAATGAAGGTTACACATGGAGAATGGCACTGAGTCCCACAGATATCTGGAAATTCCCAGTCTCCATCCATAGCCTGTGCTGTTGCTCCCCTCTGGAGTGGAGAATGCTGTTGGCTCAGGATCTGGAGTAGCTGCAAGAGTGAGAGACACTGGCAGAGGCAGCAATTAGCCCCACACAGTGAGGGATATCATACGGAGAGAGACAGTGATATCAGCAGAGTGCAGGAATGTATCAGGATCACACAATTGTTTTATCAGAAGTGGTTCTGACCAGTGAGCACTGCTACCAGTACTCAGGGAAGACAGAGCTATTTTATTGGGATAGGCTCCTCTGGTACCAGATTATGCACTGTCTATAAACGGACACAGATGAGGAGGGGACAGGTCTGAGGTGAATGGAAATTCCCAAGTCCAAAGAGAAAGGTTGAAATATTGGAACACCATGGAGATGTGAATGAAGACCAAAAGAAAGAAACAGTAAGGGATGGGTTTAATTAAAATACGACATTGTCAAACAGATTTGTGACAGGAAGTTATTGGTTAAAATAAAGTAAATGCCATTTCCGCACCTCACAATTCCTCATACACCACAAGTGACATCACTTCCGCCCCTCACATCATCGCTGATGTCACACACTCAGTGACTTCCACGTCCCCCCCCCCACTGCCGTGTTTGTCACCACTTCCGCCCCCACCAACGCCACTCACCTGCATTCTGCTGACACCACCCCCAGGTCCCACCGTCACCATCCCTGCCCCCAGAACCCTGAGGGGAACATCACCCCTGCTCATGACTCCATCCCCATTCCCCCTAACACCTCACCCACTCCAGTTACAGGCTCCGTCGCCTTCCCCCGCTCCACACCTTCGCCTGGTCCCAGCTCCCAGTCCTGCCGAGTTATCACCATTCCCCTGACCTCCCCCTCACTGAGGACGAATGATCAGTCGTCAGCAAAGGACCCACCTTTATCCCCCTCCGTCCACACATCAATGAATTTAATACACACCGTGACATCGAACACTTCTTCCACCATCTCCGCCTCAGAGCTTACTTTTACAATGAAGACTCCCGCCTATTTTCTGAGGACCCCTTTGCCAGCGTCCAATACACTCCACCCATCTGGACACCTCGCGCTGGCCTATTATCTGCCTTCCATTTCTTCATTTCCAACTTCCACCGAGACATTAACCGCCTCAACCTATCTACCCCTCTCCCCCTCCAACCTCTCACCCTCACAACGTGCAGCTCTCCACTTCCTCTGCTCCAATACCGACCTCACCATCAAACCAGCAGATAAAGGGGGTGAAAGTGGTAGTCTGGTGCACTGACCTCTACACCGCTGAAGCCATGATGCTAACTCAAAGACACCTCCTCCTACCACCCCCTCTGCCATGACCCACCTCCCATCAACAAACCGTCATCTCCCAGAGCATACATAACGTCATCACCTCAGGAAGAGATGCCCAACAGAGCTTCCAAACTCATAGTCGGGGTCCCCCACTGCCCGGTTCTTCCTCCTTCCCAAGATCCACAAGCCTGACCACCCTGGCCGACCCATTATCTCAGCATGATCCTACCCCACCACACTCATGTCTACCTACCTCGACATTGTCCTATCCCCCAGTCCAGGAACTACCCACATTCGTTCGAGACACCACTCACACCCTCCACTCCTCCAAGACTTCCGTTTCCCTGGCCCCCAACGCCTCATCTTCACAATAGATATCCAATCCCTCTACACCTTCATCCACCATGACCAGGACCTTCTTCATCTCCCGACGTCCACAACAGTACCCTTCCACTGATACTCTCATTTGTTTGGCTGAACTTGTCCTCACCCTTAACAATTTTTAATTCAAATCCTCCCACTTCCTCCAGACCAAAGGGGTAGCCATGGGCACCCATATGGGTCCCAGCTATGCCTGTCTCTTTGTTGGCTACATAGAACAGTTCATATTCCGTAGTTACAATGGCACCACTCCCCACGTCTTCCTCCGCAACATTGATGACTGCATTGGCGCCACCTCGTGGTCCCGCGAGGAGGTTGAGCAATTCATCAACTTCACCAACACATTCCACCCTGACCTGAAATTGACCTGGACCATCTCTGATACCTCCCTCTCCTTCCTGGACCTCTCCATCCCCATTAATGATAACCGACTTCACACTGACATTTTTTACAAACCTACCGACTCCCACAGCTACCTAGATTACACATGTTCCCACCCTACCACCTGCAAAATTCCCAACTCCTATTCCCAATTCTTCCACCTCCGCCGTACCTGCTCCCAGGAGGGCCAGTTCCACCACAGAACACACCAGATAGCCTCCTTCTTTGGAGACCGCAATTTCCCTTCCCACGTGGTTAAAGATGCCCTCCAACGCATCTCGTCCACATCCAGCACCTCCACCCTCAGATCCCACCCCTCCAACGGTAACAATGACAGAACGCCCCTGTTGCTCACCTTCCACCCCACCAATCTTCGCATAAAACAAATCATCCGCCGATATTTCCGCCACCTCCAAATGGACCCCACCACCAGGGATATATTTCCCTCCCCACCCCTCTCCACTTTCCCTCCGTGACTACCTGGTCAGTTCCACGCCCCAACAAACCACCCTCCCTTCCTGGCACCTTCTCCTGCCACTGCAGGAATTGCAAAACCTGCGCCCACACCTCTCCCCTCACCATCATCCAAGGCCACAAAGGAGCTTTCAACATTCAAAGTTTTACCTGCACATCCACCAATATCATTTATTGTATCCGTTGCTTCCGATGCGGTCTCCTCTACATTGGGGAGACTGGACACCTCCTAGCAGAGCACTTTAGGGAACATCTCTGGTACACCCATACCAATCAACCCCACCGCCCTGTGACCCAACATTTAAACTCCCCCTCCCACTCTGCCGAGGACATGCAGGTCCTGGGCTTCCTCCACCACCACTTCCTCACCACCCACGCCTGGAGGAAGAACGCCTCACCTTCTGCCTCGGAACACGTCAACTCCAGGGCATCAATGTGGTCTTCACCAGTTTCCTCATTTCCCCTTCCCCCATCTCACCCCACCTCCAGCCTTCCAGCTCAGCACCACACTCATGACTTATCTCCCTTTCTACCGATCCATTCCACCCTCTCTCTGACCTATCACCCCATCCCCATCCCCATTCACCCACTGTACCTTCTTCCTTTGCTACCTTTGCTACCTTCTTCCATCCTCCACTTTGACCTATCACCTTCTTCCCCACCCCATTCACCTATTGTACGCTATGCTACTTTCTCCCCATTCCCAGCCCCTCTCATTTATCTCCCCACTCTGCTGGCTCCCGGCATCTGTTCCTGATAAAGGAAGCGTCAATTTTCCTGCTCCTCGGATGCTGCCTGACCTGCCGTGCTTTTACAGCACCATTCTAATCTAGACTCTGGGATCCAGCATCTGCAGTCCTTGTTTTTACCTTATTGGAGGAGTAGACTACCGAGCTAAGGCATGTTGTAGACACTGAAGCAAGTTACAGCGATAGGGCTGGTAGTCTGGAATGCAGTACATTTCAAGCATGTGGAGGGAGTATCGGGAAGGGAGGAGGTTACAGCGATAGGATCTGTTATAGGAATTAAGAATTATTGAAGACACTGGACCACAAGACATGCCATTGATACACCGTTGCAGAGTAGTGAGTTTTAATATGACAGAACTGAAATTGGGGTTGTGATTGAGCCTGGGGTGTGTGTGTACTGTGCTCCCCTCCAGCACTGTATCTATGTCATGTTGTGTTAACAGATGTTTGGGGCCCTCTCATTGTTCTTTGCTCTGTGCACTGTGGGTGACCTTACTTCACTACAGGATTTATTGAAGGATCCAGATCCCCTTTCCCTTTGTCTCTCTCTGGCAGACCAACTGCGTTCAATGTGGTGATGGACGATCCACCCAGCAGCTGGGAAGGCTATTGAGTCAGGACTTTCCTGAGTAACTACTGGAGACAGATAAATAGACAGAATGGGAAATAAAACAGATGCAGTGAGGTTTACACATGGAGAATGGCACTGAGTTCCACAGAGGTCTGGAAAATGGAGCGATATTAAGTAATAGTCCCAGATTGCTGGAAGGTGTCAGGATCACACAATTGTGTCTGAAGAATGGGTTTAGCTTCATGATGCCCTGGTATCAGTGCTCAGGGATGAGCACCCAGTGAGCAGGTGAAGTGAAGGCCTCGTGGTATTATTGCGAGAGAATGTATCCAAAACGTCAGCTCATGTTCAGGGGAGGAAGGATTGAATCCCGCCATCTGAAAAGGAGACATTTGAAATCAATAATTTTAAAAATAATAATTACCAATCCACAAATAAGTATGAAACCATGACTGACGTACAGCAAATTCAAACACTTGTCCTTTCGAGAAGGACGTCAGCCCATCCTGACGTGGTCTACACGATATACCCACAACAAAGTGTTTGCCTCTCAATTACCCTCTGAAATGGCCGAGCACGTTACTCAGTTCAAGGGCTTCTAGGACTGGGGAAGAAAGGCTGTTCAGCCAGAGACTCACACATCGCATACCTGATTTAAAAATCTATTAGGATGGTCCCCCTGGAACTGTGCTGGGACCAGTGTCCTGGCCAATCATGTCGTTAGGTTTATGGACAGGGCATTAAACTGACAGAGAGGATGCAGGTGAAAGGAGCTTTCCAAATCCAAATAGAAAAGGTGAAGCAATGGAACAGCATGGGGACGTGGCTGAAGACAAGCAGAAAGGAACAGGATGGGATAGAGTTTAACTAAAATTGAACATCAGCAAATAGATTTGTGACAGAAAATTGTGGAAGAGAGTATATTATGTTTTTTTTTAATGGACAAGGTTGCTGCAACAAGGTCGATGGATTTGTGACACAGAGATAAAAGAGATTTAGTCACCAGGGAGACATGGATACAGGGTAAAAAAATATTCAGTGGTTCGTAATCTTGTGCAAACTCAGGCAAAATGGGCAACGCTAAAAATAATGGATAACAAAGGCATTACAGAGAAAGCATTTGGTCTCAGGTTATGAAGTAGAGTCAGTCTGAATGTAAATTCTGGCGACTACTTGCCAAGGACACAAGCAGCAGAACAGTTTTAGCCACCGAACAGCATTTCATTGCTCATCACTGCATTAAACAGGAACTCATTGGAATTTCTTAACAAAGGCATTGTGATAATTTTGGAAAACTTCAATATTTGTATAATCTGGGACAATCACACGGTCAACTTTGATATTGGAAGAGGAGTTTGGTTATTTTTTTCAGTGTTTCTTTGAAAAACACATTGTGCTACTGGCTCGGGACGTAACTATCGCAGAGTGACCGTGTAATGAAACTTGGTGAATGAGTAATGTCACCTGGAGAGATCCTTCGGGAAATTGTGATAAAGTGCAGTTTAAATAAACATAAAGTTTTAAAGTGAATCACAGAAAGGACAAGCTACAACAAGAAACAAAAATAGCCAATGACATGAGTTTGAGAGGAGAACGGACCAATGTAAACAGGCTAAACAGACTGAAATATGGGGCTGGAAATGAACAGTGGAAAACATTTGAAGGGACAATGCAAAATACTCAACAAAACGACATTCAATTGAAACAGTAAAAACCTCAGGAATAAATTCCCACTGATCCCTCACTCAGGACAAAAGGAATCATACTAGATTATGAGGCTGAGAAGATCACCAAAAAGTACTTAAAATCCTGAAGTGAGAGTTTGCTTTAGGAGTAAATGTTAATGGATTGCAATGGGTCTGCTCGCAGGAGGAGGGCTGTGGAAAGGGGAGCCACGGTCATGGTTCATTGACACAATAGGAACAGGGAGAGGTGAAGGTGCTGGATGTGGTGAGAGTGTTACAGAGAGTGGTCAGGGTGTTACAAAGCCAGGACGGATTGCTGCAGCTGGAGGGGTTTGCAGAGGTAGGGAGGGACATAGATATTTTTATATATTCATTCATGGGATGTGGGTGTCACTGCCTGGAACAACATTCTTTGACCCCACTGCTAATTACTGAGAGAGTAGCTCAGAGTCAGCCATATTGCTGTGGGTCTGGAGTCAAATGTCGGCCAGACCAGGTTAGAATATTTGATGTCCTTCCCTAAAGGAGGTTAGTGAACTAGATGTGTTCTTCCTACTGATTAACAATGTTTTAATGGTGGCCCCACCAATGTCTTTTCCAACCACAACATGACGTCCCTACTCTTACTCTTAACGCTCTCCCGAATGAAGGTAGCCATCCCAAACACCTGCTTCACCAGCCTGTCTACCTGTGACACCACTTTCAAAGAACTGTGTACCTACATCCCTGGTCACTGACTGACATCACTACCCAGTGCCCGAACATTAACTGTACAAGTCCCGCTCTGGTTTGTTTCACCAAAATGGAATACCATTCCTTTATCTAATTGAACTCCATCTGCTATTCTTCAGCCCACTATCCAAGCAGTACTGTTCATCCTGTTGTATCATAGATAACCTTCTTCACTGTCCACTTTACCACCAATTTCAGTGTCACCCAAAACAATTACTTACCAGGAAACCAATATTTCCATCCAAACCATTTATCCAAATGACAAACACCAGTGGACCCACTACACCGCTGGTCACATGTCTCCAGTCAGAAAAACAACATGTCTCCCACCTCTGTCTACAACCATCAAGCAAATTTTGTATCCTGTTCACTAGCTTCTCCTGAATGACATATCCTTTTAACACTGATCTGAGCTTATTACCCAGTTTACCAGACCGAACACAGAATGCCCAAGACCCTTCGGCAATGATTTCATGCAAACCTTTTATCCAACTGTAAGTTCAAACTAACCTACATACCCTTCATTTTACTATTATCCATGTGTCTGTACAAGAGTCTATTAAATGTCCCAGATGTCTCTAATGTTACTACCACCATTGGCAGTCCATCCAACCACCTACCATTCTCTATCCTCTTATCCATCCTCTATTCACCTTAAAATTACACCCCCTTGTAATAGCCATTTATGCCATAGGAGGAAAACTCTCTGACTATTCACTCTCTCTGTGCCTCGCATCATCTTGTTCACCTCCACAAAGTCACCCCGCCCCCTTCTTCACTCCAATGAAAAAGGCCTTAGCTCCCTCAACCTTTCCTCGTAAGAACTGCCCTCCATTACAGGCAGCATCCTGGTAAATCTCCTGTGTACGCTCTCTAAAACGTGCACAGCCTTCCTGTCAACAGGGGACCAGAACTGAACACAATATTCCAAGTGTGGTCTCACCAGGACGCTATAAAGATGCGGTAAAACCTCATAGCTCTTCCAATCAATCCCCTTCTAAGGGGTGCCAACACAACATATGCCTTTTTAACAACCCTACCAACGTGCGTGGCAATTTTGAGTGATCTATGGACACGGACCCCATGATCTCTCTGTTCCTCCACACTGCAAAGTATTCTGCCTTTCATCCTGCATGCTGTATTCAAATTCGACCTTCCAGAATGAATCACTTCACACATTTCCAGATTGGACTCGATCTGCTATTTCCAGCCCAGCTCTGCGCCCTGTCAATGTCCCATTGCAACCTTCAACAGCACTTCACATTCCCCACCACTCCACCATCCTTCATGTTATTGGCAAACTTACAAACCCACTCTCCAACATCCATCCAAGTCATTTACAAAAATCACAAAGAGCAGAGTCCCAAAGCCGATTGTTACAGAACACAACTGGTCACTGAGCTCCAGGCTCAATACTGTCCATCTGCTGCCACCTCTGTCTTCTCTAGGCCATCTAATCCTGTATCCAGACAGACAGATTTCCCTGTATACCAATTTTGCTTCTTTTCTGAATGAGCCATCAACATATTCTGCCATATCCTCAAAGAATTCAATAAGGTTTGTGAGGCATGACCTGACCCCTCACGAACCCATACTGACTGTGGCTAATTTAACTATGGTTTTCCAAGTAGTCATAAATCCTGTCAATCATCTGCACACCACAGACATTCGAAAAATCTGTAATTCCCAGACTTCTCCCTCCGTAACATGGCTCGGACTTTACAAATCTTCCCTCCTCTGCCATGTTCCCCAGAAGGGCCTTGCAGGGTGGTGGGGGTTACAGAGTCAGGGAGGGATATCAGGACAGGACGATGTTGCATACATTAGGAGGGTTGCAGTGCCAAAAGGAGGCTTCAGTAATTGTGAGGTTTCATGGTGATGAAGACATTTGACGAGGGAAGGAGAGAGGGAGGATTGTAGGGAAATGAGAGTTTTCACAGTTTAGGTGTTTTCTTAAGGCTGCAAGTGGTTACTGAGTTGGGGAAGGTGTTAGCACTGGTGGATATTACATAAACATGTGGTTTTTGGTTGCAATGGCAGGAAGAGGATTCAGGAAGCTGGAGAGTATGGGGTCTGAACAAGGTTACACAAATGGGAAGAGTTGTCAGGAGTGGAGGTGTTTACAGAGACAGCAATGGTCTGATCTGGAGCAGAGGACCAAGATTGGGAGGGATATGGGGACTGGAGGCGGTTTCACAGGGAGGGAGGACCATAGACCCACAGGAGGTTACATAAATGTGGAGAGCTATCGGGCCTGCAGGAGTTCATGAAGATGGGGAGGAGGAAGGGATGGAGAAGTGTACAGGGATAAGGATGTTTGTAGGCCAGGGCGGGATCACAGACAGGGACTGTTTTAGGGAGCTGAGCAGATTACAGAGATAAAGATGTTTGTACCGACTGGAAGAACAAACAGTGATATGCAGGGTAGCCGTGACAGAAGATGTTTATAAACATAGGAAGGCTTAATTTTTCGGGGTTATGGAGACTGCGGAATCTGGATTTCTTTTCAGAGACTGGGATAACAATTTTGGTCAGAAACAGTTTCACAGATAAGGGAGCATAGCACAAACAGGAGGAAGTTGTAGAGGAAGGTGACGTTTAAAAAGATAGTGGTGGACAAGGTTATGGAGATGGGTAGATGGTGGAGACACAGGAAGAGCTTACATTGACATGGGGGTGATAGTGACAGGTGGGTGTTAAATAGATAGTGGCTTTTGTAGGAACTGGATTGGGAGAGGCACAGGCATGGGGTGAGTTCGACAGATCAGGATGACTGCAGAGACCTGAGAGGATTACACTGATAGGGATGGTGGTCGGGTCTCCACAGGCTGTTGGTGTTTAGGGACTGGAAGAGATTTGGTAGAAAGGGAGGGACGGAAGAGCTGCAGGAGCTTATGGAGAGTTGAAGAGTTGGAGCAATTTGCAGAGGTAGGTTTCTCAGACAGGAGTAGGTTATAGAGAGTGAGGGTTGTGTGGTCTGAGTAAGTCAAAAAGAGGAGAGTTTTCACATCTCAAAGAGGTTACACTGACAGGGACATTTGAAGAGACTGAAGCAAAAATGCATGGAGAAGGTTACACAGATAGGGAGGTGAGTTGGGACTGAAGGTGAATACACAGACATGGAGGGTTGTATTGTTAGACGGAGCTGAGAGGGACAGGGACTGGTGTAGGGATTTACACAGATAGGGAAGGTTGTATTTTTGGTGAAGGTTACACTGATACAGATAGTGTTAGTGAGTGTTTAGTGAACTACAGAGGAGCTCAGAGAGAATGTATTATGAGGAGTGGAGGAGATTTCAGACACAGAGATGGCTGTCGGGTTGAAAAGAGCTTCTACAGATCTGGAGGGAGATTATAACAGTGCGTGTTGCCAAGACTTCATTACTTCACTGAAATAGTGCAGGTCTCAGCACGTAACTGTCAAAGGGAAATTGAGACAGTCCAGATGAGTTTTCAGAGATACAAAAGTTTATGGGATTTCAAGAGGGAACAATGATTGGGAGTGCTGTACCAAATGGTAATAGTTATAGAGAGGGTTCTAAAAGCAGGAAGAGGTGACAGACATATCGATCTTTGCAAGGACTGGAGAAGCTTATGTAGGCAAGGAGTATTTTAGAGTCTGGAGGAGATTACAGTGTTAAGGAGAATATTGGGGATCAGGCCAGGTGTCAGAGACAGGGATGGTTGACAGGGCTGGACAATAACCTGAACAGAATTGCCATCGTGTGGAACCAGGCCATTCGGCCCAACCAGTCCATTCCAAACCTCTGAACAGCATCCTACCCAGACCCACCCCTCTACCTATACATTAAACCCTGCATTTCACGTCGTGAACTTACTTAAACCACACATTCCTGAATACGGCAGTCAATTTATGATGGCCAATCCACTGATGGTGTAAATTTTGGACACACACACAGCAAGGGAGCGACACGCTAACACTCACAGTGAGGGGGATACACGCAAACACACAGCGAGGGAAGGACATGCACACACACAGCGAGGGGGATATACACAAAGTGCAAGGGAGGGGGACTCATACACATACACACAGCGATGGAGTGACACGTACACACAGCAAGAGGGACGCACACACACACACACACACACAAAGCGTGGGAGGGACACTCACATACACCGCAAGAGGGGCACACATACTCATAGCAAGAGGGGACAGACACAGCGAGGGAGGGACACGCGCATGCGCAAGCACACAAACACAGACACACACACAGTGAGAGTGGGACACGCACACACACAGCCAGGGAGGGACATGCACATACAGCGAGGGAGGGACACGCACCCACACACACACACAGAGGGAGATAAGGACATGCACACACACAGTGAGGGAGGACACGTGCACACAGCGAAGGAAGGACATGGACACACACAGCGAGGGAGGGATATACACAAACACAAAGAGCGAGAGAGGGACACACACATAAGCAGCAAGGAAAGGACATGCACATAGGGAAGGAAGTACAAGCAGGCACACGGCGAGGGGGAGGGCATGTACACAGAAATTGAGAGGGACACGCACACACAGCGAGAGGGGACATGTACAGACGTGGTGAGGGAGGGACACACGCACACACAGCAAGGATGGGACAGGAACTCACACAGCAAGGGGCGATGCGGACACACAATGGTGGGGATATGCACAAAGAGCAAGGTAGGGATGCACGCATACAAGGAACGGACACACACTCACAGAGCGCAGGAGTGACATGCGCACATACAGCAAGAGGCACACACACACAAAGCAAAGGAGGGACATGCACACATACATAGACACACAGCAAGGGAGGGACACACACATCTCGTGTGGGAATGACACGCACATACACACACACGCAGCGAGGGAAGGACACGCACATGCTCAAGCTCACAAACACAGACACATAGCGTGACAGTGACACGCACACACACAGCCAGGGAGAGACATGGATACACACACACACACACACACACAGCAAAAGAGGGACACGTGCACAAACAGCGAGGGAGAGACACATGCAGACACAGCAAGGGAGGGCCACGCACACATACGCACAGCAAGAGTAAGACACACACACACACACACACACACACTCACACAGCGTGAGAGAAGGACACTCACATACATTGCAAGAGGGCAAGAGGGACACACATATTCACAGCAAGATGGGGACACGTACACACAGCGAGGGAAGAACACGCACATGCGCAAGCACACAAACACAGACACACAGTGAGAGATGGACACGCACATACACAGCCATTGAGGGACATGGACACACACAAACACACACACACAGCAAGAGAGGGACACGAAGGGGCGACACATGCACACACAGCGAGGAAGGGCCACGCACACAGACGCACAGCAAGAGGGACCCACACACACAGAGTGAGGGAGGGACACACACGCACACACTGAGTGAGGGAGGGACACACACACACAGACAGCGAGGGAGCGACACGTGCATGAGGAAGCACACACACACAGACACACACAGCGAGAGAGGGACACGCACACACACAGCGAGGGAGGGACACACACAAACACACAGAGAGCAGGAGAGGGACACGCGCACACACTGTGAGTGGGGAGACACATGCTCACACAACGAGTGAGGGCCAAGTACACACAAGCACAGCAAGCTGGACACACACAAACACACACACACATTGAGCAAGGGGGGGAAACTCACACATAAACAGCAAGGGAGGGACACGCACATACACAGCAAAGGAGGGACACACACACACACACACAGAGCAAGGGAGGGACACGCACACACACAGCAACGGGACACACACACACACACACACACAGAGCAAGGGAGGGACACGCACACACAACAAGGGGATACACACAGCAAGGGAGGGACACGCACACACAGCAAGGGGGGAACGCACACACACACAGCGAGGGAGACACACACACACAAACACACACACACACACACACACACACTCACAGCGAGGAAGGGACACACACAGCGAGGGAGGGACACGCAGCGAAGGGACACACACGAACTCACAGCGATGGAAGGACATGCATGCGCACATACAAAGAGCGAGGGACACACACACATTGAGCGAAGGAGGGACAGGCTGAGACACGCAGCGAGGGAGGGGGCATGGACACACAAAGCGTGGGAGGGACACACGCACACACAGCAAGGGAGCAACAAGCACACACAGAGCGAGGGAGGGACACAGCGAAGGAGGGACAATCACACACACCGCGAGGGGGAGGGCATGTGCACACAAATTGAGAGGGGGCACACACACGCAAAGCGCGGGAGGGACACGCACAAATACATACACACACACACTGCGATGGAGGGACACACACATACACAAAGTGAGGGGGATACACGCAGACACACGGCGAGGGAGAGAAATTACACACACTGCGAGGAATAGGGACACACACACACGTAAAGTGAAGGAGGAATACACACAAACACACAAACATACAGCGAAGGAAGGGACACGTACATGTCAAGGGGGAGGGCATGTACACAGAAATTGAGAGGGGGCACGCACACACAGCGAGGGAGGGACACACAGACACGGCAAGGGTGGGACACGCACTCACACACACAAGGGACAGACACACAAAGCGAGGGAGGGTTACGCACACATACATACACACACAGAAACACAGAGCAAGGGAGGGACATGCACACACAAATACAAGGGACGGACACACACACGCATAGCGAAAGAGGGACACGCACGCATACACAAACACAGCGCAAGGGAGGGACATGCACCCAAGCACACATGCACAGCGAGGGAGGGACACGCACAGATACACATTCACGCACACACACATAAACACAGAGCAAGGGACAGACGCGTGCACACACAGCGAGGGAGCGACATACAAACACACACAGTGAGGGGTTACCCACAGACACACTGCGAGGGAGGGACACACACAGAAGGACAGGGACACACACATGCACAGGGAAGGAGGGACATGCAAACACACACTCAGTGAGGGGGATACACGCAGACATACAGCGAGGGAGGGACACACACACTGCGAGGGATGGGTAACACATACATAAAGCGAAGGAGGGACACGCACACATACACACACACACACACAGAACAATGACGGACAGGCGCACACACAGCGAGGGAGGGACATGCACACACAGCGAGGGAGAGTCACACACAAACACACACACAGAGCAAGAGAGGGATACACGCACACACACAGCGAGGTGGAGACACATGCACACGCAGCGAGGGAGGGCCACTCATACACACGCACAGCAAGATTTTCACACACACACTCAGCAAGTAGGGGAAACTCACACATACACATACTGGGACTGTGTGACACGTACACACACACACAACGAGGAAGGGACACGCACACAGCGAGCGAGGGACACACACAGTGAGCGAAAGGCTTTCTGAGACACACAGCAAGATAGGGACAGGCACAGGCACAGTGAGGGAGGGACACGCTCATACTTTGCGAGGGAGGGACATGCACACACCCAGCGTGGGAGGGACACGCACACAGCGAGGGAGCAACATATAAAAACACACCCAGCGAGAGGGGACACGCACAAACACGGAGAGGGAGGGACACATGCACACACAGCAAGAGGGTCATGCACGCACACAGCAAGGGGAGATGAGCATACACAGTGAGGGGGATATACACAAAGAGCAAGGGAGGGACACACACATATACACACACAAAGCGAGGGAGGGACACACACACACAGCGAGGGAGGGACACACACACAGCGAGGGAGGGACACACACACAAACAGCCAGGGAGGGACACGCACACATGGCGAGGGAGGGACACACACACACAGCGAGGGAGTGACATGCTCGCACACAGCAAGGGAGGGACACGCACACATCGACGGAGGGACACACACACACTCAGCATGAGGGACACACACACAGTGAGAGAGGGACATGCACATACATACATACTAACACAGCAAGGGAGGGACACACTGACACACAGTGAGTGAGTGATACACATACACACATACAGAACGAGGGGAGGACACCCTCACACACTGCAAGAGGGGCGCACACACACACAGCAAGGGAGGGACACGCACACATACGCACAGTTAAGGGGATACATGCAGACACACAGCTGGGGAGGGACACACATACTCACACACACACACACACACACAGAGCGAGGGAAGGACACTCACATACACTGCAAGAGGGATACACATACACTACAACAGGTAAACACATACTAACAGCAAGAGGGGGTTCACACGAAGCGAGGGAGGGACACGCGCATGCGCAAGCACAAAATTACAGACACACAGCGAGAGATGGATACAAACATACAGCCAGGAAGGGACATGCTCACACAGTGAGGGAGGGACACACACAAATACAAACACACATACAGAGGGCCAGTCACACACACAGCAAGTGGGGGACACACGCACACACACAGCGAGTGGGGGACACGCACACACACACAGCGATGGAGGGACACGCACACACACAACAAGTGGGGGACACGCGCACACACCGCGAGGGAGGGACACACGCACACACAGTGAGGGAGGGACACGGACACACACAGCGAGGGAGGGAGGGATAGACACACAGTTATGGAGGGAGACACACACCGCGAGGGAGGGACACACGCACACACAGAGAGGGAGGGGCACGAACACTCACAGCGAGGGAGGGACACACTCTCTCACAGCGACTGAGGGACACACACACTCACAGCGAGGGAGGGACACGCACACACAGCGAGGGAAGGACACACACACATACAGCGAGGGAGGGACACACACACACACAGCGAGGGAGGGACACGCACACTCACAGGGAGGGAGGGCCACACACACTCACAGCGAGGGAGGGACATGCACACACAGCGAGGGAGGGACGCATACACTCACAGAGAGGGAGGGACACGCACACAAACAACGAGGGAGGGACACGCGCACACACAGCGGGGGAGGGTCACGGACACATACATACACACACAGAAATACAGAGCAAGGGAGGGACATGCACACACAAACACAAGGGACGGACACACACACGCATAGCGAAAGAGGGACACGCACGCATACACAAACACAGCGCAAGGGAGGGACATGCACCCAAGCACACATGCACAGCGAGGGAGGGACACGCACAGATACACATTCACGCACACACACATAAACACAGAGCAAGGGACAGACGCGTGCACACACAGCGAGGGAGCGACATACAAACACACACAGTGAGGGGGTTACCCACAGACACACTGCGAGGGCGGGACACACACCGAAGGACAGGGACACACACATGCACAGCGAAGGAGGGACATGCAAACACACACTCAGTGAGGGGGATACACGCAGACATACAGCGAGGGAGGGACACACACACTGCGAGGGATGGGTAACACATACATAAAGCGAAGGAGGGACACGCACACGTACACACACACAGAACAATGACGGACATGCGCACACACAGCGAGGGAGGGTCACACACAAACACACACACACAGAGCAAGAGAGGGATACACGCACACACACAGCGAGGTGGAGACACATGCACACGCAGCGAGGGAGGGCCACTCATACACACGCACAGCAAGATTTTCACACACACACACACACACACACACAGCAAGTAGGGGAAACTCACACATACACATACTGAGACTGTGTGACACGTACACACACACAACGAGGAAGGGACACGCACACAGCGAGCGAGGGACACACACAGTGAGCGAAAGGCTTTCTGAGACACACAGCAAGATAGGGACAGGCACAGGCACAGTGAGGGAGGGACACGCTCATACTTTGCGAGGGAGGGACATGCACACACCCAGCGTGGGAGGGACACGCACACAGCGAGGGAGCAACATACACAAACACACCCAGCGAGAGGGGACACGCACAAACACGGAGAGGGAGGGACACATGCACACACAGCAAGAGGGTCATGCACTCACACAGCAAGGGGAGATGAGCATACACAGTGAGGGGGATATACACAAAGAGCAAGGGAGGGACACACACATATACACACACAAAGCGAGTGAGGGACACACACACAGCGAGGGAGGGACACACACACAAACAGCCAGGGAGGGACTTGCACACATGGCGAGGGAGGGACACAAACACACAGCGAGGGAGGGACACACACACTCGCAACGAGGGAGGGACACGCTCACACACAGCGGGGGAGGGTCACGGACACATACATACACACACAGAAATACAGAGCAAGGGAGGGACATGCACGCACACAGCAAGGGATGGACACGCACACAGCGAGGGAGGGATACACACACACTCAGCATGAGGGACACACACACAGTGAGAGAGGGACATGCACATACATACATACTAACACTGCGAGGGAGGGTCACACTGACACACAGTGAGTGAGTGATACACATACACACACATACAGAGCGAGGGGAGGACACCCTCACAGACTGCAAGAGAGGCGCACACACACACAGCAAGGGAGGGACACGCACACATACGCACAGTTAAGGGGATACACGCAGACACACAGCTGGGGAGGGACACACATACTCACACACACACACACACAGAGCGAGGGAAGGACACTCACATACACTGCAAGAGGGATACACATACACTACAACAGGGACACACATACTAACAACAAGAGGGGGTTCACACAAAGCGAGGGAGCGGCGCCCGCATGCGCAAGCACAAGATTACATACACACACAGCGAGAGATGGACACAAACACACAGCCAGGAAGGGACATTCACACACAGTGAGGGAAGGACACACACAAACACAAACACACACACAGGGGGCCAGTCACACACACAGCGAGTGGGGGACACAAGCACACACACAGCGAGTGGGGGACACGCACACACACAGCGAGTGGGGGACACGAACACACAAAGCGAGTGGGGGACACGCGCACACACAGCGAGGGAGGGACACACACACAGCGAGGGAGGGTCACATACACACACAGCGAGTGGGGGACACGCGCACACACAGCAAGGGAGGGACACGCGCACACACAGCGAGGGAGGGACACACACATACACAGCGAGGGAGGGACACGCACACACACAGCAAGTGGGGGACACGCGCACACACAGGGAGGGAGGGACACGGACACACACAGCGAGAGAGGGACATGCACACACATCGAGGGAGGGAGGGAGGGACAGACACACAGTTATGGAGGGACACACACACAGCGAGGGAAGGACACGCACACTCACAGCAAGAGAGGAACACACACAGCGAGGGAAGGACACGCACACTCACAGCAAGAGAGGAACACACACAGCAAGGGAGGGGCACGAACACTCACAAAGAGGGAGGGACACACTCACTCACAGCGACTGAGGGACACACACACTCACAGCGAGGGAGGGACACGCACACACAGCGAGGGGGGCACACGCACACACACAGCGAGGGAGGGACACACACACAGCGAGGGAGGGACACACACACTCACAGCGAGGGAGGGACACACACACTCACAGCGAGGGAGGGACATGCACACGCAGCGAGGGAGGGACGCATACACTCACAGAGAGGGAGGGACACGCACACACAGCGAGGGAGGGACACCCACACTCACAACGAGGGAGGGACACGCACACACAGCGAGGGAGGGACACGCACACATAAAGCGAGGGAGGGACACACAGACAGCGAGGGAGGGACACACACTCACAGCGAGGGAGGGACACACACAATCACAGCGAGGGAGGGACACACACACTCACAGCGAGGGAGAGACACGCACACACAGGGAGGGAGGGACAAACTGACACATAGCGAGGGAGGGACACACACACAGCGAGGGAGGGACACACACACTCACAGCGAGGGAGGGACATGCACACAGCGAGGGAGGGACACGCACACTCACAGCGAGGGAGGGACACACACACTCACAGCGAGGGAGGGACATGCACACACAGCGAGGGAGGGACGCATACACTCAGAGCGGGAGGGACACGCACACTCTCAGCGAGGGAGGGACGCGCAAACTCACAGCGAGGGAGGGACACACACACTCTCAGCGAGGGAGGGACACTCACGCACACACACAGCGAGGGAGGGACACGCACACACACAGCGAGTGGGGGACACGCGCACAAACAGCGAGGGAGGGACACGCGGACACACAGCGAGGGAGGGACACGGACACACACAGCGAGAGATGGACACGCACACACAGGGAGGGAGGGACAAACTGACACACAGCGAGGGAGGGACACACACACTCACAGCGAGGGAAGGACATGCACACACAGCGAGGGAAGGACACCCACACTCACAGCGAGGGAGGGACACGCAAACTCACAGCGAGGGAGGGACACACGCACTCTCAGCGAGGGAGGGACACCCACACTCACAGCGAGGGAGGGGCACGCAAACTCACAGCGAGGGAGGGACACCCACACTCACAGCGAGGGAGGGACACCCACACTCACAGCGAGGGAGGGACACACACACTCACAGCGAGGGAGGGACATGCACACACAGCGAGGGAGGGACGCATACACTCAGAGCGGGAGGGACACGCACACTCTCAGCGAGGGAGGGACACCCACACTCACAGCGAGGGAGGGACATGCAAACTCACAGCGAGGGAGGGACACACACACTCTCAGCGAGGGAGGGACACTCACGCACACACACAGCGAGGGAGGGACACGCACACACACAGCGAGTGGGGGACACGCGCACAAACAGCGAGGGAGGGACACACGCACTCTCAGCGAGGGAGGGACACCCACACTCACAGCGAGGGAGGGACACGCAAACTCACAGCGAGGGAGGGACACCCACACTCACAGCGAGGGAGGGACACCCACACTCACAGCGAGGGAGGGACACACACACTCACAGCGAGGGAGGGACATGCACACACAGCGAGGGAGGGACGCATACACTCAGAGCGGGAGGGACACGCACACTCTCAGCGAGGGAGGGACACCCACACTCACAGCGAGGGAGGGACATGCAAACTCACAGCGAGGGAGGGACACACACACTCTCAGCCAGGGAGGGACACTCACGCACACACACAGCGAGGGAGGGACACGCACACACACAGCGAGTGGGGGACACGCGCACAAACAGCGAGGGAGGGACACGCGGACACACAGCGAGGGAGGGACACGGACACACACAGCGAGAGAGGGACACGCACACACAGCGAGGGAGGGAGGGACAGACACACAGTTATAGAGGGACACACACACAGCGAGTGAAGGACACGCACACTCACAGCAAGAGAGGAACACACACACAGCGAGGGAGGGGCACGAACACTCACAGCGAGGGAGGGACACACTCACACACAGCGACTGAGGGACACACACACACTCACAGCGAGGGAGGGACACGCGCACACAGCGAGGGAGGGACGCATACACTCACAGAGAGGGAGGTACACGCACACACAACGAGGGAGGGACACGCACACACAGCGAGGGAGGGACACGCACACATACAGCGAGGGAGGGACACACACACAGCGAGGGAGCGACACACACACAGGGAGGGAGGGACAAACACGCACACACAGGGAGGGAGGGACAAACACGCACACAGCGAGGGAGGGACACACACACAGTGAGGGAGGGACACACACACTCACAGCGAGGGAGGCACATGCACACACAGCGAGGGAGGGACGCATACACTCACAGAGAGGGAGGGACACGCACACTCACAGCGAGGGAGGGACACCCACACTCACAGCGAGGGAGGGACACGCACACTCACAGCGAGGGAGGGACACACACACTCTCAGCGAGGGAGGGACAGGCTCACAAAACGCGAGGGAGGCACACACACACACACGCATACACACACACACACACAATGAGGGCGACACGCACACAGTGCAAGAGTAAGAGACATGCACTCACACAGTGAGGAAGGGACACGCACACACTCACAGCCTGGGAGGGACGCATAAACTCACAGAGAGGGAGGGACACGCACACACAGCGAGGAAGGGACACACACACACACACAGCGAGGGAGGGACGCATACACTCACAGAGAGGGAGGGACACGCACACACAGCGAGGAAGGGACACCCACACTCACAACGAGGGAGGGACACGCACACTCTCAGCGAGGGAGGGACACACACACTCTCAGCGAGGGAGGGACACACACACTCATTACGAGGGAGGGACACACACACTCTCAGCGAGGGAGGGACACGCACACACACAGCGAGGGAGGGACAGGCTTCACATAGCGAGGGAGGCACACACACACACACACACACACAATGAGGGGGACACGCACACAGTGCAAGAGTGAGAGACATGCACTCACACAGTGAGGAAGGGACACACACACTCACAGCGAGGGAGGGACACAAACAGACAGACAGACACACACACACACACACACACAGCGAGGAAGGGGGACACACACTCACACAGCGAGGGAGGGACACACACACTCACAGTGAGGGAGGGACACGCACACTCACAGCGATGTAGGGACACGCAAACTCTCAGCGAGGGAGGGACACGCACGCACTCACAGCGAAGGAGCGACACACACATACACAGCGAGGGAGGGACACGCACACACACAGCGAGGGGGGGACACGCACACACAGCGAGGGAGGGACATGCTCACACACAGCGAGGGAGGGACACGCACACAGAGAGGGAAGGACACGCACACTCACAGCGAGGGAGGGACACACACACACTCACAGCGAGGGAGGGACATGCACACACAGCGAGGGAGGGACGCATACACTCACAGAGAGGGAGGGACACGCACCCAGCGAGGGATCGACACACACACTCACAGCGAGGGAGGGACACACACAATCACAGCGAGGGACACACACACACACTCACAGCGAGGGAGGTACACGCACACTCACAGCGAGGGAGGGACACGTACACTCACAGCGAGGGAGGGACACACACACACACAGTGAGGGAGGGACACACACAATCACAGCGAGGGGGGGACACACACACTCACAGCGAGGGAGGGACACACACACTCACAGCGAGGGAGGGACACGCACACACACAGTGAGGGAGGGACACACACAGAGCGAGGGAGGGACATGCACACTCACAGCCAGGGAGGGCCGCATACACTCACAGAGAGGGAGGGACACGCACACATAGCGAGGGAGGGACACCCACATTCACAGCGAGGGAGGGACACCCACATTCACAGCGAGGGAGGGACACGCACACTCACAGCGAGGGAGGAACACACACACTCACAGTGCGAGAGGGACACACACACTCACAGCGAGGGAGGGACACGCACACACACAGTGAGGGAGGGACACACACACAGCGAGGGAGGGACATTCACACTCACAGCGTGGGAGGGACGCATACACTCACAGAGAGGGTGGGACACGCACACACAGCGAGGGAGGGACACCCACATTCACAGCGAGGGAGGGACACCCAAATTCACAGCGAGGGAGGGACACACACACTCACAGCGCGAGAGGGACACACACACTCACAGCGAGGGAGGGACACACACGCACACAGCGAGGGAGGAACACACACATGCACACACTCACACACAATGAGGGGGACACACATACACTGCAAGAGTGAGAGACATGCACTCACAGAGTGAGGAAGGGAAACACACACACAGCGAGGGAGGGACACACACACACAGCGAGGGAGGGACACACACATACAGCGAGGGAGGGACACACACACAGCGAGGGAGGGGCACACACACACTCACAGCGAGGGAGGCACACACACACAGCGAGGGAGGCACACACACATACACACAGACACACAGCGAAGGAAGGACACACACAGAGAGAGGGAGGGACACACACACTCACAGCAAGGAAGGGTCACGCACACAGCGCGAGAGGAACACCCACATAGCGAGGGAGGGACACACACACAGCGAGAGAGGAACACACTCACAGCGAGGGAGGGACACACACACAGCGAGAGAGGAACACACTCACAGCGAGGGAGGGACACACACACACACAGCGAGGGCGGGACACGCGCAGACACAGCGAGGAAGGGACACACACACACACACACACAGCGAGGGAGGGACACACACACAGAGCTAGAAAGGGGCACGCACACTCACAGCGCGAGAGGGACACACACACTCACAGCGAGGGAGGGACACGCACGCACACAGCGAGGGAGGAACACACACATGCACACACTCACACACAATGAGGGGGACACGCATACACTGCAAGAGTGAGAGACATGCACTCACAGAGTGAGTAAGGGAAACACACACAGCGAGGGAGGGACACACACACACAGCGAGGGAGGGACACACACATACAGCGAGGGAGGGACACACACACAGCGAGGGAGGGGCACACACACACTCACAGCGAGGGAGGAACACACACACAGCGAGGGATTCACACACACATACACACAGACACACAGCGAAGGAAGGACACACACAGAGCGAGGGAGGGACACACACACTCACAGCAAGGAAGGGTCACGCACACAGCGCGAGAGGAACACACACACAGCGAGGGAGGGACACACACACAGCGAGAGAGGAACACACTCACAGCGAGGGAGGGACACTCACACAGCGAGAGAGGAACACACTCACAGCGAGGGAGGGACACACACACACACAGCGAGGGCAGGACACGCGCAGACACAGCGAGGAAGGGACACACACACACACACACAGCGAGGGAGGGACACACCAAAAGAGCTAGAAAGGGGCACGCACACTCACAGCGAGGAAGGGACACGCACACTGACAGCGTGGAAGGGGCACGCACACTAACAGCGAGGGAGGGACACACACACACACACACACACAGCGAGGGAGGGACACGCACACACACAGCGAGGGAGGGAAACGCACGCATACACTGCGAGGGAGGGACACACACACTCACAGCGAGGAAGGGACACACACGCACACACAGCGAGGGAGGGAGACACATACTCACAGCGAGGACGGGTCACGCACTCACAGCGAGGGAGGGACACGCACACTCACAGCAAGGGAGGGACACACACACACACACACACACACAGCGAGGGAGGGACACACACACACAGCGAGGGAGGGACACACACACTCACAGGGAGGGAGGGACACGCACACTCACAGCGAGGGAAGGACACACACACTCACAGCGAGGGAGGGACACGCACACACAGCGAGGGAGGGACATGCACACACACAGCGAGGGAGGGAGACAAACACTCACAGCGATGGAGTGGCACACACACACTCACAGCGAGGGAGGCACACGCACACACGGCGAGGGAGGCACATACACACATACACACAGCGAAGGAAGGACACACACACAGCGAGGTAGGGACACACACACACTCACAGCAAGGAAGGGTCACGCACACAGCGAGGGAGGGACACACACAGAGTGAGAAAGGAACACACATACACAGCGAGGGAGGGACACACACACACAGCGAGAGAGGAACACACTCACAGCAAGGGAGGGACACACACACAGCGAGAGAGGAACACACTCACAGCGAGGGAGGGACACGCACACAAAGCGAGGGAGGGACACACTCACACACACACAGCGAGGGAGGGACACACACACACAGCGAGGAAGGGACACGCACACTCACAGCGAGGGAGGGACACACACACACACACACACACACACACACATACACACAGCGAGGGAGGGACACGCACACACACAGCGAGGGAGGGACACACACACACAGCGAGGGAGAACACACACACTCACAGCGAGGGAGGGACACGCTCACACACAGTGAGGGAAGGACAGCACACTCACAGTGAGGGAGGGACAGCACACTCACAGCGAGGGAGGGACACGCACACTCACAGTGAGGGAGGGACAGCACACTCACAGCGAGGGAGGGACACGCATACTCACAGCGAGGGAGGGACACGCACACTCACAGCGAGGGAGGGACACACACACACAGCGAGGGAGGGACACGCACACTCACAGCGAGGGAGGGACACACACACTCACAGCGAGGGAGCGACACACACACACACACACACACACACACACACAGCGAGGGAGGGACAGGCTCAGACACTGAGAGGCAGGGACACGCATGCACACACTCACACATACAATGAGGAGGACACGCACATACTGCAAGAGTGAGAGACATGCACTCATACAGTGAGGAAGGGACAAGCACACACATGTCGAAGGGGAGGGTATATGCACAGAAATTGAGAGGGCCCACACACACACACACACACACAGCGAGAGAGGACACACACAGACACGGCAAGGGTGGGACACACGCACACAGCAAGTTGGTCACACACACACACACAAGGGACGGACACACGCAAAGCTAGGGAGTGACACGCATGTGTACATACACAGAGCAAGGGAGGGACATGCACACAAGCACACGAAGGAAGGACACACACGCAGAGTGAGGGAGGGACACGCACAGATATACACACACATATACACACAAATAAACACAGAGCAATGGGCCGGACGAGTGCACACACAGCGAGGGAGGGACACACAACACAGCGAGGGAGCGACATACAAACACACACAGTGAGGGGGTTACCCGCAGACACACAACGATGGAGGGATACACACAAACACACACACACAGAGCGAGGGAGGGACACACACGAACATACAGCGAAGGAAGGGACACATACATGTCAAGGGGCAGGGCATGTACACAGAAATTTAGTGGTGGCACACACACAGCAAGAGGGGATACACAGACACGGCAAGGGTGGGACACGCACTCACTCACACAAGGGACAGACACACAAAGCGAGGGAGGGTCACGCACACATACATACACACACAGAAACACAGAGCAAGGGAGGGACATGCACACACAAACCTAAGGGACGGACACACACACGCAAAGGGAAGGAGGGACACGCACGCATACACAAACACAGAGCAAGGGAGGGACATGCATCCAAGCATACATGCACAGCGAGGGAGGGAAACGCACAGATACACATTCACGCGCACACACATAAACACAGAGAAAGGGACAGACGCGTGCACACACAGCGAGGGAGGGACATACAAACACACACAGTGAGGGGGTTACCCACAGACACACTGCGAGGGATGGACACACACAGCGTGGGAAAGGGGCACACACATGCAAAGCAAAGGAAGGACACGCAAACACACACACAGTGAGGTGGATACACGCAGACACACGGCGAGGGAGGGACACACACACTGCGAGGGATGGGGACACATACGTAAAGCGAAGGAGGGACACACACACACACATACACACACAGACAGACAGAGCAATGAGGGACACACGCACACACAGCGAGGGAGGGACATGCACACACAGCGAGGGAGAGTCACACACAAACACACACACAGACCAAGAGAGGGATACACGCACACACACAGCGATGTGGAGATGCATGCACACGCAGCGAGGGAGGGCCACCCACACACACACACCCACAGCAAGAGGGTCACACACACACACACACACAAACACACACACACACACACACACACAGCGAGGGAGGGCCACATACACACACACAGCGAGGGAGGGACGGACACACACACACAAACACACACACACAGATACAGCGAAGGGGGATACGCACACATACATAGCGATAGGGACCCGCACACTCACAGCGTGGGATGGAGAAACACTTACACACACAGCAGGAGGGACACGCACGTAAACACACACAGAGCGAGGGAGTGATACGCACACACACACACAGAGAAACATATACACAACGCGATGGAGCGACACACACTCAAACAGCGACTGAGGGACACGCAGTGAAGGGGACACACACAAACACATACAGTGAGGATGTGACACGTACACACAAACAGCGAGGAAGGGGCACACACACACATAGCGAGCGAGGGAGGCACAAGCACATACAGCGAGGGAGGGACACACGCACACACAGCGAGGGAGGGACGCGCGCACATACAGCGAGAGAGGGACAAGGACACACACACACACACACACACAGAGCAAGTGAGGGATACGCACATACACAGCAATGGAGGGACATGCACACACACAGGGAAGGAGGGACAAGCAGACACACGGCGAAGGGGGAGGGCATGTACACAGAAATTGAGAGGGACACGCACACACAGCGAGAGAGGACATGCACAGGCACAGCGAGGGAGGGACACACGCACACACAGCAAGGGGGGATATGCACTCACACACCGAGGGGAGATGCGCACATACAGTGAGGGGGATGAACACAAAGAGCAAGGGAGGGAGACACACACACACACACAAGGGAGGGACACACACACACAGCAAGGGAGTAATACGTGCACACACATTGAGAGAGGGACATGCGCACACAGCGAGGGAAGGACATGCTACACAGCAAGGGAGGGACACGCGCACATACACCCATACACACACACATACACACACACACAGCGAAGGGGGACACGCACACTCACAGCGAGGAGGGAGACGCGCACACAGAATGAGAGAGAAACACATACACACAACACGAGGGAGTGACACACGCAACCAGCGAGTGAGAGACGTGCAGCGAAGGCGGACACACACAAACACATACTGTGAGGGTGTGACACATACACACACACACACACACAGTAAGCGAGACACACACACACACAGCGCGAGCGACGGACACACAGCAAGGGAGGGACTTGCCGAGACACTCAGAGAGGGAGGAACATGCACACGCATAGCGAGGGAGGGAGACGCGCGCACACAGGGTGGGAGGGACACGCACACACAGCGAGAGAGAGAGACACATGCACACAGCGAGAGAGGGACACACACACAGCAAGCGAGAGACACACAAACAGTGAGGGAGTGAAACGGACACACACAGAGTGAGGGAGGGAAGGACATGCACGGACACACACAGCGAGGGAGGGACACGCACACACAGCAAGGGAGGGTCATACACAAACACCCACAGCGACGAAATGGCACACACACACACACACACACACACACACACAGAAGGAGGGACAAGCACACAGACGGCGAGGGCGAGGGCATGTGCACAGAAATTAAGAGGGCCACGCACACATAGCGAGAGGGGAGACGCACAAACACGCTGAGGGAGTGACACACACACACACACACAGGAAGGGGGGACATGCACTCACACGGCAAGGGGCGATACGCACATACAGTTAGGGGGATATACACAACGAGCAAGGGAGGGACACACACACACACACACACACACACAGAGCGAGGGAGTGACATGCACACATACACACAGTTAAGGGGATACACACAAACACACAGAGAGGCAGGGACACACACATACTCACACAGCGTGCGAGGGACGCACAGACCCACAGTGAGGGAGTGACACCCACACACACACAGTGAGCAAGAGACGCACACACACACAGCGAGCGAGGGACACACACACACAGCGAGCAAGGGACTTGCTGAGGTCACCCAGCAAGGGAGGGATACGCACACACACAGCAACAGAACGACAAACACAGAGCGAGGGAGACACACACACACACCGAGGGAGGGACACGCGTGCACACGCGCACACACACACACACACACAAACACAGAGCGAGCGAGGGAAGGACATGCACACAAATAGCATGGAAGGGACACACACATCCAGGGAAGGAGGGACAGGCACACACACGGCGAGGGGCAGGGCATGTGCACAGAAATTGACAGGAAGCACGCACACACAGTGGGAGGAGACACACATAGGGAGGGAGGGACACGCACACACAGCAAGGGGGGAATATGCACTCACACAGTGAGGGAGGGACACAAATACACAGAGCGAGGGATGACACGCACACACAAAGCGAGGGAGGGATGCGCACACATACACACAGTTAAGGGGATACACGCAGACACACAGCGAGGGAGGGACACACAGACACACAGTGAGGGAGTGACACACACATACACATCAAGAGGGACACATACTCACAGCAAGACGAGGACACACGCACACAGCAAGAGAGGGACACACGCGCACACACACAGAGCAAGGGAGAGAAGGACATGCACACACAGCGTGGGAGGAACACGCGCACACAGCAAGGAGGGACATGAACTCACACACCCACACACACACACATACACAGGGGGAACTGAAACATACACAGCGAGGGACACGCACACACACACAGCGAGGAAGGGACACACACATACACAGCAAGGGAGGCACACACACAGACACAGACAGCAAGGGTGGGACTGCACACACACACAGAGCGAGGGAGAGGCATATACACACAGAGCGAGGGAGGGACACACACAAACATATAAAGAGCGAGGGAGGGACACACAGACACAGTGAGGGAAGGACACACACACACAGAGCGAGGAGGAACACGCACACACACACAGCGAGGGGGCACACGCACACTCACAGTGAGGGAGGGACACACACGCACACACACACAGAGCGAGGGTGAGACATGCACACACACACAGCAAGAGAGAGACACATACACAAAACGCGAGGGAGTGACACACACACACAACCAGCGAGTGAGGGACACGCTGTGAAGGGGAGACACACAAACACATACTGTGACGGTGTGACACGTACACACACACACACAACGAGGAAGGGACACGCACACAGCGAGCGAGGGACACACACATGAGCGAAAGGGTTTCTGAGACACGCAGCAAGATAGGGACACGCACAGACACGGAGAGGGAGGGACACGAGCAACACAGCAAGAGGGTCATGCACTCATACAGCAAGGGGAGATGAGCACACACAGTGAGAAGAATATACATAAAGACCAAGCGAGGGACACACACACATATACACACACACACATACACACACAGCGAGTGGGGGACACGCACACACACAGCGAGAGAGGGACACGCACACACACAGCGAGGGAGGGACACACACACACAAACAGCGAGGGAGGGAGACACACACACCCAGCGAGGGAGGAAAACACACACACACACACACACAGTGAGGGAGGGACACACACACAGCGAGGGAGGGACACACACACACACAGTGAGGGAGGGACACACACACAGCGAGGGAGGGACACACACACACAGCGAGTGGGGTCACGCACACACATAGCGAGAGAGGTAGACGCACACACAGCGAGGGAGGGAGACGCACACACACAGTTAGGGAGGGAAACACACACACACAGCGAGGGAGGGACACACACACACACACAGCGAGGGAGGGACACACACACACCCAGCGAGGGAGGAAAACACACACACACATAGTGAGGGAGGGACACACACACAGCGAGGGAGGGACACACACACACACACAGCGAGTGGGGGACACGCACACACATAGCGAGAGAGGTACACGCACACACAGCGAGGGAGGGAGACGCACACACACAGTTAGGGAGGGAAACACACACACACAGCGAGGGAGGGACACACACACAGCGAGTGGGGGACACGCACACACACAGCGAGTGGGACACATATAACACACAGCGAGTGGGGGACACGCACACACACGGCGAATGGGGGATACGCACACACACAGCGAGTGGGGGACACGCACACACACAGCGAGAGAGGGCCACGCACACACACAGCGAGAGAGGGCCACGCACACACAGCGAGGGAGGGAGGGACACACACAGTTAGGGAGGGACACATGCACAGCAAGAGAGGAACATACACACAGTGAGGGAGGGACACGCAAACCCATAGGGAGGGAGGGACACGCAAACTCACAGGGAGGGAGGCACACGCACACTCACAGTGTGGGAGGGACACGCACACTCACAGCGATGGAGGGACACGCAAACTCACAGGGAGGGAGGGACACGCACACACACAGCGAGGGAGGGACACACACACACACACAGCGAGGGAGGGACACGCAAACTCACAGCGATGGAGGGACACGCAAACTCACAGGGAGGGAGGGACACGCACACTCACAGTGAGGGAGGGACACGCACACTCACAGCGATGGAGGGACACGCAAACTCACAGGGAGGGAGGGACACGCACACACACAGCGAGGGAGGGACACACACACACAGCGAGGGAGGGACACGCACACACATGTCAAGGGGAGGGCATGTGCACAGAAATTGAGAGGGGGCACACACATGCAAAGCGAGGGAGGGACATGCACAAATACACACATACACACAGCGAGGGTCGGGGACGTACACACGCAAAGCGAAGGAGGGACACTCGCACATACACACACAAACACAGAGCGAGGGAGAGACGCACACTCACAGCGAGGGAGGGACAAACACACACTCTTACGGTGAGGGGTATATACGCAGACAGACAGCGAGGGTGGGACACGCACATACACTGCAAAGGAGGGACACGCACACACTGCGAAGAAGAGACAAGCACACACATGTCGAGGGGGAGGGTATGTGCACAGAAATTGAGAGAGCGCGCACACACACACACACACAAACACACACACAGCGAGAGAGGACACACACAGACACGGCAAGGTTGGGACACAGGCACACAGCAAGCTGGTCACACACACACACGCAAGGGACAGACACACACAAAGCGAGGGAGTGACACGCACGCGTACATACACAGAGCAAGGGAGGGACATGTACACAAGCACACATGCACACAAGGGACGGACACACACTTATACACATACAGAGCAAGGGAGGGACATACACACACGCACACAAGGGAAGGACACACACGCAAACCGAGGGAGGGACACGCACAGATATACAAACACAAATATACACACACATAAACACGGAGCAAGGGACGGATGCGTGGACACACAGCGAGGGAGGGACACACAACACAGCGAGGGAGCGACATACAAACACACACAGTGAGGGGGTTACCCGCAGACACACCACGAGGGAGGGATACACACAAACACACACACACACAGCGAGGGATGGGCACACACAAACATACAGCATAGGAAGGGACACATACATGTTAAGGAGGAGGGCATGTACACAGAAATTGAGAGGGGGCATGCACACACAGCGAGAGGGGACACACAGACACGTCAAGGGTGGGACACGCACTCACACACACAAGGGACAGACACGCAAAGCGAGGGAGGGTCACGCACACATACATACACACACAGAAACACAGAGCAAGGGAGGGACATGCACACACGCACACATAAACACAAGGGATGGACACACATGCAAAGCGAAGGAGGGACACGCACGCATACACAAACACAGAGCAAGGGAGGGACATGCACCCAAGCACACATGCATAGCGAGGGAGGGACACGCACAGATACGCACACGCACACACACACATAAACACAGAGCAAGGGACAGACGCGTGCACACACAGCGAGGGAGCGACATACAAACACACACAATGAGGGGGTTACCCACAGACACACTGCGAGGGAGGGACACACACAGCGAGGGACAGGGACACACACATGCAAAGCGAAGGAGGGACACGCAAACACTCACACAGTGAAGGGTATACACGCAGACAGACAGCGAGGGAGGGACACACAGACTGCGAAGGATGGGGACACATACGTAAAGCGAAAGAGGAACACGCACACATACACAGAGTAATGAGTACACACAGCGAGGGAGAGTCACACACAAACACACACACAGAGCAAGAGAGGGATACATGCACACACACAGCGAGGTGGAGACACATGCACACGCAGCGAGGGAGGGCCACCCACACACACGCACAGCAAGAGGGTCGCACACACAAACACACACACAGCAAGTAGGGGAAACTCACACATGCACAGCGAGGGAGGGACACACACACAGACATAGACAGTGAGGGTGGCACCACACACATACACACAAACACACACAGCGAGGGAAGGACACACGCGCACACACACACATACACACACACACACACACAAAGCGAGGGAGGGACACACACACACATGCACGCACAGCGAGGGAAGGACGGACACACCCACATAGATACAGTGAGGGGGGACACGCACACGCACACAGCGAGGGAGGGCCACACACACACACACACAGCGAGGGAGGGACGGACACATACTCACACACACACACACACACACACACACACACAGATACAGCGAAGGGGGATACGCACACACACACAGCGATAGAGACCCGCACACTCATAGCGTGGGAGGGAGAAACACTTACACACACAGGAGGGACACGCACGTAAACACACACACACAGCGAGGGAGTGATACGCACAGACACACACACACACAGAAACATACACACAACGCGATGGAGTGACACACACTCAAACAGCGACTGAGGGACACGCAGTGAAGAGGGGACACACAAACACATACAGTGAGGATGTGACACGTACACACACATAGCGAGCGAGGGAGGGACAAGCACACACAGAGAGGGAGGGACACATGCACACACAGCGAGGGAGGGACAAGGACACATACACACATTCACAGAGCAAGGGAGGGGTACGCACATATACAGCAATGGAGGGACACGCACACACACAGGGAAGGAGGGACAAGCAGACAGACGGCGAGGGGTAGGGCATGTGCACAGAAATTGAGAGGGGGCACACACACACAGCGAGAGGGGACACGCACAGGCACAGAGAGAGAGGGACATACGCACACACAGCAAGGGGGGATATGCACTCACACACCGAGGGGAGATGCGCACATACAGTGAGGGGGATGAACACAAAGAGCAAGGGAGGGACACACACACACAAGGGAGGGATACACACATACAGCAAGGGAGCAATACGTGCACACACATTGAGAGAAGGGCATGCGCACACAAATAGGGAAGGACATGCTACACGCGCACATACACACACACACACCCAGAGGGAGGGATGGAGGGACACACACACAGACAGCGAGGGGGGACACGCACACTCACAGCGAGGAGGGAGACGCACACACAGAATGAGAGAGAAACACATACACACAACACGAGGGAGTGACACACACGCAAACAGCGAGTGAGAGACGTGCAGCGAAGGGGGACACACACAAACACATACTGTGAGAGTGTGACACATACACACACACACACACACAGCAAGCGAGACACACACACACACAGCGCGAGCGAGGGACTCACAGCAACAGAGGGACTTCCTGAGACACTCAGTGAGGGAGGAACATGCACACGCATAGCGAGGGAGGGACATGCGCACACACAGCGAGGGATGGACAAGCACACACAGTGAGGGAGGGACACGCACACACAGCGAGAGCGAGACACAATCACTCTATCCCCCTCACAGTGACATCAATGTCACTGTCACACTGGCCCACTCACACTCACTCCGACACCGTCACTCTGACCCCCAACACTCACTCTATCACTGTCACCCTGACCCCTTCACACTCACTCCATCAGTCAGCCTCACCCCCTTACAATCACTCGATCACCTGACTGATTCACACTCACTACATCACCATCACCATGATCCCCGCACACTCACTCCGTCACTGTCACACCGGCCACTCACACTCACTCCATCACTGTCATCCTGACCACCTCACACTCACTCCATCTCCGTCACCATGACCCCCTCACACTCACTCCATCACTGGCACCATGGCCCCCTCACACTCACTCCATCATCATCCACCTGACACACTCACACTCACTCCATCACTGTCACCCTGACCCCCTCATATTCACTCCATTAACGTCACCGTGACCCTGTCGCACTCACTCCATCACCATCACACTGATCTACTCACACACACTCCATCACCGTCACCATGGCCCCCTCACACTCTCTCCATCACTGTCACCCTGACCCCCTCACACTCACTCCATCACTGTCACCTCGACACCCTCACACTCACTGCATCACTGTCACCCTGACCCACTAACACTCACTCCATCACCGTCACACTGACCCTCTCACACTCACCCCATCATTTTCACCTGACCAACTGACACTCACTCCATCACTGTCACACTGTCTCTCTCACACTCACTCCATCACCGTCATCCTGATCCCCTCACACTCACTCCATCACTGTCACACTGACCCTCTCACACTCACTCCATCACCGACACCCTTTCCCGCTCTCTCTCACTCCATCTCGGTCACACTGACCCAATCACACACACTACATCACTGTCACCCTTACACCCTCACACACATGCCATGACCGTCACACTGACCGTCTCACACTCACTCCATCATCGACACCCTGACTTCCTCACACTCATTCATTCACCGTCACATTGACCCCCTAACTCTCGCTCCATCATTGTCACCCTGATCCCCCACTCTCATTCTATCACCGTCACCCTCAACCCCTCACACACACTCCATCCCCGTCACACTTAACCATCCCACTCACTCCATCAATGTCACCCTGACCAACTCACACTCACTCCATCACCGTCACACTGACCCTCTCACACTCACTCCATCATTGTCACCCTGACCCCCTCACACTCAATCCATCACCATCACCCTTACCCACTCAAACTCACTCCATCACCGTCACCCTCCCCTTCACACTCACTCCATCACCATCTCCCTGACCCCTCACACTTAGTCCATCACCGTCACACTGATCCCCCACACTCACTCCATCGTTGTCATCCTGACGCCCTCACACTCAAGCTCTCACACTCGTGCAATCATTGTCACTCTGACTCTCTCACGCTCACTCCATCACCATCACCCTGAGAGTCTCACACTCACTCCATCACCGCCATCCTGACACCCTCAAACACACTCCATCACCGGCACCATGGCCCCATCACACTCACTCCATCTTCGTCTACCTGACACACTCACACTCACTCCATCACTGTCATCCTAACCCCTCACACTCACTCCATCATCGTCACCATGAGCCCCTCACACTCACTCCATCACCGTCACCATGAGCCCCTCACATTCACTCCATCACTGTCATCCTGACCACCTCACTCTCATTCCATCACTGTCACCCTGACCCCCTCACACTCACTCCATCTTCAGCAAACTCACCCTCTCACACTCGCTCCAAAACCGTCACACTTAAACACTCACATTCACTCCATCACTGCAACACTGACCCCCTCACACTCACTCCATTAACGTCACCCTGACCCTCACACACTCACTCCATCACCATCACATTGAATTACTCAACACACTCCATCTCCGTCACCATGGCCCCCTCACACTCTCTCCACCAACGTCACACTGACCCACTCACACCCATTCCATCACTGTCACCCTGACACCATAACACACACTCCATTCTTGTCACCCTGACCCCCTCACACTCACTGCATCACCAGCACACTCACGCTCTCACACTCACTCCATCACGGTCACCATTATCCCCACACACTCACTCCGTCAGTGTCACGCTGGCTCACTCACACTCACTCCATCACTGTAACCCTGACCCGCTCACACTTACTCCATCAGTCAGCCTGACCCCCTCACATTCACTCCATAACCATCACCCTGCCGCCCTCACACTCACTGCATTAACGTCACACATCCCCTCACACTCACTCCATCACTGGCACACAAACCCTCTCACACTCACTCCATCACTGTCACCATTACCTCCAAACACTCACTCCGTCAGTGTCACACCGGCCCACTCACACTCACTCCATCAATGTCACACTGACCCCATCACATTTACACCATCAGTCAGCCTGACCCCCTCACACTCACTCCATCACAGTCACACTGATCTACTCACACACACTCTATCACCGTATCCCTGACCCCCTCACACACACTCCATCACCGTCGCCCTGACCATTACACACTCACTCCAGCACCGTCACACTGCCGGTCTCACACTCACTCCATCATTGTCTCCCTAACTCTCTCACACTCACTCCATAACCGTCACCCTGACAACTCACACTCACGCAATCACTGTCAGCCTGACCCCCTCACACTCACTCCCGCACAGTCACACTGACCCCCTCACACTCACTCCGTCTCTGTCACTCAATCCCCCTCACACTCTTCGATGTCACTGTCACACCGGCCCACTCACACTCACTCCATCACCGTCACCCTGACTCCCTCACACTCACTCCATCACCGTCACCCTGACCCCCTTACACTCACTCCATCACAGACACACTGACTGATTCACACTCACTTCATCACCATCAACATGATCCCCACACACTCACTCCGTCACTGTCACACGAGGCCACTCACACTCACTCCATCACTGTCACCCTGACCCCCTCACACTTACTACATAACCATCACCCTGACCCCTTACACTCACGCTATCACTGTCAGCCTGACCCCATCACACTCACTCCCACACAGTCACACTGACCCCCTCACACTCACTCCGTCTCTATCACACCGGCCCACTCACACTCACTCCGTTAGCGTCACCCTGACCCCCTAACACTCACTCCATCACCATCACATTGAGCCTCTCACACTCACTCGATCACTATCATCTTAACACCTTCACACTCACTCCATCACTGTCACCCTGACTCCCCCATACTCATTCCATCACCGTCACACAGACCGTCTCACACTCACCCCATCATTGTCACCCTGACCCCTCACACTCACGCCATCACTGTCAACCTGTCACCCACTCACTCCATCTCTGTTACTCTATCCCCCTCACACTCATCAATGTCACTGTCACACTGGCCCACTCACACTCACTCCGTCACCGTCACCCTGACCCCCTACACTCACTCCATCACCGACACCATGAACACCTCACACTCACTCCATTACCGTCACAATGACCCTCTCACACTCACTCGATCACTGTCACCTTAACACCCTCACACTGACGCCATTACTGTCACCCTGACACCTCACACTCACTCCATCAGTCAGCCTGACCCCCTTACACTCACTCGATCACAGTCACCCTGACTGATTCACACTCACTTCATCACCATCACCATGATCCCCACACACTCACTCCGTCACTGTTACACCGGCCCACTGACACTCACTCCATCACTGTCATCCTGACCACTCATACTCATTCCATCACCGTCACCATGACCCCCTCAAACTCACTCCATCACCGGCACCATGGCCCCATCACACTCACTCCATCATCGTCTCCCTGACCCACTCACACTCACTCCATCACTGCCACCCTGACCCCCTCACATTCACTCCATCACTGTCACCATGCCCCCCTCACACTCACTGCATCACCGTCACACTGACGCCCTCAGACACTCCATTACCATCGCCCTGATCGCCTCACACTCACTTCATTACTGTCACCTTGACCCCCTCACACTCACCCCAATCTCGGCACACACCACCTCTCACACTCAGTCCATAACCGTCACTCTTAAACCCTCACACTCACTCCATCACTGTCACAGTGAACCCCTCACACTCACTCCATTAACGTTACCGTGACCCTGTCGCACTCACTCCATCACCATCACACTGATCTACTCACACACACTCTATCACCGTCACCATGGCCCCTTCACACTCTCTCCTTCACTTTCACCCTGACCCCCTCACACTCACTCGATCACTGTCACCCTGACACCCTCACACTCACTCCATCACTGTCACCCTGACCGACTCACACTCACTCCATTACCGTCACACTGACCCTCTCACACTCACCCCATCATTTTCACCTGACCAACTTACACTCACTCCATCACTGTCACACTGTCTCTCTCACACTCACTCCATCACCATCCCCATGACCCTCTCACACTCACACCATCACCGTCACACTGACCCACTCACACTCACTGTCACCGTCACACAAACACTCTCACACTCACTCCATCACCGTCACACTGACCCTCTCACACTCACTCCATCTCCGTTACACTGACACGCTCACACTCACTCCATCCCCGTCACACTGACCCCCTCACACTCGCTCCATCTCCGTCACCCTGACCCACTCACACTCACTCCATCACCGACACCCTGACCACCTCACACTCATTGATTCACCGTCATTTTGACCCCCTCACACTCATTTCATCACCGTCTACCCGACACACTCCCACTCACTGCGTCCCCGTCACACTTAACCCTCACACTCCATCCATCACTTTCAACCTGACACCATCACACACACTCCATCAACGTCACCCTGATCCCCTCACACTCACTGCATCACCGTCAACCTGACCCCTCACACTCATTCCGTCACTGTCACCCTGAACACCTCACACTCACTCCATCTCCGTCACCCTGAACCCAGCACAGTTACTCCATCACCGTCACACTGATCTACTCACACTCACTCCATCACAGCATCCCTGACCCCCTCACAAACACTCAATCACCGTCACCCTGACCCCCTCACATTCACTCCATCATTGTCACCCTGACACCCTCGCAGGCACTCCATCGCCGTCAACCTGACCATCTCACACTCCTTACATCACTGACACCCTTGCACACTCAGGCATACTCCATCACCATCTCACAGACCCTCTCACACTCAATACATCACCGTCACCCTGACCGCCCACACTCACTACATCACTGTCAACATTGCACCCTCACACTCACTCCATCACCGTCACACTGATCATCTCACAAACACTCCATCACCGTCATGCTCTCCCCCACACTCAATTCATCACAGACACACTGACCCATCACACTCAATCCAACACTGACGTCCTGACCCATTCACACTCACTCTAACACAGTTACCCTGACTCCCTCACACTCACTCCATCAATGTCACCGTGACCCCATCACACTTACTCCATCAGTCAGCCTGATCCCCTCACACTCACTCCATTAACGTCACCCTGACCCTCTCATACTCACTCCATCACCGTCACACTGACCGTCTCTCACACACTCCATCATTATCTCCATGACTCTCTCACACTTACTCCATAACAGTCACACTGACCCCCTCACACTCACTCCATCTCTGTCACTCTATTTCCCCTCACACTCATCAATCTTACTGTCACACCGGCCCACTCACACTCACTCCGTTAGCGTCACCCTGACCCCCGAACACTCACTCCATCACCGTCACCATGAACCCCTCACACTCACTCCATCACCGTCACATTGACCCTCTCACACTCACTCCATCAACGTCACCTTAACACCCTTACACTCACTCAATCACTGTCACCCTGACACCCCCATACTCCCTCCATCACCGTCACACAGACCCTCTCACACTCACCCCATCATTGTCAAGCTGACTCTCTCACATTTACTCCATCACTGTCACGCTGACCCCTCACACTCACTCCATCACTGTCAACCTGACCCCTCACACTCACGCCATCACTATCAGCCTGACCCCCTCACACTCACTCCTGCACAGTCACACTAACCCCCTCACACTCACTCCATCTCTGTCACTCTATTCCCCTCACACTCATCAATGTCACTGTCACACTGGCCCACTCACACTCACTCCGTCACCGTCAACCTAACCCCTAACACTCACTCCACCACCGTCACCATGAACACCTCACACTCACTCCATTACCGTCACACTGACCCTCTCACACTCACTCGATCACTGTCACCTTAACACCCTCACACTCACGCCACCACTGTCACCCTGACACCTCACACTCACTCTGTCAGTCAACCTGACCCCCTTACACTCACTCGATCACAGTCACGCTGACTGATTCACACTCACTTCATCACCATCACCATGATCCCCACACACTCACTCCGTCACTGTCACACCAGCCCACTCACACTCACTCCATCACCGTCACCATGACCCCCTCACACCCACTCCATCACCGTCACCATAGCCCACTCACACTTACTCCATCACCGTCTCCCGGACCCCCTCACACTCACTCCATCACTGTCACCCTGATCCCCTCACACTCACTCCATCATTGTCACCCTGACCCTCTCACACTCACTCCATCACCGGCACACTCACCCTCTCACATTTACTCTATCACTGTCACCATGCCCCCTCACATTCACTGCATCACCGTCACACTGACGCCCTCAGACACACTGCATTACCGTCGCCCTGATCGCCTCACATTACTGTCACCATGACCCCCTCACACTCACTCCATCATCGGCACACTCACCCTCTCACGCTGAGTCCATAACCGTCACACTTAAACACTCACACTCACTCCACCACTGTCACACTGACCCCCTCACACTCACTCTATTAACGTCATCCTGTCCCTCTCACACTCACTCCATCACCATCACACTGATCTACTCACATACACTCCATTACCGTCACCATGGCCCCCTCACACTCTCTCCATCACCGTCTCTCTGATCCCCGCACACGCACTCCATCACTGTCACCCTGACCCCCTCACACTCACTCCATCATTGTCACCCTGACTCCCACACACTCAATCCATCACCGGCACACTCACGCTCTCACACTCACTCCATCACTGTCACCATTATCCCCACACACTCACTCCGTCAGTGTCACACCTGCCCACTCACATTCACTCCATTACTGTAACCCTGACCCGCTAACACTGACTCCATCAGTCAGCCTGACCCCCTCACACTCACTCCATCACCATCACCCTGCCGCCCTCACACTCACTGCATCAACGTCACACTGCCCCCGTTACTCTCACTGCATCAGCGGCACACTCACCCTCTCACACTCACTCCATCATTATCACGATTATCCCCACACACTCACTCCGTCAGTGACACACCGGTCCACTAACACTCACTCCATCACTGTCATCCGGACCCCATCACACTTACTCCATCAGTCAGCCTGACACCTCACACTCACTCCATCACCGTCACACTGCCCCCTCACACTCACTCCATCACCGTCACATTGACCCCCTCATACTCACCCCATTAACGTCACGCTGACCCTCTGACACTCACTCCATCACCGTCATCCTGACCCCCTCACACACACTACATCACCGTCGCTCTGACCCCTACACACTCACTCCACCACCGTCAAACTGACCGTCTCACTGACTGTCTCACACTCACTCCATCATTGTCTCCCTGACTCTCTCACATTTACTCCATAACCGTCACCCTGACCCCTCACACTCACGCCATCACTGTCAGCCTGTACCCCTCACACTCAGTCCCGCACAGTGTCACTGACCCCCTCACACACACCCCGTCTCTGTCACTCAATCCCCCTCACACTCATCAACGTCACTGTCACACCGGCCCACTTACACTCACTCCGTCACCGTCTCATTGACCCTCTCACACTCACTCGATCACTGTCACCTTAACACCCTCACACTCACTCCATCACTGTCACCCTGACTCTCCAATACTCACTCCATCACTGTCACACAGACCCTCTCACATTCACCCCATCATTGTCACGCTGACTCTCTCACACTCACTCCATCACTGTCACCCTGACCCCTCACACTCACTCCATCACTGTCACCCTGACTCCTCCATACTCACTCCATCACCGTCACACAGACCCTCTCACACTCACGCCATCACTGTCAGCCTGACTCCCTCACACTCACTCCCGCACAGACACACTGACCCCCTCACACTCACTCCATTTCTGTCAGTCTATCCCCCTCACACTCATCAACGTCATTGTCATACCGACCCACTCACACTCACTCCGTCAGCGTCACCCTGATCCCCTAACACACACTCCATCACCATCACCATGAATACCTCACACTTACTCCATTACCGTCACATTAACCCTCTCACCCTCACTCGATCACTGTCACCTTAACACCCCCACACTCACGCCATCACTGTCACCCTGACACCTCACACCCACTCCATCAGTCAGCCTGACCCCCTTACGCTCACTCGATCACAGTCACCCTGACTGATTCACACTCACTTCATCACCATCACCATGATCCCCACACACTCACTCTGTCACTGTCACACCGGCCCACTCACACTCACTCCATCACTGTCACCCTGACCCCCTCACACTTACTCCATCACCGTCACCTGACCCCTCACACTCACGCCATCACTGTCAGCCTGACTCCCTCACACTCACTCCCGCACAGCCACACTGACCCCCTCACACTCACTCCGTCTCTGTCACTCAATCCCCCTCACACTCATCAATGTCACTGTCACACGGGCCCACTCACACTCACTCCATCATTGTCACCCTGACCCTCTCACACTCACTCCATCACCGGCACACTCACCCTCTCACACTCACTCTGTCACTGTCACCATAAACCCTCACACTCACTGCATCACCGTCACACTGACGCCCTCAGACACACTCCATTACCATGGCCCTGATCGCCTCACACTCACTTCATTACTGCCACCCTGACCCCCCTCGCACTCACTCCATCATCGGCGCACTGACCCTCTCGCATTCAGTCCATAACCGTCACACTTTAACCCTCATACGCACTCCATCAATGTCTCCCATCAACGTCACTCTGACTGACTCACACTCACTTTTCACCATCATCATGATCCCCACACACTCACTCTGTCACTGTCACACCAGCCCACTCACACTCACTCCATCACCGGCACACACTCTCACACTCACTCCATAACTGTCACACTTAAACCCGCACACTCACTCCTTCAATGTCTCCCAGACCGCTTACATCCACTCCATCGCTGTCTCACTGATTCCCTCAGACACACTCCATCACCGTCACCCTGACCCCCTCACTCTCTCTCTCGATCACTGGCAGCCTTCCCCTCTCACACTCACTCCGTGAACGCCTCCCTGACACCCTCAAACGCACTCCATTACAGTCACCCTGACCCCTCACTCCATCACTGTCACACTGATTCCCTCAGACACACACCATCACCGTCACCTTGAACCCCTCACACTCTCTCGATCACTGTCACCCTTCCTCCTCACACTCACTCCGTCACCGCCTCCCTGACACCCTCAAACGCACTCCATTACAGTCACCCTCACCCCTCACACTCCCTCCATCAGTCAGCCTGACCCCGTTTCACTCAATCTATCACAGTCACCCTGACACCCTCACACTGACTTCATCACCGTCACCATGATCCCCACACACTCACCCCGTCATTCTCACACCGGCCCACTCACACTCACTCCATCAGTCAGCCTGACCCCCTTAAACGGACTCTATCACCTTCACCTGACCCCCTCACACTCACTCCACCACCATCAGCCCGACCCCATCACACACACTCCATCACCGTCACCCTAAACACATCACACTCACTCCATCACCGGCACACTCACCCCCTTACACTCCATCACTTTCTCCCTTGCCCCCTCACACTCACACCATCATTGTCACCCTGACTCCCACACACTCAATCCATCACCGGCACACTCACGCTCTCACACTCACTCCATCACTGTCACCATTATCCCCACACACTCACTCCGTCAGTGTCACACCTGCCCACTCACACTCACTCCATTACTGTAACCCTGACCCGCTAACACTGACTCCATCAGTCAGCCTGACCCCCTCACACTCACTCCATCACCATCACCCTGCCGCCCTCACACTCACTGCATCAACGTCACACTGCCCCCCTTACACTCACTGCATCAGCGGCACACTCACCCTCTCACACTCACTCCATCATTATCACGATTATCCCCACACACTCACTCCGTCAGTGACACACCGGTCCACTAACACTCACTCCATCACTGTCATCCGGACCCCATCACACTTACTCCATCAGTCAGCCTGACTTCTCACACTCACTCCATCACCGTCACACTGCCCCCTCACACTCACTCCATCACCGTCACATTGACCCCCTCATACTCACTCCATTAACGTCACGATGACCCTCTGACACTCACTCCATCACCGCCATCCTGACCCCCTCACACACACTACATCACCGTCGCTCTGACCCCTACACACTCACTCCACCACCGTCAAACTGACCGTCTCACTGACTGTCTCACACTCACTCCATCATTGTCTCCCTGACTCTCTCACATTTACTCCATAACCGTCACCCTGACCCCTCACACTCACGCCATCACTGTCAGCCTGTACCCCTCACACACAGTCCCGCACAGTGTCACTGACCCCCTCACACTCACCCCGTCTCTGTCACTCAATCCCCCTCACACTCATCAACGTCACTGTCACACCGGCCCACTCACACTCACTCCGTCACCGTCTCATTGACCCTCTCACACTCACTCGATCACTGTCACCTTAACACCCTCACACTCACTCCATCACTGTCACCCTGACTCTCCAATACTCACTCCATTACCGTCACACAGACCCTCTCACATTCACCCCATCATTGTCACGCTGACTCTCTCACACTCACTCCATCACTGTCACCCTGACCCCTCACACTCACTCCATCACTGTCACCCTGACTCCTCCATACTCACTCCATCACCGTCACACAGACCCTCTCACACTCACGCCATCACTGTCAGCCTGACTCCCTCACACTCACTCCCGCACAGTCACACTGACCCCCTCACACTCACTCCATTTCTGTCAGTCTATCCCCCTTACACTCATCAACGTCATTGTCATACCGACCCACTCACACTCACTCCGTCAGCGTCACCCTGATCCCCTAACACACACTCCATCACCATCACCATGAATACCTCACACTTACTCCATTACCTTCACACTAACCCTCTCACCCTCACTCGATCACTGTCACCTTAACACCCCCACACTCACGCCATCACTGTCACCCTGACACCTCACACTCACTCCATCAGTCAGCCTGACCCTCTTACGCTCACTCGATCACAGTCACCCTGACTGATTCACACTCACTTCATCACCATCACCATGATCCCCACACACTCACTCTGTCACTGACACACCGGCCCACTCACACTCACTCCATCACTGTCACCCTGACCCCCTCACACTTACTCCATCACCGTCACCTGACCCCTCACACTCACGCCATCACTGTCAGCCTGACTCCCTCACACTCACTCCCGCACAGCCACACTGACCCCCTCACACTCACTCCGTCTCTGTCACTCAATCCCCCTCACACTCATCAATGTCACTGTCACACGGGCCCACTCACACTCACTCCATCATTGTCACCCTGACCCTCTCACACTCACTCCATCACCGGAAAACCACCCTCTCACACTCACTCTGTCACTGTCACCATAACCCCTCACACTCACTGCATCACCGTCACACTGACGCCCTCAGACACACTCCATTACCATGGCCCTGATCGCCTCACACTCACTTCATTACTGCCACCCTGACCCCCTCACACTCACTCCACCACCATCAGCCCGACCCCATCACACACACTCCATCACCGTCACCCTGAACACATCACACTCACACCATCACCGGCACACTCACCCCCTTACACTCCATCACTTTCTTCCTTACCCCCTCACCCTCACACTATCACTGTCACCCTAACCCCCTCACACTCACTCCATCACTCTCAACCTGACCACCTCACATTCGCTCTATTAAAGTCACTTACGTTCACTTCATCACCGTAACAATGGCCCCCACACACTCATACTCCATCACAGTCACACCAGAGCACGCACACTCACTCCATCATTGTCACCCTGACCCCCTCACACTCACTCCATCACCGTTACCATGACCCCCTCATACTCACTCCATCACCGTCACCATGGCCCCCTCACACTCACTCCATCACTGTCACCCTGACCGCCTCACACTCACAACAACACTGTCACCCTGACGCTCTCACACTCACTCCATCACCGTCACCATGACCCACTCACATTCACTCCATCACCGGCACACTCACCCTCTCACACTCACTCCGTCACTGTGTCAACATTATCCCCACACAGTCACTCCATTAGTTTCACACCGGCCTATTCACACTCTCTCCATGACTGTCACCCTGAACCCCTCATACTCACTCCATTAACGTCACCCTGACTCTCTCACACTCACTCCATCACCGCCACCCTGACACACTCACACACACTCCATCACCGTCGCCCTGACCCCTACACACTCACTCCATCTCTGCCACTTAATCCCTCTCACCCTCATCAACGTCACTGTCACACCGGTCCACTCACACTCACTCCGTCAGCTTCACCCTGACTACCTAACACTCACTCCATCACCGTCACAATGAACCCCTCACACTCACTCCATCACCGTCACATTGACACTCTCACACTCAAGCCATCACTGTCAGCCTGACCCCCTCACACTCACTCTTGCACAGTACACTGACCCCCTCAGACTCACTTCATCTCTGTCACTCAATCCCCCTCACATTCATCAACGTCACTGCCACACCGGCCCACTCACACTCACTCCATCACCGTCATCCTGACCGCCTAACACTCACTCCATCACCGTAACCATGAACCCCTCACACTCACTCCATCACCGTCACACTGATCCTATTACACTCACTCGATCACTGTCACTTTAACACCCTCACACTCACGCCATTACTGTCATCCTGACACCTCACACTCACTCCATCAGTCAGCCTGACCCCCTTACACTCACTCGATCACAGTCAAACTGAGTGACACACACTCACTTCATCACCGTCACTATGATCCCTACACACTGACTCCGTCCCGGTCACACCGGCTCACTCACAATCATTCCATCACTGTCACCCTGACCGCCTCACACTCACGTCATCCCTGTCACCATGACACCCTCACACTCACGCCTGCAATGTCACACTGATTCCCTCAGACACACTACATCACCGTCACCCTGACCCCCTGACTCTCTCTCGATCACTGTCACACTACCCCCTCACACCCAATCCGTCATCGCCTCCATGACACCCTCAAACGCACTCCATTACAGTCACCCTGACCCCTCACACTCCCTCCATCAGTCAGCCTGACCCCCTTTCACTCACTCTATTGCTGTCACCCTGACTACCTCACACTCACTCAATCACCTTCACCTAACCCCCTCATACTCACTCCATCACCGCCATACTGACACACTCAAACTCACTCCATTACAGTCACTATGACCACTACACACTCACTGCATCACCATCACAACATCCCACTTACACTCACTATATCGGTGTCACTCTGCCCCTCTCACACTCACACCATTAATGTCACCCTGACCCTCTCACACTCACTCCATCAATGTCACACAGATCTACTCACACACACTCCATCACCGCATCGCTGACCCCAGGGCACTCACTCCATCACCGTCGCCCTGACACCTACACACTCACTCCACCACCGTCACACTGACTGCCTCACACTCACTCCATCATTGTCTCAATGACGCTCACACACTCACTCCATCACTGTCAGCCTGACCCCCTCACACTCACTTCTGCACAGTTACACTGCCCCCCTCGCACTCACTCCATCTCTGGCACTCAATCCCCCTCACACTCATCAACGTCACTGTCACCCTGACCCCCTAACACTCACTCCATCACCGTCACCATGAACCCCTCACACTCACTCCATCACCGTCACACTGATCCTATTACACTCACTTGATCACTGTCACCTTAACACCCTCACACTCATCGCCTCCCTGACACCCTCAAACGCACTCCATTACAGTCACCCTGACTCCTCACACTCCCTCCATCAGTCAGCCTGACCCCCTTTCACTCACTCTATTTCAGTCACCCTGACTACCTCACACTCACTCCATCACCGTCACCATGATCCCCACACACTCACTCCATCACTCTCACATTGGCCCACTCACACTCACTCCATCAGTCAGCCTGACCCCATTAAACAGACTCTATCACCTTCACCCTGACACACGCACACTCACTCCACCACTGTCACACTGACCCCCTCACATTCACTCCATTAACGTCACCCTGAAACCCTCACACTCACTCCATCACCGGCACAATGTCCCCCTCACACTCCATCAATTTCTTCCTTACCCCCTCACACTCACACGTACACCATCGCTGGTGGGCGGCACGGTGGCACAGTGGTTAGCACTGCTGCCTCACAGCGCCAGAGACCCAGGTTCAATTCCCGCCTCAGTCGACTGACTGTGTGGAATTTGCACGTTCTCCCCGTGTCTGCGTGGGTTTCCTCCGGGTGCTCCGGTTTCCTCCCACCATCCAAAGATGTACAGGGTCAGGTGAATTGGTCATACTAAATTGTCCGTAGTGTTAGGTAAGGGGTAAATGTAGGGGTGTGGGTGGGTTTCGCTTCGGCGGGTCGGTGCGGACTTGTTGGGCCGAAGGGCCTGTTTCCACACTGTAATCTAATCTAAATCGCCATGACCCCCTCACACTCACTTCACCACAATCATCCTGACCCCATCACACACACTCCATCACCATCACCCTGATTTCCTCACACTCACTCCATCACCGGCACACTCACCCCCACACACTCCATCACTTTCTCCCTTATCCCCTCACACTCACACCATCACCATCACCCTAATCCCCTCACACTGACCACCTCACACTCACTCTATCAACGTCACCCTGACTCACTTCATCACCGTAACCATGACCCCCACACACTCACACACCATCACAGTCACACTGGACCACGCACACTCACTCCATCACTGTCACCCTGACCCCCTCACACTCGCTCCATCACTGTCACTCTGTCCCTCTCACACTCGCTCCATCACAGTCACCCTGACTCCCTCACACTCACTCCATCACCGTCACACAGATCCCCTTACACACACACCATCACAGTCACCCTGACTCCCTCACACTCACTACATCACTGTCATTCTTCCCCTCTCACACTCACGTCATCACTGTCACACTGATTCCCTCAGACACACTCCATCACTGTCACCCTACCCCCTCACACTCAGTCCGTCATCGCCTCCCTGACACCCTCAAACGCACTCCACTACAGTCACCCTGACTACCTCACACTCACTCCATCAGCATCATCTAACCCCCTCATACTCACTCAATCACCGCCATCCTGACACCCTCAAACTCACACCATTGCAGTCACTGTGACCACCACACACTCACTGCATCACCATCACACCGGCCCACTCACACTCACTACATCACTGTCACTGTCCCTCTCACACTCACTCCATCACCGTCACCGTGACTCCCTCAAACTCACTCCACAACGTCACCATGACCCTCTCACACACACTTCATCACTGTTACTCTGATTCCCTCAGAGACACTCCATCACCGTCTCCCTGTCCCCCCACACTCTCTCGATCACTGTCACCCTACCCCCTCACACTCAATCATTCATCGCCTCCCTGACACCCTCAAACGCACTCCATTACAGTCACCCTAACCCCTCACACTCCCTCCATCAGTCAGCCTGACCCCCTTTCACTCACTCTATTACAGTCACCCTGACTACCTCACACTCAATCCATCACCATCACCATGATCCCCACACACTCACTCAGTCACTCTCACACCAGCCCACTCACACTCACTCCATCAGACAGCCTGACCCCCTTTAACAGACTCTATCACCTTCACCCTGGCACACTCACACTCACTCCAGCACTGTCACACTGATCCCATCACACTCACTCCATTAAAGTCACCCTGAACCACTCACACTCACTCCATCACCGTCACCCTGACCCCCTCACACTCACCACATCACCGTCACACTGAACCCCTCACACTCACTCCATTAAAGTCACCCTGACACTCTCACACTCACTCCATCACTGTCATACTGACCCCCTAACACTCAATCCATCACCGTCACCATGAACCCCTCACACTCACTCCATCACCGTAACACTGACCCTATTACACTCACTCGATCACTGTCACCTTAACACCCTCACACTCACTCCATCCGCGTCACCATGACCCCTCTCACACTCACTTCATCATTGTCACACCGGCCCACTCACACTAACTCCATCACTGTCACCCTGACCCCCTCACACTCACTTCATCCCCGTCACCATGACCCCTCTCACTCTCACTTCATCACTGTCACACTGATTCCTCAGACACACTCTATCACCGTCACCCTGACCCCCTCACACTCGCCCGATCACTGTCACCCTACCCCCTCACACTCACTGCGTCATCGCCTCCCTGACACCCTCAAACGCACTCCATTACAGTCACCCTGACCCCTCACACCACCTCCATCAGTCAGCCTGACCCCCTTTCACTCACTCTATTACAGTCACACTGACTACCTCACACTCACTATATCACTGTCACTCGGGCCCTCTCACACTCGCTGCATCGCATTCACTCTGATTCCCTCACACTCACTCCATCACCGTCACCATGATCCCCACACACTCACTCCATCACCGTCACCCTGCCTCCCACACACTCACTACATCACTGTCATTCTGCTCCTCTCTCACTCACTTCATCACTGTCACACTGATTCCGTCAGACACACTTCATCACCGTCAGCCTGACCCCCTCACACTCTCTCGATCACTGTCACCCTACCCCCCTCACACTCACTCAGTGTACGCCTCCCTGACACCCTCAAACGCACTCCATTACAGTCACCCTGACCCCTCACACTCCCTCCATCAGTCAGCCTGACCCCCTTTCACTCACTCTATTACAGTCACCCTGACTACCTCACACTCACTCCATCAACGTTCCCTAACCCCCTCATACTCACTCCATCACAGCCATCCTGACACCCTCAAACTCACTCCATTACAGTCACTACGACCACCACACACTCACTGCATCACCATCACACAGGCCCCCTCACACTCGCCCCATCATTGTCACCCTGACTCTCTCACATTCACTCCATCACCGTCACCGTGACTCCCTCACACTCACTCCATCACCGTCACCATGACCCCCTCACAATCACTTCATCACTGTCACACTGATTTCCTCAGACACACTTCATCACCGTCACCCTGGCACCCTCACATCTCTCGATCACTGTCACCCTACCCCCTCACACTCACTCCGTCATCGCCTCCCTGACACCCTCAAACACACTCAATCAGAGTCACCCTGACCACTCACACTCCCTCCATCCGTCAGCCTGATCCCCTTTCACTCACTCTATTAGTCACCCTGACTACCTCACACTCACTCCATCACCGTCACCATGGTCCCCACACACTCACTCCATCACTCTCACACCGGCCCACTCACACTCCCTCCATCAGTCAGCCTGACACACTTTCACTCACTTTATTACTGTCACCCTGACTACCTCACACTCACTCCATCACCGTCACCATGATCCCCACACACTCACTCCATCACTCTCACACCGGCCCACTCACACTCACTCCATCAGTCAGCCTGACCCCATTAAACAGACTCTATCACCTTCACCCTGACACACTCACACTCACTCCACCACTGTCACACTGACCCCCTCACACTCCATCACTTTCTCGCTTACCACCTCACACTTACACCAACACCATCACCATGACCCCCTCACACTCACTCCATCACAATCAACCTGACCCCATCACACACACTCCATCACCGTCACCCTGATTTCCTCACACTCACTCCAACACCGGCACACTCACGCCCTCACACTCCATCACTTTCTCCCTTATTCCCTCACATTCACACCATCACCATCACGCTAATCACCTCACACTCACTCCATCACCCTCACACTGATCACATCACACACACTCTATCAAAGTCACCCTGACTCACTTACACTCACTTCATCACCGTAACCATGACCCCCACACACTCACACACCATCACAGTCACACCGGCCCACGCACTCACACTCCATCACCGACACCCTGATCCCTACACACGCACTCCACCACCGTCACACTGACCGTCTCACACTCACGCCATCATTGTCTCCCTGACACTCTCACACTCACTCCATCACTGTCAGCCTGACCCCCTCACACTCACTCCTGCACAGTCACTCTGACCCCTCACAGTCACTTCATCTCTGTCAGTCTATCCCCCTCACACTCATCAGCGTCACTGTCACACCGGCCCACACACACTCACTCCATCACCGTCACCCTTACCCCCTAACACTCACTCCATCACTGTCACCATGAACCCCTCACACTCACTCCATCACCGTCACACTGACCCTATTACAGTCACTCGATCGCTGTCACCTTAACACCCTCACACTCACGCCACCACTGTCATCCTGACATCTCACACTCACTCCATCAGTCAGCCTGACCCCCTTACACTCACTCGATCACAGTAACCCTGACTGACTCACACTCACTTCATCACCATCACTATGATCCCCACACACTCACTCTGTCCCTGTCACACCGGCCCACTCACACTCACTCCATCATTGTCCCCCGGACCCCGTCACACTCACTTCATCCCAGTCCCCAGGACCCCCTCACACTCACTCCATCACTGTCAGCCTGACCCCCTCACACTCACTCCTGCACAGTCACTCTGACCCCTCACAGTCACTTCATCTCTGTCATTCAATCCCCCTCACACTTATCAACGTCACTGTCACACCGGCCCACACACACTCAGTCCATCACCGTCACCCTTGCCCCCTAACACTCACTCCATCACTGTCACCATGAACCCCTCACACTCACCCCATCACCATCACACTGTCCCTATTACACTCACTCAATCACGGTCACCTTAACACACTCACATCAGGCGTTCACTGTCATCCTGACACGTCACACTCACTCCATCAGTCAGCCTGACCCCCTTACACTCACTCGATTACTGTAACCCTGACTGACTCACACTCACTTCATCACCATCACTATGATCCCCACACACTCACTCTGTCCCTGTCACACCGGCCCACTCACACTCAGTCCATCATTGTCCCCCGGACCCCGTCACACTCACTTCATCCCAGTCACCAGGACCCCCTCACACTCACTTCATCACTGTCACACTGATTACCTCAGGCACACTCCATCACCGGCACCCTGATCCCTACACACGCACTCCACCACCGTCACACTGACCGTCTCACACTCACGCCATCATTGTCTCCCTGACACTCTCACACTCACTCCATCACTGTCAGCCTGACCCCCTCACACTCACTCCTGTACAGTCAATCTGACCCCTCACAGTCACTTCATCTCTGTCATTCAATCCCCCTCACACTTATCAACGTCACTGTCACACCGGCCCACACACACTCACTCCATCACCGTCACCCTTGCCCCCTAACACTCACTTCATCACTGTCACCATGAACCCCTCACACTCACTCCATCACCATCACACTGTCCCTATTACACTCACTCAATCACGGTCACCTTAACACACTCACATCACGCCTTCACTGTCATCCTGACACGTCACACTCACTCCATCAGTCAGCCTGACCCCCTTACACTCACTCGATTACTGTAACCCTGACTGACTCACACTCACTTCATCACCATCACTATGATCCCCACACATTCACTCCGTCCCTGTCACAACGGCCCCCTCACACTCACTCCATCACTGTCACCCTGACCCCCTCACACTCACTTCATCCCAGTCACCATGACCCCCTCACACTCAGTTCATCACTGTCACAATGATTCCTTCAGACACACTTCATCACCGTCAGCCTGACCCCATCACACTCTCTCGATCGCAGTCACTCTACCCCCTCACACTCACTCTGTCATCGCCTTCCTGACACACTCAAACACACTCCATTACAGTCACCCTGACCCCTCACACTCCCTCCATCAGTCAGCCTGACACACTTTCACTCACTTCATTACAGTCACCCTGACTAACTCACACTCACTCCATCACCGTCACCATGATCCCCACACACTCACTCCGTCACTCTCATACCAGCAGACTAACACTCACTCCATCAGTCAGACGGACCCCCTTAAATAGACTCTATCACCTTCACCCTGACATACTCACACTCACTCCACTATTGTCACACTGTCCCACTCACTCTCACCCCACCACTGTCACACTTACCCACTCACACTCACTCCAACACCGTCACCCTGACCCCCTGACACTCACACCATCACCGTCACCATGAACCCCTCACACTCACTCCATCACCGACACACTGACCCTATTACACTCACTCGATCACTGTCACCTTAACACCCTCACACTCACGCCATCACGGTCATTCTGACACGTCATACTCTCTCCATCAGTCAGCCTGACCCCCTTACACTCACTCGATCACTGTCACCCGGACTGACTCACACTCACTTCATCACCATCACTATGATCCCCACACATTCACTCCGTCCCTGTCACACCGGCCCCCTCACACTCACTCCATCACTGTCACCCTGACCCCCTCACACTCACTTCATCCCAGTCACCATGACCCCCTCACACTCACTTCATCAGTGTCACAATGATTCCTTCAGACACACTTCATCACCGTCAGCCTGACCACTTCACACTCTCTCGATCACAGTCACTCTACCCCCTCACACTCACTCTGTCATCGCCTCCCTGACACACTCAAACACACTCCATTACAGTCACCCTGACCCCTCACACTCCCTCTATCAGTCAGCCTGACACACTTTCACTCACTTTATTACTGTCACCCTGACTACCTCACACTCACTCCATCACCGTCACCATGATCCCCACACACTCACTCCGTCACTCTCACACCAGCCCACTCACACTCACTCCATCAGTCAGACGGACCCCCTTAAACAGACTCTATCACCTTCACCCTGACACACTCACACTCACTCCTCTATTGTCACACTGTCCCACTCACTCTCACCCCACCACTGTCACACTTACCCACTCACACTCACTCCATCACCGTCACCCTGACCCCCTGACACTCACACCATCACCGTCACCATGAACCCCGCACACTCACTCCATCACCGACACACTGACCCTATTACACTCACTCGATCACTGTCACTTTAACACCCTCACACTCATGCCATCACGGTCATTCTGACACGTCATACTCTCTCCATCAGTCAGCCTGACCCCCTTACACTCACTCGATCACAGTCACCCTGACTGACTCACACTCACTTCATCACCATCACTATGATCCCCACACATTCACTCCGTTCCTGTCACACCAGCTCACTCTCACCCATTCCATCACTGTCACCCAGACCCCCACACACTCACTTCATCCCCGTCACCATGGCCCCCTCAAACTCACTTCATCACTGTCACAATGATTACCTCAGACACACTCCATCACCGTCGCCTGACCCCTACACAAGCACTTCACCACCGTCACACTGACCGTCTCACACTCACGCCATCATTGTCTCCCTGACTCTCTCACATTCACTCCATCAGTGTCAGCCTGACCCCCTCACACTCAACCCTGTACAGTCACTCTGACCCCCTCACACTCACTCCATCTCTGTCATTCAATCCTGCTCACACTCATCAACGTCACTGTCACACCGGCCCACTACACTCACATCATCACCGTCACCCTGACCCCCTAACACTCACTCCATCACCGTCACCATGAACCTCTCACACTCACTCCATTACCATCACACTGACCCTATTACACTCAGTCAATCACGGTCACCTTAACAAACTCACACTTACGCCATCACTGTCATCCTGACACCTCACACTCACTCCATCAGTCAGCCTGACCCGCTTACACTCAATCGATCGCAGTCACCCTGACTTACTCACACTCACTTCATCACCATCACTATGATACCCACACATTCACTCCGTCCCTGTCACACCGGCCCCCTCACACTCACTCCATCACTGTCACCCTGACCCCCTCACACTCACTTCATCCCAGTCACCATTACCCCCTCACACTCACTTCATCACCGTCGCCTGACCCCTGACAACTCACTCCATCAGTCAGACGCCTTAAACAGACTCTATCACCTTCACCCTGACACACTCACACACTCCACTATTGTCACACTGTCCCACTCATTCTCACCCCACCACTGTCACACTTACCCACTCACACTCACTCCATCACCGTCACCCTGACCCCCTGACACTCACACCATCACCGTCACCATGAACCCCTCACACTCACTCCAACACCGACACACTGACCCTATTACACTCACTCGATCACTGTCACCTTAACACCCTCACACTCACGCCATCACGGTCATCCTGACACGTCATACTCACTCCATCAGTCAGCCTGACCCCCTGACACTCACTCGATCACAGTCACCCTGACTGACTCACACTCACTTCATCACCATCACTATGATCCCCACACATTCACTCCGTTCCTGTCACACCGGCCCACTCACATCCATTCCATCACTGTCACCAGGACCACCACACACTCACTCCATCACCGTCACCATGACCCCCTCACACTCACTTCATCACTGTCACACTGATTACCTCAGACACACTCCATCACCGACACCCTGACCCCCTCAGACACAGTCCATCACTGTCACCCTACCCCCTCACACTCATTCCGTGTTCGCCTCCCTGACACCCTCAAACGCACTCCATTACAGTCACCCTGACCACTCACACTCCCTCCATCAGTCAGCCTGACCCTCTTTCACTCACTCTATTGCAGTCACCCTGACTAACTCAAACTCACTCCATCACCGTCACCATGATCCCTACACTCTCACTCGGTCACTCTCACACCGGCCCACTCACACTCACTCCATCACTGTCACACTGGCCCCCTCACACTCACTCCATTAACGTCACCCTGAACCCCTCACACTCACTCCATCACCGGCACACTGACCCCTTCATACTCCGTCACTTTGTCCCTTACCCCCTCACCATCACATCATCACCATCCCCAGAACCCCCTCACACTCACTCCACCACAATCAACCTGACCCCATCACACACACTCCATCACCGTCACCCTGAATTCCTCACACTCACTCCATCACCGGCACACTCACCCCCTCACTCTCCATCACTTTCTCCCTTATCCCCTCACACTCACACCAAAACCATCACCCTAACCTCCTCACACTCACTCCATCACCCTCACACTGACCAGCTCACACTCACTCTATCAAAGTCACCCTGACTCACTTACACTCACTTCATCACCGTAACCATGACCCCCACACACTCACACACCATCACAGTCACACCGGCCCACGCACACTCACTCCATCACTGTCACCCTGATCCCCTTACACTCACTCAATCACCGTCACCCTGCCTCCCTCACATTCACTCGATCACCGTCACAATGACCACCTCACACTCACCCTATCACCGTCACCCTGACCCCCTCACACTCACTCCATTACCATCACACTAACCATCCTCACTCACGCAATCACCTTCACCCTGACCCCTACACAGTCACTCCATCACACTCACACCGGTCCACAAACACTCGATCCATCACCATCACCCTAACCCCCTCACACTCACTCCATCATTGCCTCCCTGACACCCTCAAACGCACTCCATTACAGTCACCCTGACCCCGCACAATCCCTCCATCAGTTAGCCTGACCCTCTTACACTCACTCTATCACAGTCACTCTGACCCCCTCACACTCACTTCATCACCGTCACCTTTATCCCCACAGACTCACTCCATCACTGCCACACCGGCACACTCACACTCAATCCATCACTGTCACCCTGACTCACTCACACTCACTCCATCATCCTCACACAGACCACCTCACACTCACTCTATCAAAGTCACCCAGACTCCCTCACACCCACTCCATCACCATAACACTGATTCCCACACAATCACTCCATCACATTTCCCGACCCCCCACACTCACTCCATCACCGTCACCCTGACCCCCTCACACTCACTCCATCGCCATCACACTGACCACCTCACACTCACTCCATCACCATCATCCTGACCCTCTCACAGTCACTCCTTCACTCTCACCCTGACCCCCACACAGTTACTACATCACTGTCACACCGGCCCACGCACACTCACTCCATCACCATCACACTGACCACCTCACACTCACTCCATCACCATTACCCTAACCCCCTCACACTCACTCCATCACTGCCTCACTTACACCCTCAAACACACTCCATTACAGTCACCCTGACCCCTCGCACTCACTCCATCAGTTAGCCCTACAGTCACTATGACTCACTCCATCACTGCCACACCGGCACACTCACACTCTCTCCATCACCATTACCCTAACCCCCTTACACTCACTCTATCACAGTCACCCTGACGCCCTCACACTCACTTCATAACCGTCACCTTTATCCCCACAGACTCACGACATCACTGTCACTTCGGCCCACTCACACTTACTCCATCAATGTCACCCTGACCCCCTCTCACTCACTCCATCACCGTCAACCTTATACCCTCACACACACTCCATCACCGTCACACTGACCACCTCATACTCATCTATCAAAGTCACAAAGATTCCCTCACACTCACTTCATCACTATCACACAGGCCCACGCACACTCACTCCATCAATGTCTCCCTGACCCCATCACACCCTCTCCATCACCATTACCCTGCCCACTCTTACCCACTCCATCACCGTAACACTGATTCCCTCACACTCATTCCATCACCTTCCCCCGACCCTCTCACACTCACTCCATTACCGTCAACCTAACACCCTCTCACTCACTCCATCACCATCACACTGACCACCTCACACTCACACCAACACCATCACACTGACTCCGTCAGACACACTCCATCACCGTCACCCTGACCCCCTCACACTCTTTCGATCACTGTCAACCTATCCCACTCACACCCAATCCGTCATCGCCTCCCTGACACCCTCAAACGCACTCCATTACAGTCACCCTGACCCCTCACACTCCCTCCATCAGTCAGCCTGACCCCCTTTCACTCACTCTATTACAGTCACCCTGACTACCTCACACTCACTCCATCACCGTCACCTAACCCCCTCATACTCACTCCATCACCGCCATCCTGACACCCTCAAACTCACTCCATTATAGTCACTATGACCACCACACACTCACTGCATCAACATCACACTGGTCCACTCACACTCACTACATCACTGTCACACTGACCCCCTCACACTCACTCCATTAACGTCACGCTGACCCCCTCACACTCACTCCATCAACGTGACACTGATATTCTCACACACACACTCCATCACTGCCACCCTGACCCCTGCACATTCAGTCCACCACCGTCACACTGACCATCTCACACTCACTCCATCATTGTCTCCCTGACTCTCTCACACTCACGCCATCACTGTCAGCCTGACCCCCTCACACTCACTCCTGCAACAGTCACACTGACCCCCTCATATCACTCCATCTCTGTCACTCAATCACCCTCACACTCATCAACGTCACTGTCACACCGGCCCACTCACACTCACTCCATCACCGTCACCATGAACCCCTCACACTCACTCCATCACCGTCACACTGACCCTATTACACTCACTCGATCACAGTCACCCTGACCCCCTAACACTCACTCCATCACCGTCACCATGAACCCCTCACACTCACTCCATCACCGTCACCATGATCCCCACACACTGACTCCGTCACTCTCACAGCGGCCCAATAAAACTCACTCCATTCGTCAGCCTGACCCCCTTAAACAGACTCTATCACCTTCACCCTGATCCACTCACACTCACTCCATCACTGTCACACTGACCCCCTCACACTCACTCCATTAACGTCACCCTGAACCCCTCACACTCACTCCATCACCAGCACAATGACCCCCTCACACTCCATCACTTTCTCCCTTACCCCCTCACACTCACACCATCACCATCACCATGACCCCCTCACACTCACCCCACCACAATCAACCTGACCCCATCACACAACTCCATCACCATCACCCTGTTTTCCTCACACTCACTCCATCACCGTAACCATGACCCCCACACACACTCACACACCATCACTGTCACTTTGACCCCCTCACACTCACTCCAACACCGTCACACTGACCGTCTCACATTAACTCGATCACCGTCACACTGACCACCTCACAAGCACCCTATCACCGTCACCCTGACCCCCTCACACTCACTTCATTACCATCACACTGACCATCCACACTCACTCCTTCACCCTCACCCCCAAACAGTCACTCCATCACTCTCACACCGGCCCACGCACACTCGCTCCATCACCATCACCCTAACCCCCTCACACTCACTCCATCACTGCCTCCCTGACACCCTCAAACGCACTCCATTACAGTCACCCTGACTCCCACACTCCCTCCATCAGTTAGCCTGACCCTCTCACACTCACTCCATCACCCTCACACAGACCACCTCACACTCACTCTATCAAAGTCATCCAGACTCCCTCACACTCACTTCATCACCATCACACCGGCCCACGCACACTCAGTCCATCACTGTCACCCTGACTCCCTTACACCCACTCCATCACTGTCACCCTGACTCCTCACACTCACTCCATCACTGTCACCCTGCCCCGCCTCACAACCACTCCATCACCGTAACACTGATTCCCACACACTCACTCCATCACCTTGCCCCGACCCCCACGCTCAGTCCATCACCGTCACCCTGACCCCCTCACACTCACTCCATCACCATCAGACTAACCTTCTCACACTCACTCCATCACCGTCATCCTGACCCTCTCACAGTCACTCCTTCACCCTCATCCTGACCCCGACACAGTTACTCTATCACTGCCACACCGGCCCACGCACACTCGCTCCATCATGGTCACCCTAACCCCCTCACACTCACTCCATCACTGCCTCCCTGACACCCTCAGCACACTCCATCACCGTCACCCTGACTCCCTCACACTCACTCCTTCACCGTCATACTGATCGCCTCATACTCACTCCATCACTGTCACCCTGACACCCTCACAGTCACTCCATCACCATCACCCTGACCTCCCCTCCCTCATTCCATCACCGTCACCCTGCCCCCCTCACTCTCACTATGTCACACATTGCCGCACACCGCCCTCATCATCTCGCTCACCACCACTCACTCCACCACCATCACTCTCACAGCCGCACAAAATCCCCACCGTCCCACACACACCCACACACTCCACCATTATCACAAACGCTGCCACACACTACCCACACTTTCATGCTCTGCCACCTCACTTCACCACCATCATACACACTGCCCTACCCCACCCCCACCGACACGCTCACCCCCACGCCCTCCTCCACCATCACATATACTGCCCCACACCACCTCCACCGTCACGCTCACTCCCATACACTCCAACACTCTCACACACACTGCCCCACAACACGCCCACCGTCACGCTCACACCCAAACACTCCACCACCCTCTCACACATTGTCCCACAACGCCCTCACCGTCATGCCCACACCCACACACTCCACCTCCATCACACACACTGCCCGCACCACCGCCACCGTCACGCTCACCCCCACACTCTCCACCACCCTCACACACACTGCACCACACCGCCCTCACCGTCATGCTCACGACCATCACACTCTACCGCCATCACACACAATGCCTCAAACCACACCCACTGTCAGGCCTACCCTCACACTCTCCCCTACTGTCACGTTCACTCTCCTGCACAGTCGCCCACCATCACACTCATTCCACCACACAATGCCCCACTGTCATGCTCACTCACCCTGCACAAAGCCTCACAATCAGACTCACTCAAATACATTCTTCCCCATTGCATCGCTCATTCCCCCAAACACAGCCACAACCTGATTCTCAGACCCCGTGCACTCCCCCACCATCACGCTCAGTCTCCCGCATATTCCCACTGTCCCGTACACTCCCCAGCACACGCCCCCATCGTCATACTCACTTCCTCACACTCTCCCACACCGTCACGCTCTCTCCCCCACACCTTCCCCCACCATCAGGCTCATTCCCTTACACACTCCCCCCGCATCACGCTCACACGCCCACGCAGTCTCCCACCATCACACCCATCACACACCTTAAACTGAGCTCCTGCCTGTGAACACCGACCAAGTTGATCCCCTCTAAATGGCCTTTGACTCCATCCCCATTCTAATTCCTGAGTAACAGACAGTATGTCTCACACAATGTGTTCTGTTTGTGATAACTTGTTGTACTAGTCTCAGCCACAGACTATGGTGCCACTCCACCTGTTACCCCCTAGTAACGGCTCATGTTCGCAGACCCACTGTGTCCCCGAGCAATGGCGTTTGGCCCAAGCTCCATACAGTTGCCGAACAATAGCCTGACATGCCGCCCCAATCTCTGTTGCCTAACATCGGCCTGAAGATCGACAACCCTCTTCTGTTCCCCCAGCACCGAAGGATTCGAGGAAGACAGCAACGTTGGGAGGTTATGATTGCAAAATGGCAAGAGAGTGAATGAGATTAGGGAAGGCAACGACAGTGGAATTGAGTGTGTAAATGGGAAAAGGAGAGAGAAATAGCAGCGCAATGTGAGAGTGAGAGAGATATATGAAGGGAGAGGGACAAAGGGAACAAGGTGAATTCTGCTGATAGCCAAGTTGGAGTGGGAGACCCAGAAGTGCGAGTAAGGGCAGAGGGAGTTAAACCCATCTCCTGAGCTCAGGGCGCAGTGCCCTCCCCTTCCCTGAGGATCAGGACTTGGGGCTGAGTCTGTCTCACTCCAGCTCAGCTTCTCCAACAAAAAGGCACACAACAACATCGGTCACTCTGCTGCTCGGCATGCTTTAATCAACATTTTTATTGTTTACAAATGGAAGTGAAGGATATAGTCAGTGGGATGGTGCCTTTTCTCACTGGCCCCTGAGTTGTGAGAAACATTGAAATGTTACCCTGTAACCCCCCTGTGGGATAAAGATGGACAAACCAGCGCGACCCTCAGTCTGTTACCATAGCGACAGCCTGCTCCATCGATGAAACACTTCACTGAAATGAGAAAATCCCGGATGGATTGATTAATGAGGGAATTTGATGGATGGATGGATTTGGGTGAAGGGATATTTCAGCACATTCTTCAGCTGTTGCCTGAACTTAGTCTGGGTCACGGCATAAATCACGGTGTTTGTGCAGCAACTGAGGAGCTGCAGCATGAAGCCCAATTCCCGCACAAAGCCATCGAGATACACAGTCGTATTACCAATATACCAAATCCGACTCCATATAGAATACAACATTAACGTTGACCATAACAATATGAAATTGGCCGAGATCACAAACAGTAAAATGATGGATTTTTTTCGGTTTCTCATTTCAGTGTCAGACTGAGCGTTCCCATTGGTGTGAGTGCGGAGTCTCCTGCGGGCTCTGCTGGTCACTAAAATGTGTCTGACGGTGAGAACATTGAGCAGCAGAATCAGGAGAAATGGGACACACGGGGTTAGAATGTGGTGGAGGAACTCGATTGTGACCCAGACAATGTAGAATGCAACAGCGTCTGTTACCTCACAAAACCAGGGGTCGTTCCACATCCAATACCGAGCCGTGAGCATGAAATACCAGGAAATGTTCTTTAAACAGCTCAGCACAGTCACTGCTCCCAGAACCACAGCCGCCGTTTTCTCACTGCAATATTTACTTTTCAGCTTCTGGCAACAAATGGCCACAAACCGATCAAAGGTGAAAGTGACGGTGAACCAGACAGAGCAGTCAGTGGCTGCATAAAGCAGGACGGCGTGGATATTACACACGGGGACAGAGTAACTCAGGAAATAAAACTGTTCCCGATAAACAATAGGAATGTGTCTCAGGATCAGGTCGAGGATAATGACCAGGAGATCCGCCGCTGCCATGGCCCCCAGGTAACATCTGACACATGGAGACAATCCACAATCTTTATAAAGCAGGACGTAGATGGTCACTACGTTAACTGTGAGGAAGGAAAACAAACCCATTATCCATCAGCCTGGAGGCAAAGGGACCCGTTTGATTGGGGACCCAGTGAGATTTTCAAATGTGTCCCTGTATTCAGAGATTTATTAAAATAATTTGAGCTGGAATAACAAATGGGAAGGTCTGAATTACTGACAAAAATGTGACATAAACCACAAGAAACCCTCCCTCCCCAAACACACAGAGACACATCCATAAGGACAGATGCTTTCTGGAACATTCCCACACACTCGATCGCTCGACAGCAGACACAGGTCACTCCTTCCCAGTTCCTAATACGGAGGGTGGAAATATTGCTGTCCTGAAGGATTCTCTCCCAGTTTCTTGAATACAAACGGAGATTGGGAATTTCTGTATTTTGGACTAAATTGTAGTCGATCCTGTGTCGTGAAGAAATGTAAATGCAGGGAAAACGTATTCACCCCTTTAACTGCCTGAGGAGCCTTTGGAACAGTGTCTCCTTCTCTCCCTGGAACGGGATTTCTTCCCTCGGGATCCTATCATTTGTTCAATTCACTGACATCCGGCCATTCACAAACAATGTCAGGGACAGAACGTTCCGGGGAATGTCAGTTATAGAATGTTGGGGACTGAACGTTCCGGGGAATGCCAGTTATAGAATGTCGGGGACAGAAATTTCCAGAGAATGTCAGTGAAAGAATGTTGTGGATAGAGCATTCCGGGGAATGTCAGTTATAGAATGTAGGGACAGAACGTTCCGGGGAATGTCAGTTATAGAATGTCGGAGACAGAACGTGCCGGGGAATGTCAGTTATAGAATGTCGGAGAGAGAACCTTCCAGGGAATGTCAGTTAGAGAATATCGAGGGCAGAACGTTCTGGGGAATGTCAGTTATAGAATGTTGGGGACAGAACGTTCCGGGGACTGTCAGTTATAGAAGTTCGGGGGCACAACGTTCCAGGGAACTCCTTGACCTGTCCAACAACTTTCCCCACTACCCACCCCACCAACATGATGTACTGTGCGCAGGCTACATATCCATCCAGCACGCTGAGCTGCACTGACTACATCATTGCATAATCTCTAAACTTATTCACTAGATAGTCTATTCACCACAACGACCTGTGCAATAATCACCCGTGAATTAACCTGCAAACTTGGAGCAGTTACCCTCCCCTCATGTAGAGCTGTGCACCCCACCCCAGTGCATTGCTCAGTAACACTGTGTTAGATCACTGCCCAGTGTGGGGAAACTTGCATCCCATGCTGGAAGTGACAGGATGTGCAGCTCCCACCCATTTCCAGCTCCATGTCTAGATTAGAGTGATGCTGGAAAAGCTCAGCAGTTCAGGCAGCATCCGAGGAGGAGTAAAATAGACGTTTCAGGGAAAAGCCCTTTATCAGGAATGAATGTTGTTACCCGAAACGTTGATTTTACTCCTCCTCGGATGCTGCCTGAACTGCTAAGCTTTTCCAGCATCACTCGAATCGAGACTCTGGTTTCCAGCATCTGCAGTCATTGTTTTTACACAACTCCATATCTCCATTGTGCCATGACAAGGGGGTGCTGTGAGTGTGAACATCACTGCCAGAGAGAGATGGTGGGGGTATCAGTTTAGATATCACCACAAGAGAGGGGTTTAGGGTATAGACAGAGAGGGGGAGACTGAGAGACAGTGTCATAGAAGGATGTGTTCCCAGGTTTCAGAATGCTGAAATGTAGACACTTCGATAACATCCTGTAACATGAGCCAGTCTTCCCAGGAAAGATGGGAAAAAGGGATATTGATGTGAGGTCAGATGAGCATTTGTTCTGCATCTTTGTAACAGGAAGTGGTTTCAACAGAATCTATGACCCATTCGGCAGATTATAACAGTAAATTATTTTTGTTTGCTTTTCCTTGAGTGTGACAGAGAGATTGTCCAAACGAGGCTGAGCTAGTTTCCTGGTGCTGTCGTACCGAACTCCCCTCATTAACTACCCAACCCACCCTTTCATTCAGTAACAGCCCGATTCTGCCACCCATCATAACTGGAGGTACTCACCACCACCCGGTTATCTCTGGATATTCCGACGATGGCAATTACACCACGGTTTGTTGACAGGGCACGGAGGTCCTGGTTGATGTGCTAGTATAGAGGGAGACCATTCATTTCCCAGAGAGAGCCACACCACCAGACCCACCGAGCATGGTCTGAGCTCACCACCCAGCTCAGTGCGGTATCTGCAGTCTGAGGAAATGTCCAGCAATACGGGACAAGCATCAAAACGCTTCCCCGCTCTGTCAGGGTAAAGGTCACTGTGTCCTCTCTGATCCCTCGCACTCACTGTATATCTGTTACAGCACCTACACCCAAACAAGGCTCATGCTCTACCACTCTCACTGCTGCATGCAGCACCTTCCCCTCCACCCCATCTCTCTCTCTCTCTCTCTCCCCTCCACTTTCCCCACACCAACAGCATTGCATGGATCTAACACTGTGTCCTGACTCCCTCCGAACCCCTCCCTATATTTCCCCACCGACACCAGCACTAACAGCAGGACCATTCACTCCCATCCTTAGTCCCTCCCTCTCTTCTTCCCATTCCAGGAGAAACAGCCTGTAAAAGGACATAAAGGGCCAAGCTGGGTGGTGGAGTGCCCGATATCCGTTCCCTCACTCCCCCTTCCCCCGCCATGTGTGTGTGTGGGGGGTTCCATGGTATGAGCCGGAGCGGATGGGGAAGCCTCGTGTGGAGATTCTGAAACATCCACGTCCCACCGACCGAGTAATGAGCAATGTTCAGTGAAGGGCAATTCTCACTTTAAAACCACTAGCAGCTCTGTTTCCCCCCGGCACAACTTATAAGCTGTGGCCCTGATGCCATCGCCCTTTTGTGTTGAGCTGCTACAAATGGAATCCCCACGGTCTCGGTGGGCTCACAACACATCGTCACCACTACCTCCCAGGAAGGGAATATGGAGGCTCCCTCATACACCTCCCTCTGTGAACAGCTCAGATACTGAAACTAATCTGTGATAGTTACTGCTCTCCCCACTTGTCCTGACATCTTCAACAATCTGTGCTCATATACAACAGCGCTCTCTGCTCCTGCACCCGCTTTATAATGGCACAGCCTGTTTTCAACTATCTTTCATTGTCTTTCCTGCCAGAGTGTATCACCTCAAACTGCTCTGCATTGATCCCCATCTGCCATAAACCTGACCACTACACCAACGTGTGATTGTCCTGTTAGAGTTCCACACTCTCCTCCATAGACTTCAGGTTTGGTCTTATCTACAAACATTGAGATTGTCATAGCATCACAGTCCTCATGAAACAACTGAAATTCCTGTCCCACTCACGAGTGTGAGCCAGTGAAATACTGCTATATTCCCAATACTGCTGTTTAATTTAATTTACCAGATGAGCTTCACGCCGTGTGCTAACAATTCCTGTCAGTGTATCTGTGTGTCTCTGAGTGGGGCAGGTCTGACAGTCCCTGTGGTGCTTAAAGTGATGCGATGCCACCCTCTGCTGGCCTCTACACGCCTCTGCACAGGCATTTTCAGAGGGTGAAAACCAATAGGGATTAATTTCGAGAGGGGGAGGGAGAGGGCACCTGCTCACAAAACCATCCAAAACTGATGCCTCATCCATGTACTGATCTAAATATTCTTTAAACGTTGTAGCTGTCCCTGCCTTCACGACTTCCTCTGGAAGTTCATTCCACACCCAAGCCAGCTTCTGTCTAAAATCATAACCTCTCATGACTTTTGTAAATCTTTTTCCTCGCACCGTAAAATATCCCTCAGTTTTGAATCCCCAACTCTAGGGAAAAGACATTAGCCCTTCAGATTATCTGTACCCCTCATTATTTTGTAAACTTCTGTGAAGTTACCCCTTAATCTCATCCTCTCCAGTGAAAAAAAGTCCGAGCCTAACCAGACTCTCCTTATCGTTCACGATCTCCACTCCCAGCAACATCCAGATTAATCTCTTCTGAACCCTCTCCAGTTTAATAATATCAAGGTCAATAACATTAAAGTGAAAAGTCAATGTATTTTATAAGTGTAGGGGAGACCAAAACTAGAGGGCATAGGTTTAAGGTGAGAGATAAACATTTAAAAGTGACCTAAGGGGCAGATTTTTCACACAGAGTGTGGTGTGCCTATGGAATGAGCGGGCAGGGAGACCGGACTGACACAGTATTCCAGAAGCGGTCTCGCCAATATCCTGTACAACCACAACATGACGTCCCAATTCCGATACTCAAAGGTCTGACCAATGAAAACAAGTGTGCTAAACACCTTCTTAACCACACTATCTATCGGAGATGCAAATTTTAAAGGACTATACTTGACGGCCCAGGTCTAAGTTCTACAACACTACCAAAGACCCTACTTTTAATTGTATAGGTCCTGCTCCTGTTTGATTTACCAAATCCAATACCTCGCATTAATCCAATCTAAACTCCACTTGCCACTCTTCAACCCAGTGATTGATATTACCACCTACTCACCTTCCTCATTTAATTTTAAAATTCCTTCCCCTCTGCAGGATACCTTGATTCCGGCCTTGATTTTCACAAAGACCCTGAGCTTGGGTTGCCTTGTGTTGTTAGGGAGATGAGGGACTGATTGTAGACACAGTCAGTGGGGAAGAGAGGTTGGACAGTAATCAGCTGTCTTGTATCATTTCATGGTTTAAGGAAGAGGGCAGTCACACATGAGAGGTGGGTAATGCTGATCCGTATTTTGAGGCCAGAAATTATGGTCTTTCTCTGTCTCTGTCTATTCAAGACCCGTTATTGTGCAGAGTGTGTCTGCAGGATTTCTTTCCCTAATATTACAGACTACAGATAATAGTGATTAAAGGTGGTCATAATTAATTTCGATGGCACAGCACGTATACTCAACATCCTACAGTTAAGACAAATACCTTGCATTTGTTTAGCAACACAAAGTGTTTTGTGTCGTTCAATAATGGTAACCTGATTATAATAAATCCACACAAAGCTGAACGCTGTTACATAAAATATGACCGAAAATCTGGGTATGGTCGTGTAGTTGGTAGTGTCCCTGCCTCTGAGCCAGAGCTCTGCATTTTATTCCAATACCTGAACTTGTGTGGTAGTGTTCCTCGCTCTGAACTAGAAGGTCTGGATTCAGGTCCAGCCTGTTGCAGAGGTATGTCACAGCATGTCAGAACAGGCTGATGAACAAACACACAGGCGAATAATGTTACAGCTTTATGGGTATTGCTGAGTGACGCTAGTGTCCCTACCTCCGGACACAAATGTCTGGGTGTAAATCCCACAGAAATGTCGCAGGATACATTTGAACAAACTGACTAAAATGGATTTAGAATTGTGACTTGATGGAGAAGGAAGAGGTGTCAGTATTGATTTTAAGAATTTAGATGCGGGATGACTGAAAGCAACCGCAGGAGGTGCAAGACTTGGGCCCACACCTCCCCCCTCACCTCCCTCCAAGGCCCCAAAAGAAACTTCCATATCCGCCACAGATTCACCTGCGCCTCCACACACATCATCTATTGCATCCTTTGCACCCGATGTGGCCTCCTCTATATTGGGGACACAGGCCGCCTACTTGCGGATCATTTCAGAGTACACCTCTGGGACACCCAGACCAACCAACCCAACCACCCTGTGGCTCAACACTTCAACTCCCCCTCCCACTCCACCAAAGATATGCAGGTCTTTGGACTCCTCCATCGCCAGACCACAACAACACGACGGTTGGAGGAAGAGCGCCTCATCTTCCGCCTAGGAACTCTCCAACCACAAGGGATGAACTCGGATTTCACCAGTTTCCTCATTCCCCCCCCCAACCTTGTCTCAGTCTAATCCATCGAATTCAGCACCGCCTTCCTAACCTGCAATCTTCTTCCTGACCACTCCGCCCCCACCCCAGTATGACCTATCACCCTCACCTTGACCTGTTTCCACCTATCACATTTCCGACGCCCCTCTCCAAGTCCCTCTTCCCTACCTTTTATCTTAGCCTGCTGGACAAACTTTCCTCATTCCTGAAGAAGGGCTTATGCCCGAAACGTCGATTCTCCTGTTCCCTGGATGCTGCCTGACCTGCTACGCTTCTCCAGCAACACATTTTCTGCTCATGACTGAAAGTACAGCCATTCGTGTTGATTGGGGTCACATTTCGCAGCAGTAAAGGTTTTTAAAATCAGAACGGTCAAGGATAGGGTGAGTAGTCAGGGTTTTTCATCAGGTTATGGGTGTCCAAAACTAGAGGGCATTGGTTAAAAGTGAGAGGGGCAAGGTTTTGAAGAGGCCTAAGGAGCACCTTTTCGCGCAGAGGGTGGTGTACGTCTGGAATGAGCTGCCAGAGGAAGTGATGGAGGCTGGTACAACTACAGCATGTAAAAGGCATTTGGATGCTGACAGACCTGCCGAGCTTTTCCAGCAATTTCTGTATTTGTTACAAAATGCATTCATTTTAACACAAGTATACTGAATACATTAAACATTTTAGTTTTTAATGACGCAGCAACATATAAACATATCTTCAAAGTGACCGAGACCATTTTCTGTTAAGGGTATGGCTCTGTGTATGACAGCAGCAATGATGCACCTACATGGGACAGGGAATATGATGGAGACATAGGTTGAACAATGTACAAGGAGACCTCACATGGTCCCGTTTGGGAAAGGATGACATTACTGTATGATACAACTCAGAGAGGCAGAAAATGTAATCTGCCTGAGAAGGATTGGCCTATTGCAATCTCTCTCCTTCCTTGTTCCTCATCACAGCAATGTGTGCGAGCTAAAAATACAACTCTAAAATCATCGTTACCATTCTTATTTTTATAGAATCCCTGCAGTGTGAAACCATGCCTTTCGGCCCAATAACTCCATACCAAGCTTCCAAAGAGTAACCTTCCCACCCGTTACCCTATATTTACCCCTGACGAATGCACCTAACCTAGAAATCCCTGAACACTATGGACCATTTAGCATGGCCAATCCACCTAACCTGCATAGCTTTGGACTGTGGGAGGAATCTGGAACACCCATTAGAAGCTCACACAAACAAGGGGAGAATGTACAAACTCCACACAGACAGTCGCCCAAGTTTAGAATCAAACACGGGTCCCTGATGCTATGAGGCAGCGGTGCTAACCATTGAGCCACCGTGCTACTCTTTGGGCGATCACTGACCAGAATCCAATGGAATCTCCTCCCTGCCTAATGCTCAGGGAATTCAGCGAAATCCAACTTTTCCAGGATGAAATCCCATTACTAGCAGCTGTGTGAGTCGAATATCTTCAGAAGAAGAATAATATTTTAGGCAATCTCAGTTTTTACTTTTGTCGTGAGTTACACTAAGATTTTGACAAAGTTCTTCAAGTTAAAATTACAGAGATTTTGTTTATCATTATGTGTGTGTGTGTGTGTGTGTGTGTGTGTGTGTGTGTGTGTGTATCTCAGTGTTTTAAACAGGGAAATATTGATTATATATTTGCATTACCCAAACAGTTTGCCATTCATCTTTCCATCCTTGTTTGAGTAAAATTGCTCTGGATCATAAACATGCTATTTTAGCAGATTAAAGAAACTAGCCTGACGAGTTCCTAAAACTGACCCTGACCCAGTCTGAGACCGATATCATCGGCCACATCACCGACCTGGTTACACTTAACATTTGTTGTGAGCAGTGGAGCAGTGGGACTAGAAAAGGAAACAGTGACCCAAAAAGCCGGGGAACTATAGACCCGTGAGCCTGATGTCAGTGGTGGATATGTTGTTAGAGGTTATTCTGAGGTATAGGATTTACATACATTTGGGAAGGCAAGGGCTGATCGGGGTAGGCAACGTGTCTTTCTGCTTTGGAAATCATGTCTCATTAATTTGATTGAGTTTTATGAAGAGGTGACAAAGAAGATTGATGAAGGCAGTTTGCTAGACATTGTCCACATGGACCTCTGTAAGGTGTTCATAACATTCCGATTGGTAGGCAGATGAGTAAGGTTCGGTCACATGGGATACAGAGGAAGCTCGTCATAATCGGTTTGAAGGAAGAGACGTATTTTTCAGACTGGAGGCTAGTGAGAAGCACTGTGCTGTAAGAATCAGTACTGAGTTCACTGCATTTTATCATTTATGTCAGGGATCTGGATGTGAATATGGGGGCCATAGTCCGTAAGGTTACAGCTTACATCAGAAAGGTGGTGAGGTAGATTATTTCAGAGTACAACGAGACCACAATTAGATGGAACAATGGTGCAAGATGACAGATGACGTTTAATTTCGATAAACACGAGGTTTTGCAATTTGGGAAGGCAAATCAGGGCAGAAATTATACACTTAATGGTAAGGTCCTGGGGAGTGTTGTAGAACAAAGGGACCGATGGCTGCAGGTACATTGTTCCTTGAAAGTGGAGTTGCAGGTGGACAGAGTGGCGTAGAACACATTTGGCAATTTTGACTTAATCAGTCAGACCATTGAATATAGGGGTTGCATCTGTATAGGATGTTGGTGCGGCCACGTTAAGAATACTGCATACAACTTGTTGGTCTGCAGAAAAGAGTGACACGGATGTTCCAGGACTGGAGGGAATTGAGCTTTTGGGAGAGGTTGATTAGATTGAGGTGTTTCTCCCTGGAGTGTCAGAGGCAGAAGGGTGACATTATAGTGGTATATAAAACCATCAGGGGCATGTACATTCCGAACAGACACTTTCTGTTTCCCAGGGTAGGAGAGCCCACACAAGAGAGCATAGGTTGAAGGCGAGAGGGCGAATGATTTAGAAGGGACCTTAGGGTAAATGTTTCACACAGAGAGTGGTGTGTTTACAGAAAGTGCTGTCAGAGGAAGTGGTGAAGTTGGTTACAATCTCACATTTAAAAAGTATCTGAAAGAGGAGGGATATTGGCCAAATGCTGGCAAATGGGACTGGATCAGATTTGATATCTGATCGGAGTGAACAAATTGGACTAACGGGTCTGTTTCCGTTCTGCATGACTCTCTGATTCTACAAGAGGGATGACGAAAAATTCTAAAATATCCTTTCAAGTCAGAATTCTCTTCACTGAAAGTTTATCGTGCCTCTATGTTCACATTGATTGAAGGCTGCTTTAGTTAAATATTTGACAGGGAAGTGAGTCACAGATAATGGGATACAGACAGGACAGTGGGACTGAGTCCAAAATCTGATCAGCCACAATCTTCGTGCCTGGTGAAGAAGGCTCAAAGTATCTAATGACCCACTCCTGCTCCTCAGTCCCATGTTCCTGTGTTCCATTCTGCACACCAACCCTTTTAGACAGGAGCAGTGGAAGGCTACTTACTGCTATAAACTGGTGCACAGCAATAGAGGAGATCATTCAGCCCTTCAAGACTATCACACACGCTTTGAGGTGATTTTGGAAATGTAATTGGAAAGCCCAGGCTGGGTATGAAAGAGGCCCCTCATCTCTCTTTACAGAGCTTCTCCTGTCTGCGACTTGTGCTTCATTGTTGGTCATGTTCTAGACACAAATTCAATGTGAATACAGCTCACATACCTCACCCAGAGATGGCTCGCAAAATCCTCTGGTTTCCTGACTGCAACATTCAATATCAGAACATTCACGAAAATAACACCCACTACCTTTCCAATGACAGAATGTGTGACTATTAGAAACAGGGGCAGGTCATTCACTCCCCAATCCTGCCTTGCCCTTCACTAAGATCGTGACTGATCTGTTCTTGGTCTCAAATCCTCTTTCATAACCAATTCTTCATAGCTCTCAAAGCTGTGACAGGACAATATCCATCGACCTCCTCTTCAAATACTTTCAGTAATCTAGCTCCCCGAACACTCTTGAGAAGAGAAATCCTGACATTCAATACCATCTGTTTGAAAAAAGCACTCGCTGCTCCTATATCATGGCTTATTGATATGAACAAAAGGGGTTAACACAAGGGTTCAGGTACAAATGACTGGCCCTGATATCAAGGCAGTGGTTACCTTCTGCTGGCATCAAGGAGCTTAATAAAACTGGACTTAATGGGAAACAGTGAAAACTCTCCAGTGTTTGGAGTCAAACATGGCACAACGGAAGTTGTTCATCATCTCCGTCCGGGGTCACCTCGGTGGGAGATCCTCAGGGTAGCTTCCTCTTCACAAACATCTTCAGCTGCTTTATCAATTTCTCCCCGCCCCCACCTTCCCTACAATATGATCAGAAGTGGGGATGGTCACTGAAGATTCCACAATGTTCAGAACGTTTTGTCCCCCGTCAGCTCCTGAATTGGCCTGTATCCATGAGCAGCAAGACCCACACTCCATTGAGGCTTGTGCTGTTAAAGTGTCTGTAACATTCATGTAACAGCACTACCTGACACTGCACATTGCCACAGTAAAACAAGAGTTCATTCAGCACCTCACGCTGGTTTCACAGGAATATGAGGAAGTCATTCAGCCCATTGACATTATTGGAGATGAACAGGGACAGCCCATTCAGTGCCTCCAGCCTATTACTCAGGAAGAGAAGGGGTCAAGCTGATGGACCACACCAGAGCCCCTCGAAAATATTTGAAGGCGGTCGTGTGGACTCTAATGTTTTCTTATTTTAAAGGAAATGTAAAGTGTCTGTTCCAGATACAATGTGACTGGTCAAACTACTCGGTGTGAAGCAAAACCACCATCTACTTAAACATGAAAGATACGATGAAACCAAAGATAGAGGAATTTAGGATAACTTAAATCTATTGTCCAAGTTAACAGAATAATGGATCTTCGAACTATTACTAATGAACTGTTCCTATATACGAAAATCCCATAAACACAGCCCCTGGCAAAAAAGAATATTCAGAAACAAATTGTCACAAACATTTCTCCAATTTAGGAATTAAAAACAGCATCAAGAGAAAATTCAGAAAGAGTAGCAGCCAGGAGACATATACTGAAGCTTCCAACCCTGTGGAGACCCCAATAGTCTCTGATGTTACTGAGAAACCAAACTCCAATGATCCTAATCTGTGAGAGCTGGCCACACCCATTCAGGCTGCATTAAAATTAACCTAAGGACATCCTCGCTGTTTACTCAAGTGGTCTGAACTAGCCAGCTTGTTAACGATCATTCAATCTCTCTCTGAAAAGAAACCAGGACAAAATAACCGCTTGGAACTACAGCATCATCGCACTTTTAGCACATCGAGACGTCAACAGTAACCAGGGGTAACCAAACAGGCCCTTGTCCCTGTCCAATCGGACAAGGAAGAACCCAGTCAGTCCCTTGAGTCACTTCAACAGCAATAAGATGAGGCCATTCAGCCCCTTGAGTGAATTCCACAGCAACAAGGGGAGGCCATTCAGCCCCTCGAGCCACTTATACAGGAACAGGAGGAGGCCATTCCCGCCTCAACGTACTTACACAGGGACAGAATGAGGTAATTGATGCTAATTCCTGATGAATGGCTCATGCCCGTAACATCGATTCTCCTGCTCCTCGGATGCTGCCTGACCTGCTGTGTTTTTCCAGCAATCCACTCTCTACTCTGATCTCCAGCATGGACAGTCCTCACTATCTCCTAATTGATGCTCTAACATGATGAATTAGTGGAGCAGAGGCTGCACAGACAGACTGTAGTGCGTTGTTCCTCCTGGTTCCATTGCTTATGATACACATGTGGGACTTTAATGTAGTTTTCTCGCTCTGACGATTGAAGCCATATGTCTTGTGTGAAGTCTCAATAAGGCATCTTCCATCTCCGAGAAACCAGCCTGGTGTTCTCGATGGAGAGCAGAAGCTGGCGGGAATGGCTCCGTGTTTCAGAATGAAGGTATTGTGGCTACTGAACATGGCGTTCGGTACGGGAAAGTTAATTAAGGCACATAAACAATTAGCAAAGCCACGTTAGACTGATGAATGGATTCTCTAAGTTCAAATCATGCCGATCTTGTTCATGTTGATCATGTCTAATGCACGTCCTGTGCAGTATAACCTGTGTGCCTTGCTCTGTCCAGTCTATTTCCACTCTATGATCTGCCTGGCCATGCTGATATTGATCTGCCTTAACTGCTCATAACTAAAGTGTTTCCCTGTACTGAGGTACACGTGACAATAAATCAGATCAATTAATCCTGGGTAAAGTATGGAACTTCTCACCCTATCAATGTCTCTTTTGGAAATCACTGCCACTCCTCATGTTTTAGCATTGCCATTTCCTCATCTCACACAGCTCCACAGACTAAACCACAACGTCTTCACTCTATCCTCATGTTACCATTACCTATGTCTGGGGTAAGGAGATCATTCCTTACAAGGGAGATCAAATCGGTAGAGAGTGCCCCAAATACTCTCTCAGCAAGTCTATAACATCAGGAAGATGACTTTACTTATGTACTCGAATCATCTTACAATGAAGGATAGCATACCATTGACTGCATCCATTACTTATACAGGGTGTGATTTGGACTGGTCAGCATTGACTTGTGAGTGGGATAAAATGCTTCCCAAATTTGTTAGAGTTCATTGATGTAGTGACCAAGAAGGTTGACGAGGGCAGAGTAGTAGACCTAGTCTCAATGGATTTCAGTAAGGCCTTTGATAAGGTTCCACAAGGCAGGCTGCTCTGGAAGGTTCCATCACGTGTAATGCTGAGGGAAATAGCCAATTGGATACACTGTTGGCTTGATGGTGGGAAGCAGAGGGTTTAGTGGAAGGATGCTTGTCAGACTGGAGGCTGGGTCCATAGCTGTTTGTTATCCATGATTGGGTTGAAAATGTATAAGGCATGATTAGTAAGTTTGCAGGTGGCACTAAAATAAGTGGTAGGGTGATCACTGAGGAAGATTATCAGAAATTGCAGCATAACCTTAATCAAGTGGGGAAGTGGGCCGTAAAATGGAAAATGGAAATTAATGTAGATGTGTGAGTTCTTGCATTTTGGAAACTCAAATTAAGGTAGGAGTTTCATGGTGAATGGGAGGGCCTTAAGGGGTGTAGTGGGCAGAGGGACCTTGGCGTTCAGGTGCATGACTCTCTGAGAATGGAGTCACATGTAGTCAGGGCAGTGAATAAATCTTTAGACATACTGTCCTTCATCAGGCAGGATATTGAGTATAGATGTTGGGAATTGATGTTTCAGTTACACAGGACTTTGGTAAGGCTGCACTTGGAGTATTGTGTTCAGTTTTTGTCACGTTGTTTTAAGGAGGATGTTATGAAATGAGAAAGAGTGCAGACGAAATGTACGAAGACGTTGCCAGGACCCAATGGTCTGAGTTATAGAGAGAGGTTGGACAAGCTAGGACCTTTTCTTTAGAGTGTAGGAGTTTGAGGGGGGGGGGGGGGGGACCTTATAGAGCTGTATACGATCGTGAGGGTTTATGGATAGGGTGAATGATCTCAGTCTTTTTCCAAGATTTAGAGAATCGAGGACGAGAGGGGATCAGTTCAAGACTAGAGGGGAAGGAATAAAAGGGACCCTGAGGGGCCACTTCTTTACACAGAGGGATGGTACGTGGGATGAGCTACCAGCAGATGTGGTTGAGGTGGGGGAGGGGGTGCATTAACAACATTTCAAAAGCATTTGGATAAATATGTGGATAGGAAAGGACTGGAAGGATATGGGCCAACTGCATGGAAATTGGGTTAGCGTGGATGGGCATTTACAAGGTGGAGTCGCACCCCTTTGTTAATTAAACCCAAACATCCAGGAAAGCTCGCCTCACCTCGTAATCTGTTAAAATATGAGCGACACAGATCTCCTAAATTCCACTATTTAAAAAAAAAAACAAGTTAGTTTCTTAACTTTAATAGTGAATACTAAACATAAACTGTTCAAAAACACAAGCCCCTCTTTTCTTAGCTACTTACTATCTGACTCCAACTCTGTAAATATATGCTGTTCTAACAACACACATATTAAGTATCACAATCTCAAGACCACACATTCTCTATCTTCCCCGCTGTGTTCATTCTTTCAGTTGCTGATCTCCCTGGGTCATGTTCTTTTTTAACTGCAAGTAGGTTTTACATGATAGAGAGTGGTTGAGATGGCCATTTAGCACTTCTGCTCTACAGCAGTTACTCTGCTGTTGGATGGCAGCGGCTCTCCCTCTAGTGTTCAAAATGCTGGAATTATATACTTCCCATGATACAATAATTCTCATAATTTGATTGCTTTCAAGGTGTCCAAATAATAATATTCGAATTCCGTTGGCTTCTGGTATTCTGAGCGTTATTTAAAATCCTTGGTTATATTTGAATTGGTATCAAAACAGCTATTTCTTACCTAATTGTTACATGTGGAACAGCCTGACCTTTAACTGGCATTTATGGCTGTACTTTCTATTCAGCAAACCCGTTCTGTCTTAAAGTGACCGGACATGCTTTCAGCTTCATAACACCTCACCCGCTTTAGAAAAAAATGAACCATCAGAATGAAAAGATAACTTCATTTATGTTCCTCTAATTCTTAATCACATTATTATGAAATACAAACGTATTAACCTCTGTTATGCCATTCATACTAATTCTGCACAGATATAAAACACTGGAATAAGTCAAATCTTATCTACGCTTAGTCCTTTAAATCCTCGATAGCACATCTGCTATCACATATTTAGGATCCACAGCATATACATTTTGTAAGTTTAAAGTCGGTAAGATAAGACTCCAATGAAATAGTCTCGTATTCTAGTCTTTAAATATTCCAAAAAATGCGAGAGGATTGTTGTTGTCCACAACCATCTCCGAAAATTTGTTTGTCATATAAATATTAAAATATTGTCAGGCCAGTACGAATCATTCTTTTTCAATAATGGAGATTTTGTACATTTTTTCTGGTGAATATTGAGATTTTTCGACAAGTAGTCAATTGGCCATTCACTTCCATCATCATCTTACTGTATTGATACATCGCTGACACCTATACCCCGAGCATCACACAATTTTCAAAGGGTTTCAAAATATTTGGTGCGGATAAAACTGGTGCAGTGATTAATCCTGCTTTAAAATTTTCAAATGCCTCCTGGCATTGTTCTGTCCAACACAATTCTGTTTCCTTCTTCAATAAATCCATCAGTGATGCCAATACACTGCTGAAGTTTGCAACAAACTTCCAATAGAATCCACTCAGTCCCAAAAATCGCAGCACCTCTTTCTTCGAGAATGGTCGTGGAAATTCCTCAAAGCCCTTCGTCTTTGTGTTTCATGGGGTCAACCTTCCATATCCAATGTAATGTCTCAAGAACGTCCCCTCTGCCTTTGTGATTTCTGTTTTCTTTAAGTTTATTGCCAAGTTTGCTTCTTGTAATCGTTCAACATGCTCGATCAATTGTAATATGTGAGCTTTCAATCACTTGCTAAAGATCACTACATCATACAGATAAACTGCACAATTTGTTCATCTGGCCACAACTCTGCTCCTGAATCTTAAATATAGTGGTGCATTATTCATTCATATGAAATACTCGGTAATGATTTTGTTATATCCAGTATCTTTACGAGATAGTTTAACTGACTCGACATTTTTTTTTAATTTGAAAGAGACCACTAAAACTGGCTTTGACGAGATTTCCTACCACTGGTAGCAATATTAATACGTCATTCCCGTATCAAAATTGGGGAAGTAACGGAGAGAGTGAGTGACAGAGTGTCAGTTCCAGGAATGCAGTATGATCTTGGGAACGATTTAACAGGATACAAGTTGGGAGAGGTACCCCCTGTGGTGGAGAAGTCAAAGGAAGACTAGGGAACTGGGGAACTGAAAGAGAAATACTCAGGAATCTTTCCAGACTGTGTAGGAACAAGATCCCATAAGTTACAGCAGGAAGGAAAAATAAAAGAAAAAGACAAAAGAGTTGATGTTCAGTGAACTGACACCCTGTTTGATGTAACAGTGCAGAAAAAACACCTGAACAGGCAGAGGGTCAGGCAGAGGTGGGAAATCGTCAAAGTTTCAGAGTTTTTATCTGCCACCTGCTTCACTCTATGTTGTGCCGTTTTCAGGTGCTAATTACATAACTCACCTACTCCATATAATCTCTCCCTCAACTCACATATATAATCCAAGTGTGAGATCTCTACTTCGGTCCTGTCAATATATATTTAATTTATTTCAAGGACCTCTCACTTCATATAGGAATATTAACTCAAAGGACGTAAACTGAGTAGATTTATTTGGGGCATCTCCGATGGCAAGCAATTCAATGGGACACCTTTATCCGAATCATTCAGGCAACTGTGATAGTATGCTGTTAACATGGTGTTCAGCATCTGATGCTAACTTTCCAAGGCTCCCTGGGATTCAGGATGGGACGCACTTGATTTGAAGTGCTGTCTGCCTAAGCTATCCATGACTTCCTAAAACAGCTGAGCGGTAAAATGAGACCCTTGGTCTGACTGAATCTCTCTGCGTAACCCACAGCGAGTAAAAAAAAACTAACAACTCTTCCATCTCCCTTTATGCTTTAGCGCTCCATAATGGAATTGCCTCCAAAAATCTGGGAGACACATCAATTAACATCAACAAATATTGGTTTCCACTTTTATTTTAGAAAGGGGGGCTACACAATTAATCATAACCCACATGAAAGGTTCTTTGAATATAGGAATTGGCAACAATGATGCTGGTTTTATTACTGTCTGTGACTTACCTACTATTTGGCATAAATGATATGTACTACAAAAATTACCCACGTCCTTGTGCATTCCAGGCCAATACAAATGCTTATGTACCTTAGCCTGAGTCTTCCGTACACCTAGGTGACCTCCTGCAGTTAGTTCATGTGCTAACCGTAACACTGTATGCTACCGGTAACACAATATGTTGCACTTCGGCCCATTTCCCTTCTGCACTAACCTATTGTGGTCTCCATTTCAATTTTAGGATTTTATTTTTAAGTTAATAACGTTCGACAATATATTCTGATTCCTTTTCTGTGTGTGTGTGTGTACGTTTAAGTGCGTGTACATATCTGTTGTAAGTCCATTAGCCTTTCAGGACTAAACTCCTCTGCCTGACCCCCTGCCTGTTCAGGTGTTTTCCTGCACCGTGACATCAAACAGGGTGTCAGTTCACTGAGCATCAACCCATTTGTCTTTTTCTTTTGTTTTTCCTTCCAGCTGTAAGTTATGACAGTGGGATCTTGTTACTACACAGCCTGGAAAACGTACTGGGTAATTTTATTTTAACTCTCCAGTTCCCTAGTCTTCCTTTGACATCTCCACCACAGGGGTGCCTCTCCCCCCACCTTGGATCCTGTTAAATCATTCCCAAGAACGACCTGCATTCTTGGAACTGACAATCTGTCACTCACTGTCACCGTGACTTCCCCAATCTTGATTTGGCACTCCAACCTGATGTTACACAAGGGCATGCTTAATTTCTGTTCCCATTCAACAGATTATCGCGCTCTTGAGTACCATGTCAGAAAGAGTGAAAATACTTCTATCACTTACTATTAGAGGCTGGGAGAAAGTGAGGTCTGCAGATGCTAACGATCAGAGTTGAAAAGTTTGGGGCTGGAAAAACACAGCAAGTCAGGCAGCATCCGAGGGGCAGGAGAATCTACATTTCAGGCTCAAGTCCTTCATCAGGAAACTAGGGGCTAAGGGAGGGGGGAGTGGTTGTGAAATAAATAGCAGGGAGGGAGTGGAGCTGGGTGGAAGAGAGTTTGGAAGGCGATAGGTAGATGTAGGTGGGGTCTGATAGTGATCGGTTGGAGAGGACGTTGAAGTGGATAGGTCGTAGGACAGCTGAAACCGTCAAACTATACAGTATCAACGTTGACTTCACCAATTTCCAAATCGCCCCGCCCCCAACCATATCCCAGATCCAAACGTTGAACTTAGCACCACCCTCTTGCACTGCCCTAACTGTCCATCTTCCTTCCCACCTATCCCCTCTGACATATCACCATCACTCCCAACAACATTTCCTATCACCTTCCCAATGACCAGCCCAGCTCCTAACCTCCTATTTATCTTTCAGCCCCCTTGTCCCGCCACCACATTCCTGACAATGGGTTTATGTCTGATATGTCGATTGTCCTGCTCTTCGATTGCTGCCTGATCTGTTGTGCTTTTCCAGTGCCCCATCTTCTCAACTTTTAGAGACTGAGCAGATCCAGTATCTTTCAAAATTATATCTTCTTGTCCTTCTCCCCCTGTTCTTTCTGAGTAAACTTCAACCACAGAGGCGAATTCTTTATAGAGATCAGGCAATGCCTCCATACACAGCCCCTGCCTAGATTGTGCACTCTACTTCAGCTCGTCGGCTCCACTTGGGGTCTCCTTTTCCAGTTTCACTCATGTCACTGCTTTAACCTCTTCCACACACCTTTCCCAAAGTGCCTTCCTTCAATCCCTAGCACAGTGTGTCCCAGCTTCACGCAGTGAAAACACCTTTTCCCAGTGCCCTCCTTAAACCATCGGATTTTTTTGTGTTCCACTCCTTTATAATGAGAACACCTGAGACCTTTCAACCCCCTTGGACTTTTTCTTTCACCTGTGGTAAACTATTGCTCGTGTGTTTTACTCAATGTTTTGTAGTGTAGGATCTCCCCTTCTCCTAATTTCTATCCCTCACAGGATGAAACTCCTCCCAGAAGCTACGTTTCTTCTCATGCACCAATGCATATTTTCCTGCCATTTCTGCTGCGCTTCTGATTTCATGAACTTTCTATTCATTCACATGAATTCTTACCATCTCTGGAAGTAAGTCTTTAAACTCCTTCAGCAGAATAATCTCCCTTCGGGCCTTACAGATCTTGTCCATTTTTAAGGCCTGCACTCATTTCTCAAAATGTCTGTGGTTACTTCTTTCAAACTCAACATCAACCTGACCAGGTTCCGTCTCTATATTTCTGAACAGCTGTCTATATGCTTCTAGTACCAATTCATAAGCACTCAAAATAGCCTGTCTGTCATCTGCATAATCTCTTGCTCCCTCTTGTGACAGCACTACACATATCTTTCAAACTATGCACACCAGCTTAGTCTGAACTACAATTACCCACAAGTTCACTTGACACGCCATCCGCCAAGCCAATTTTGCAAATATAACAAAAAAAGTTGTGACGTTTTCCTCACCGAAATATCGCAATATATTAACATAGTAGTATACATCTCTACGTTCTCCCTTCATCTTCATCCTGCTAATTTAACTTTCTTACCTAATTTCAAACATCTGAATTTCAAATTCCCTCTCTCTTTTTCCTCTCTTTCTCTTTTTTCTCTCTCTCTTTCTGTCTCTTTCTTTATCTTCTAACTCATGTTGCCGCATGTGCAATTTAAGTTTTTGTAACTCGCTTGCAGTTGCCTGTTTCTCTGACACACCAAAGTGCTTGACCAACTCCATTACAATTTCAGCATTCATTTTGTCCCTGGTGAAATCCAATTCTATTCTACTTGTAAATTCTAAAAGTCTGCCCTTCCAATGTCTTTCCACGCCTTCTTGGCAAATTTGGGAATTACCTTCAAACCCCAGGACCTCTTTAGTAACGTTAAAAGCAATTTATTTTAATTTAACCAACCACAAGGAAACAATATTAAATGAAATTTCTCACTGTTTTATTTGAAGGTCTAGGTCACTAATTGCCAAGTGATGGAATCTGATGGGTCCTTTTGTACCCCAAATCTGTTCAAATCTGTCCAAATCCCATACGACGAGCACTCAAACCATTATGATGTCAATGTCGAACCCCTCTGTTAATTAAAACCACACACCCAGAAAAGCTCACCTCGCCTCATACTCTGTTAAAACATGAGTGACAAAGTCCTCCCAAATTCCAGTATTAAAAGAAAAATAACAATTTATAAGGATGTAAGTTAGCTCGCTGAGTTGGAATGTTTGTTTTCAGATGTTTCGTTACCATGACTAGGTAACATAATCAGTAAGAGTCGCAGGTGATACACTGGTGGTATGGCCCGTGACTATATTTATAGGTTTTGGTTTCTTAATCTGGGTGATGTCATTTCCAGTTTTTCTTTTCAAGGGAAGGTTGATAGGATCTAAATTGATGTGCATATCAATGTACTTTTGGTTAGAAGACCATGCCTCTCAGAACTTTCGTGCTTGTCTTTGTTTCGCCTTTCCTAGGATGTGCGTGTAGCCCCAGTCAAAGTGGTGTTCTTCCTTTTCTCTATGTATGGAAACTAGTGATAGTGCGTTATGTCTTTTGGTAGCCAGTTGGTGTTCATGTATCCTGGTAGCACGACAACAGGACAGTTTGAAATGGTGGAAAATGATTTTATATACACTGTTTAATCAGTGTATGTTCAGATAAGAAAGGTTGTTCATATGTGTACAACACATTCTGAATGAACAACGGAGATACAGTTAACAAAAAATGATGCACATGATGTCTAACATTTATAAAGTATTCAAACATTATTTTATCCTCATCTAAGTGATATGTTCCCCTTTTCTCAACGTTCCCTCTTTTCTGATATTCCCTATTCTTGTCTCCCATTCTTTTCTGAATTTGTGATATAAATCTTGGTTATGGTGTCCCAACTTATTTCAGTTAATCCCCTTTCTACCAGGAATTAAATGTATTGGCCTGTTGGGTTCTTCCCAACGCTAGTGTCTGTCATATTATTGGAGAGAAAAATTCTGGCATCAGACCCAGCATTTGAAGATATTACTCTGTTGTACATGCACTGTACAAAGGACAACAGCACACAGGAATTGCCAAAATATTGAAGGATGTACACCTGCTTCTTTCGATAATATCGTTTTCTCATTTTTCTTATCTCCACATCTACATTCTGTCTCTCGTTCTCTCTTTTTATCTAGTTAAGAAATCCCCCAATTATTCTTCGTGTCCCATCTCTCAAAACTCCTTCTTTCGGTTTATGTCTATTGCTCTCATCTCGATGTAATGTGATTATAAGTGAGTGACGTAAGTACAAAGACATGTGGGTGGAGTTGGCCAGAGTTAATTGGAGGGGAAGCCGAACAGGGAAGACCATGGAACAGCAATGGCAGGAGTTTCTGTGGATAATTCGGAGGATATCAGAAATTTATCCCAAAGGAGATGCAACATAGTCATGGGAGGACAAGGTAGCCATGAGCGATAAAGCATCAAACCAAAAGAGGAAACATACAATGTGCTGAAGATGATTGGGTATCCAGAGAATTGATTGTTTCTGAAACTACATAAGGCTGACATCACTGACACGACAGAACTCTTAATCATTGTCAGGGAGAGAAACAGGGAAACACATTCACCTCAAACACAGAAGATGGCATTACTGAAGCAATACTACAGATGAATTAAATAATTGAATTAAAATCAGTTAAATACTTTTTGCAGACTTTGTCAGATTGAAAGCATGACCCAGGGAGAGACCCTCAGCAGAATGACGATTTGAAAATGAAAGTATTAGCTCATCAGAAACCAGAGTAAGTCATTGAGTAGAGGGCTGATGGGTGAATGGATCTCGATGTGAATTGGGGAACAGACAGCAGAATTGTATTGCAGACATTGCAGCTCAAAATTGTGTATCCATGTAGTGCTGCAGACCACATCAGCAGGAGAAGCAGACCTGCATTCATACACAACCTGAAACATTTTGCCCTGGATAATCTCCTCAGTCTGCCATCACCAACAACACGATCTATGGTTCAATGACGAGTGTGTGTCAACGTGTCAGGGTCAGAACCACGTGAACCTAAACCTCATGCTAACACATTAAAGCTACCGCACTTGACTAACAGATCTGATTGAAGCTCTGAAATCTTGCCACATTCAGTCATAAATGGTGATGGATGATGAAGCAAATGACAGAGGAAAGGGCTGCACAAACATCCCCATCCTAAATAATGAAACAGTCCTGCATATTAGTGCAAAATACATGCATGTAATACCTACACCACCGTCAGCCAGAAGTGTTGAGTCAATGATCCATCTCACTTTCGTCATGATGCCCACAGAATCACAGATGCCAGTCTTCAAACAATTTGATTCACTGCATGTGACATGATGAAACAGCTGAACACAGTAGATACGACAAAGGCAATGGGCCCTGACACCATTCCTGCAATAGGACTGAAGACTCGTGCTGCATAACAAGCCGTGTCCCTGGGAAAGCTGTTTCATTCCAGCTCTAACTCTGATATCTCCCTGGCAATGTGGAAAATTACTCAGCTGTGTCCAGTTCCCGACGAGCAGAATAATTCCAATCTGACCAATTACCATGCCCTCAGTACAATCACGATAGTCAAATTGGTGGGTGTTATTTTTGACAGAACTGTCAACCAGCACAGAAATAACCTGTGCAGGGTGGTTTCAGAGAGTTCCCCATGTAGAGATGGTGCTGTTGTGGAAATGTCATTAGATTACTAATCCAGACCAGGTTAATGCTCTGGCAGCTGGTGTAAGTTAAAAACAATTAATAAAATATCGAGATTTAAAATCTGGTACCAGTCATAGTTACCCTGAAGCCAATGTCGATTGAAAACAGCAGTTTGCTTCCCTAATGTACTTTCAGGAAGTGAATCTCCTGTGGTTTCCTGATCTGGCCTAAAAGTGACTCCAGACGCACAGACATGTGATACACTCTTCAACGGTCTCTGTAATGGCTCCAAAATTATCATCTCAGCTTCTAATCTGTCTCGGCCTGTCAGAGTTTATATATTTCACTGAGATCTCCACTCATTTTCCTAAAGCCCATGGTATAAAGGCCCAATCGCCCCAAACTCTGCTCCCACAACAAGCCTGTCATCCCAGAGATCAGTCTGGTCATTCTTTGCTGCCCTCCATCAATGTGTTGCTGGAAAAGCGCAGCAGGTCAGGCAGCATCCAGGGAATATTTTCAGCTCTGATCTCCAGCATCTGCAGACCTCACTTTGCCCTCCATCAATGTCAGGTTTGTCCTTTATCAGGTAAGGAGACCAAAATTGCACATAATACTGCACAATGTTCGAGTTGGGGTCTCACCAAGGCCCTGTCCAGCTTCAGTAAGACACCCTTACACCTGGACTCAGATCCCTCTGAAATGGAGGTCAACACACCATTTACCATCTTAACTGCTTTTTGTTCCTGCAAAAAAATACTTTCAGTGACTAGTATGCAGGGAGATCCAGATCCTTTACAATATTAACGGAACCCAACTGTGGGGCTATGTACACTGGTAAGTGTCCCAATGTTATTCCCAGTATTTCCTGGCTTCAGAACTCACTGCACTGTATGGACGGCGGAGGTCGGTGAAGAATTAGATTAGATTAGATTACATTACAGTGTGGAAACAGGCCCTTCGGCCCAACAAGTCCACACCGACCTGCCGAAGCGTAACCCACCCATACCCATACATTTACCCCTTACCTAACACTACGGACAATTTACCATGGCCAATTCACCTGACCTGCACATCTTTGGATTGTGGGAGGAAACCGGAGCACCCGGAGGAAACCCACGCAGACACGGGGAGAACGTGCAAACTCCACACAGTCAGTCGCCTGAGGCGGGAATTGAACACGGGTCTCTGGCTGAATGAGACGAAAAGAAGCATAAGTCCCTTTATAGAGTAACATTTTTAAACCTTTTCAAATGGTAGGCTGCCGTTCTATTTTTCCCATCAAAGAGCACAACGTCACATCTATCCACATTGTTCTTCATTGCCTCGCATTTGCACAGACACTTCACTTGCCTCAGTCACCTTGGAGCTTTTTGTTACATCCTCCTCACCCACTCACAATCCGACATCGATTAATGCCATCAGCAGGATTGGAAATATTGCATTTGATTCCCTCTGACAAAAGTTCGGTATGTATTTGAAATAGCAAGGGCCCAAGCACTGCATCCTGCTACACCCCTGAGTCCTTTGCTCTAAAAAAAACATTGATTTATTCCTACTCCCTGTTTCCTGTTAGCTCTCCCATTGTAAAACCATGCCCTTCTGTTAGCCCCAGTCCCATACGATTCAAATTTGCATAGTAGGCTTGCGGCTTGATCAAAACTCTTTCTGAAAATCCAATCGTATTGCATGGATTGCTTCTCCATAGTTTTGCTGAAAGTCAGTTTCTCAAATATGATTCCCATTTGATAAATCTCTGTTGTTTTCTTCTCAGTCCACTGCTTTCAGTTAAAGTACTTTCTCCATAACGTTTATTTGGTAATTGTATTCTATTCCCTTTTTCTCTCTCACCAGATTCAACTTTCCTCGTATTACGAGGAAGATTGTTTTTATGTTTTGTTTTCTTCTATAATGACATTACTGAAATATTTGCTGCATAGTTCTGCCATTTCCCTCTTCTTCATTCTCCATTCTCTGGATATGGACTGTATAGAACCTACACGTATTTTTCCCTTAATTTGGCCACTGACGTACTTTATGAAGCTATTACAAGTTCACTCTTCTTATCCTTATGCATATAGAGTTTTCTGAAACCCATCGATTTCTGTCTTAAGCTTTTTAATGATTGACCTTGCACAACCAATGTTCATAGAAGCATAGACTCTGCACCGTCAGAAAAACAGCACGGTCTACATTAGTCCCACGAGCTGACACTTCAAGAAGTCGTCCAAGTACTTTGTAACAGCTCTGTGGTTACCCGTGACAACTCCCTCTCTGGTCGTACATACCAGGATAGATCGAGTGAATCCTTACAAGAGTATAAAGGAAGTTGGAGTATACTTAAGAGGGAAATCAGGAGGGCAAAACGCGGACATGAGATAGCTTTGGCAAATGGAATTAAGGAGAATCCAAAGTGTTTTTACAAATAGATTAAGGACAAAGGGTAACTAGGGAGAGAATAGGGCCCCTCTAAGATCAGCAAGGCGGCCTTTGTGTGGAGCAACAGAAAATGGGGGAGAGAGAAATGAATATTTTGCATCAGTATTTACTGTGGAAAAGGATATGGAAGATATAGACTGTAGGGAAATCGATGGTGACCTCTTGCAAAATGTCCAGATACACAGAGGAGGACGTGTTGGATGTCTTCAAACGGTTAAAGGTGGATAAATCCCCAGGACTTGCTGGTTCATTTCTGTCCTGTTACATATCTCCAAGTTTCAGATTGGGGCTGAATTTCTGTCACAATGGGGAAAGTCTCAAAAGCTGTTTACTGTCCTGCATGAATCCATCATCATAACGCGAATTCCCTTGCAAGATAGGAAATGGAGACATCTTCTGGAAGGTGTTTGTATCTCTCTGTGTGTGATTCTTTGTGTCTGCGATTCTGTGTGCATGTTCAGTGTTTTATATATTTTCAAACTGTATTGTTGTTGCCAGTCTCTCTTGCTTTTCCTTATTTATAAACTCAATGTCGTCGTTTTGTTGATATAAAATGGTGGCTGTGGACAAATCTAAAATGTCTGCCTGACTGATTTGTGTCAGGAATGCTTTCAGCAAGGGAGAGGGGGCAATGTGTCAAAAGACATTTCCATTCATTGATACTAGCAGAGATAGGAAATGGAGACAGCTCTTTGAAGGTGATTAAAATGCAAATCCCAGAACCTGTTTACAGTGAGTGCGGAGAGACAATGTGACATTCCAGTAAGGTCTGCCTTACTTTCCAAGCTCCTAATATACAAGAGAAACATAATATACAAAACCTGAAAGAGCTCAGCCACTGAATTGTAGATTTGCAGCGTTTTATCAGGCTAGGCTAGTCTAGGCCTTATCCCAAATTGAAGAGTTTCTCACATCCAACATTGACCTTCTGTGGGTTTAAATTGGGAACCCATTGACTAGATTCAAGGCTGTAAATCACTCCGGGCTATCTTTGTATTCTGTACATAACCACACTGAACCCCACGATTAAATTCCAAGCTGTAACTCACTCCGGGGTATCTGTTACTCTGTATATAAATCACACTGAATCCCTCGATTAGATTCCAGGCTGTGTCTCATTCCGGGATATCTGTTTTTCTGTATATAAACCAGCCTGAACCCCTCAATTAGATTCCAGGATATAACTCACTCCAGGCTACCTGTTATTTTGTACATATTCCATCCCGAAATCAGCGATTAGATTTCAGGCTGTAACTCTTTCCTGCCTTTCTGTTATTCTGAATATAAACCACCCTGCACCCCTTGATTAGATTTCAGGTTGTAACTCATTCCGGGATATCTGTTATTTTGTATATAAACCACACTTAGCCCCTCGATTAGATTCCAGGTTGTAACTCACTCTCGGGTATCTGTTATGCTGTATAAAAACCACTCTGAACCCCTCGAATTGATTTCAGTCTGCAACTCATTCCGGGCTATCTGTTATTCTGTATATAAACTACCCTGAACGCCTCGATTGGATTCCAGGCTGTATCTCATTCTGTGGCATCTGTTATTCTGTATATAAACCAATCTGAACACTTCGATTAGATTCCAGGCATTAATTAACTCAAGGCTATCTGTTATTCTGTATACTCACTCTATCTCCATCTCACAGAACCCCTCACATTCACTCCATCACCCTCATCCAGACCCCTTCACACTCACTACATCGCCATCACCCTGACCCTCTCGCACTCACTCCATCACCGTCATCCTGACCCCCTCACACTCACTCCATCACCGTCACAATGATCCCCGCACATTCACACCATCACCGTCACCCTGACACCGACACAGTCACTCCTTCTCCGTCACATTGTCCCCCTTACACTCACTCCTTCACCTTCACCCGGACACATTCACACTCACTCCATCTCCGTCACACTGACTCCATTAAACTCACTCCATCAGCTTTACACTGACACACTCACACACACTCCATTACCCTCACACTGACCCCCTCAGATGCACTGCATCACTGTCAACCTGACACACTCACAATCACTACATCACCATCACCCTGACCCCCTCACAGTCACTGCATCACCGTCACCCTGACCCGCTCACACTCATTCTATCATCGTGACCCTGACGCCCTCACACTCACTCCTTAACCGTCACCCTGACCCCGTCACACTCAATCAATCTCCATCGCACAGACTCCATTAAACTCACTCCATCAGCGTCACACTGACACACTCACTCTTACTCCATTACCGTCATACTGACACCCTCAGATGCACTACATCACTGTCACATTGACCCACTCACACTCACTCCTTCACCGTCACACTGACTCCCACACACTCACTCCATCACCGTCACACTGATCCGCTCACACTCACTATATGTCCGTCACACTGACCCCCTCACACTCACTCCATCACCGTCACCCTGACCCGCTCACACACATTCCATCACCGTCACCGTCACCCTCTCACATTCACTCACTCACTGTCATCTTGACACCCGCACACTCACTCCATCACCATCACCCTGACCGGCTCAAACTCACTCCTACTCCCTCACTTTGACCTCCTCATACTCACCCCATCACCGTCAACCTGACCCCCTCACGCTCACAAATTCACCGTCCCACTGACACCCTCACACTCACTCCATTATCATCACCCTGACCCTCACACTCATAAAATTACCGTCTCACTCTTCCCCTCACACTCACTATATTACCGACACACTGCCCCCCTCACTCTCACTCCATCACCTTCACTCTGACCCTCGCACACTCACTCCATCACCGTCATTCTGACCCTCGCACACTCACTCCATCTCCGTCATACTGACACCTTCACACTCACTCCATCTCTGTCACCCTGACCTCCTCACATTTAGTCCATCACCCAGAACCCCTCACAAACACTCAATCACCGTCAAACTGACCTCTCACACTCAATCCATCACCGTTACCCTGATCCCCTCACAGTCACTCCATCACTGTCACATTGACCTCCTCATTCTCACTCCTTCATCGTCATCCTGATCCCCTCAAACTCACTCCATCACCGTCAGTCTGAAACCGTCACACTCACGCCATCACAGTCACACTGATCCGTTCACACTCACTCCATCACCGTCACAGTGATCCCATCACACACACTCCATCACCATCAATCTGACGTCCTCACACTCCTCACATTCACTCCATCACCATCATCCTAACACCCTCACACTCACTCCATCTCCGTGAAACCACCTCTCTCACACTCACTCCATCACCGTCAAACCGACACCCACATACTCACTTCATCACCGTCACCCTGAACACACTCACACTCATTCCATCACCGTCAAACAGACCGCCTCACACTCACTCCATCACCGTCACACTGACCACCAAACACTCACACCATTACCATCACCGTGACCCTCTCACATTCACTCACTCACTGTCGTCTTGACACACGCACACTCACTCCATCACCATCACCCTGACCGGCTCAAACTCACTCCTACTCCCTCACTTTGACCTCCTCATACTCACCCCATCACCGTCAACCTGACCCCCTCACGCTCACAAATTCACCGTCCCACTGACACCCTCACACTCACTCCATTATCATCACCCTGACCCTCACACTCATAAAATTACCGTCTCACTCTTCCCCTCACACTCACTACTTCACCGTCACCCTGACCCTCTAACACTCACTCCATCACCGTCACCCTGACCACCTCGCAACCACTCCATCACCGTCATCCTGATCCGCTCACACTCACTATATGTCCGTCACACTGACCCCCTCACACTCACTCCATCACCGTCACCCTGACCCGCTCACACACATTCCATCACCGTCACCTTGACCCCCTCACATTCACTCTATCATCGTCACCTTGACAACCCCTCACAATCTTTCGAGCACTGTCACATTTACCTCCTCACACTCACTTCATCACTGTCACCCTGACTCTCACATACTCAGTCCATCACCGTCACTTTGACCCCCAAACACTCATACCATCACCATCACCCTGACCCGCTCACACTCAATCCTTCTACGTCACTTTGACCCACTCACACTTACTCCATCACCGTCACCCTGACCCCCCACGCACTCGCAACTTCACCGGCAACCTGACCCCCTCACAGTCACAACTTCACCGTCACTCTGACAACTTCACACTCACTCCATTACCGTCACCCTGACACCGTCCCGCTCACTCCGTCACCAAAACAGTGACCCCCTCAGACTCACACCATCATCGTCACCCTGACACATTCACACTCACTCCTTCCCCGTCACTTTGACCTCCTCACACTCACTCCATCCCTGTCACCCTGAGCCCCTTACACTCACTCCGTCACCGTCACTCTGATCCCCTCACAGTCACTCCATCACTGTCACACCGACCCCCTGACACTCACTCCTTCATCTTCACCCTGATCCCCTCAGACTCACTCCATCACCATCACTCTGAAACCCTCACACTCACGCCATCACAGTCACACTGATCCGTTCACACTCACTCCATCACCGTCTCAGTGATCGCATCAAACTCACTCCATCACCGTCACCGTGACACCCTCACACCCACTCCATCACTGTCACTCTGACCCCCAAACACTCACTTCATCACCGTCACCCTGACCCGCTCACATTCGCTCCATCAACGTCATCTTGACCCCCTCACACTCACTCTATCACTGTCAACCTGACACAATCACAATCACTCCATCACCATCACCATCACCCTGACCACGTCTCACTCACTACATTACTGTCACCCTGACTCCCACATACTCACTTCATCACCATCACCCTGACCCTCTCACACTCACTCAATCATCGTCATCTTGAACCTCTCACACTGACTCCATCAACGGCACCCTGAACCGCTCACACTCATTCCTTCTCCATCACTTTGACCCCACACACGCACTCCATCACCGTCACCCTGACCCCCTCCCACTCACAACTTCACCGTCACTCTGACAACTTCACACTCACTCCATCATCGTCACCCTGACCCGCTCACACTCACTCCTTCTCCGTCACTTTGACCCCCTCACACTTAGTCCATCACCATCACCCTGTCCCACTCACATTCACTCCATCACCGTCAACCTGACCCCCTCACACTCACTCCATTGCCGTCACACTGATCACCTCACACTCACGCCTTCACCGTCACCCTGACCCCCTCACACTCACTCCATCACCGTCAACCTGACCCCCTCACAGTCAATCCATCACCATCAAACTGACCCCCTCACACTCACTGCATCACCGTCACACTGACTCCCACACACTCACTCCATCACCGTCACACTGACCCCATAAAACTGACTCTGTCAGCGTCACACTGCCACCCACACACTCAATCCTTCACCGTCAACCTGACCCCCTCACACTCACTCCATCACCGGCACACTGACCCTGTCAGACTCACTCCATCTCCGTCACATTGACCCAATCACACTTATTCCATCACCGTCACCCTGAACGGCTCACACTCAATCCATCACTGTCACCTTGACCGACTCGCACTTACTCCATCACTTTCACTCTGACCCCCTCACACTCACTCCATCACCCTCACACTGACCCGTAAACACTCACACCATCACCATCACCCTGACTCTCTTACACTCACTCACTCGCTGTCACCCTGACCCCCACCCACTCGCAACTTCACCGGCAACCTGACCCCTTCACATTCACTCCATTACCGTCACCTTGACCCCCTCACACTCACACCATCATCGTTACCCTGACCCGTTCACACTCACTTCTTCCCCGTCACTTTGACACCCCTACACTCACTCCATCACCGTCAGACTGACCCCCTCACACACACTCCATTACCATCACCCTGACCCGCTCACACACATTCCATCACCGTCGACCTGACCCCCTCACATTCACTCCATCACCGTCACCTTGACAAGCCCAACACTCACTCCATCCCCGTCAACCGGACCCCCTCACAATCACTCCATTACCGTCACACTGATCCCCTCACACTCACTGCTGTACCGTCACACTGACGCCCTCACACTCACTCCATCACGGTCAACCTGATCCCCTCACACTCATTCCATCACCATCAAATTGACCCCCTCACACTCACTGCATCACCGTCACATGGACTCCCACACACTGAATCCATCACCCTCGCACTGATCCCCTCACACTCATTCCATCACCGTCAAACTGACCCCCTCACACTCACTCCATCACCAGCACCCTGACCCTCTCAGAGTCACTCCATCTACGTCACACTGACACCCTCACACTCAATCCATTACTGTCACCTTGACCTCCTCACAATCACACCATCACTTTCACTCTGACCCCTTAACACTCACTCCATCACCCTCTCACTGACCCACAAACACTCACACCATCACCATCACTCTGACCCACTCACACTCACACACTCACTATCATCTTGGCCCCCGCACACTCACTCCATCACCATCACCCTGAACCGCTCACACTCACTCTTTCTCCATCACTTTGACCCCTCACACTCACACCATCACCGTCACCCTGAACCCCTCACACTCACAACTTCACCGTCACTCTGACATCTTCACACTCACTCCATCATCGTCACCCTGACCCGCTCACACTCACTGCTTCTCCGTCTCTTTGACCCCCTCACAGTAACTCCATCACCGTTAATCTGACCCCCTCACACTTAGTCCATCACCGTCAACGTGCCCCCCTCACATTCACTCCATCACTGTCAACCTGACCCACTCACACTCTCACCATTATCGTCACACTGATCCCCTCACACTCACTCCTTCACCGTGACCCTGACCCCCTCACACTCACTCTATCACCGTCAACCTGACCCCCTCACACTCAATCCATCACCATCAAACTGATCCCCTCACACTCACTCCATCACGGTCACACTGACCCCATAAAACTGACTCTGTCAGCGTGACACTGACACTCTCACACTCAATCCATCACCGCCAACCTGACCCGCTCACACTCAGGCCATCACCGGCAACCTGGCCCTGTCAGACTCACTCCATCTCCAACACATTGACCCACTCACACTCACTCCATCACCCTCACACTGATCCGCATACACTCACACCATCACCATCACCCTGACCCTCTCACACTCACTCACTCGCTGTCATCTTGACCCCCGAACACTCACTCCATCACCATCTCCCTGGGCCGCTCACACTCATAACTTCACCGTCACTCTGACACTCTCACACTCACTCCATCACCATCACACTGACCCCCTTACACTCACTACGTTACCATCACACTGATCCCCTCACACTCACTCCTTCTCCATCACTTTGACCCACTCACACTCACCCCATCACCTCAACCTGAACCCCTCACACTCACAACTTCACCGTCCCACTGACGCCCTTACACTCACTCCATCATCATCACCATGACCCTCCCAATCTCACTACATTACAGTCTCACTGATCCCCACACACTCACTACTTCACCGTCAACCTGACCCCTTCCCACTCCCTCCATCACCGTCAAACTGACCCCCTCACACTCATTCCATCACCGTCATCCTGGCCCACTCACACTCATTCCTTCTCCCTCACTGTGACCCTCTCACCCTCACTCCATCACTGTCACACTGACCCCCTCACACTCACTCCAACACCATCACACTGATTCCACTCACAGTCACCCCAACACCGTAAAGCTGACTCCCTCACATTCACTCCATCACCGTCAAACTGACATCCTCACACTCACTCCATCACCATCACCTTGACCCCCTCACACTCACTACATTACCGTCATACTGATCCCCTCACACTCACTGCATCACCGTCAAGCTGATCCGCTCACACTCACTCTATCTCCGTCACACTGACTCCCTCACATTCACTCCATCACCGTCACCTTGACAAACCTAACACTCACTCCATCACCACCCTCCTGACCCGTCACAATCTTTCCATCATTGTCACCTTGTCCTCCTCACACTCACTTCATCACTGTCATCCTGACTCCCACATACACACTCGATCACCATCACCCTGACCCGCTCACCCAGACCCTCTCAGACTCACTCCATCTCCGTCACATTGACACCCTCTCACTGACTCCATCACCATTACCCTGACCCGCACGCACTCAATCCATCACTGTCACCTTGACCTCCTCGCACTCACTCCATCACTTTCACTCTGGCCCCCTCACACTTCATCGCACTGACCCGCAAACACTCACACCAACACCATCACCCTGACCCTCTCACACTCACTCACTCGCTGTCATCTTGACCACCGAACACTCACTCCATCACCATCACCCTGACCCGCTCACACTCACAACTTCACTGTCACACTGACACTCTTGCACTCACTCCATCACCATCACCCTGACCCACTTACACTCACACCATTACCATCACACTGATCCCCTCACATTCACTCCTTCACCGTCACCCTGACCCCCTCATGCTCACTCCATCACCGTCAATCTAACTCTCTCACACTCACTCCATCACCTTCAAACCGACACCCACATACTCACTTCATCACCGTCACCCTGAACACCCTCACACTCATTCCATCACCGTCAAACAGACCCCCTCACACTCACTCCATCACCGTCACAGTGACCACCAAATACTCACACCAACACCATCACCGTGACCCCCTCACACTCACTCACTCACTGTCATCTTGACACCCGCACACTCACTCCATCACCATCACCCTGACCCGCTCACACTCACTTCTTCTCCATCACTTTGACCCCCTCACACTCACCCCATCACCGTCAACCTGACCCCCTCACGCTCACAACTTCAACGTCCCACTGACACCCTCGCAGACGCTCCGTTATCATCACCCTGACCCTCTCACACTCATAAAATTACCGTCTCACTCATCCCCTCACACTCACTACTTCACCGTCACCCTGACCCCCTCACACTCACTGCATCATCGTCATCCTGACCCGCTCACACTCACTCCTACTCCGTCACTTTGGCCCCCTCACACTCACTCCATCACCTTTAATCTGACCGTCTCGCACTCACTCCATCACCGTCACCCTGCCCCCTCACATCCACTCCATCACCGTCAACCTGACCACCTCACACTCCCTCCATTACCGTCATACTGATCCCCTCACACTCACTCCTTCACCGTCACTCTGACCCCCTCACACTCACTCAATCACCGCCACACTGACTCCCTCACCCTCACTCCATCACCGTCACACTGACCCCCTCACACTTACTCCTTCTCCGTCACTTTGACCCCCTCACACTTAGTCCATCACCGTCACCCTGTCCCACTCACATTCACTCCATCACCGTCAACCTGACCCCCTCACACTCAATCCATCACCGTCCACCTGACCCCCTCACACTCACTCCATCACCGGCACCCTGACCCTGTCAGACTCACTCCATCACTGTCACCTTGACCTCCTCGCACTCACTCCATCACTTTAACTCTGACCCCCTCACACTCATTCCTTCACCCTCACACTGACCCGAATACACTCACACCATCACCACCACCCTGACCCTCTCACACTCACTCACTCGCTGTCATCTTTACCCCCGAACACTCACTCCATCACGATCACCCTGACCCGCTCACTCTCACAACTTCACCGTCACTCTGTCAATCTCATACCCACTCCATCACCATCACACTGACGCCCTGACACTCACTAAATTAACATCACACTGATCCCCTCACACTCACTCCTTCTCCATCACTTTGACCCACTCACACTCACGCCATCACCGTCAACCTGAACCCCTCACACTCACAACTTCACCGTCCCACTGACACCCTCACACTCACTCCATCATCATCACCCTGACCCTCTCAATCTCACTACATCACCGTCTCACTGACCCCCTCCCACTCAATACTTCACCGTTAACCTGACCCCCTCACACTCACTCATTACAGTCAAACTGACCCCCTCACACTCATTCCATCACCGTCATCCTGACCCGCTCATACTCATTCCTTCTCCCTCACTGTGACCCTCTCACCCTCACTCCATCACTGTCACACGGACCCCCTCACATTCACTCCTTCACCGACACCCCGACCCCCTCACGCTCACTCCCTCACCGTCACACTAATTCACCTCAGACTCACCCCAACACCGTCAAACTGACTTCCTCACACTCACTCCATCACCCTCACACTGACTCCCACACAGTCACTCCATCACCATCACCCTGACTCCCTCACACTCACTACTTTACGGTCACACTGATCCACTCACACTCACTCCATCACCGTCAAGCTGACCAGCTCACACTCACTCTATCTCCGTCACACTGACCCCCTCACATTCACTGCATCACCGTCACCTTGAAACCCTAACACTCACTCCATCACCACCCTCCTGACCCGTCACAAACTTTCCATCACCATCAAACTGACGCCCTCACACTCACTGCTTCATCGGCACACTGACTCCCACACACTCACTCCATCACCATTACCCTGACCCCCTCACACTCACTACATTACGGTCACACTGATCCCCTCACACTCACTCCATCACCGTCAAGATGACCCGCTCACACCCATTCTTTCTCCGTCACACTGACCCCCTCACACTCACTCCATCACAGTCATCTTGAAACCCTAACACTCACTCCATCACCACCCTCCTGACCCGTCACAATCTTTCCATCACCGTCACCCTGACGCCCTCACACTCACTCCATCACCGTCAGACTGACCCCCCTCACACTCACTCCATCACAAGCACCCTGACCCTCTCAGGCTCACTCCATTTCCGTCACATTGACCCCTCACACTGACTCCATCACCGTCACCTTGACCCGCACGCACTCAATCCATCACCGTCACCTTGATCTCCTCGCACTCACTCCATCTCTTTCACTCTGACCCCCTCACACTTCATTACACTGACCCGCAAATACTCACACCATCACCATCACCCTGACCCTCTCACACTCACTCACTCGCTGTCATCTGGAACCCAGAACACTCTTCCATTACCATCACCCTGACCCTCTCACACTCACTCACTCGCTGTCATCTGGAACCCCGAACACTCACTCCATCACCATCACCCTGACCCTCTCACACTCCCAAATTCACTGTCACACTGACACTCTCGCACTCACTCCATCACCATCACCCTGACCCGCTCACACTCACAACTTCACTGTAACACAGACACTCTCGCACTCACTCGATCACCATCACCCTGACCCCCTAACGCTCATTCAATTACCATCACACTGATCACCTCACATTCACTCCTTCACCGTCACCCTGACCCCCTCATACTCACTCCATCACCGTCAAACTAATTCTCCAACACTCACTCCATCACCGTCAAACAGACACCCACATACTCACTTTATCACCGTCACCCTGAACACCCTCACACTCATTCCATCACCGTCAAACAGACCCCCTCACACTCACTCCATCACCATCACAGTGACACTCTCACACTCACTCACCGTCACCCTGACTCCCTCACACTCACTCCTTCACCATCACCCTGACCCGCTCACACTCACTCCATGACCACCCTCCTGACCCCTCACAATCTTTCGAGCACTGTCACCTTTACATCCTCACACTCACTTCATCACTGTCACCCTGACTCCATCACCATCCAACTGACCCCCTCACACTCACTGCATCACCTTCACACTGACTCCCACACACTGGCTCCATCACCCTCGCACTGATCCCCTCACACTTACTCCATCTCCGTCTCACTGACCCCCTCACACTCAAACTATCTCTTTCACCTTGACCTCATCGCACTCCCTCCATCACTTTCACTCTGACCGCCTAACACTCACTCCATCACCCTCACACTGACCACCAAACACTCACACCATCACCATAACCCTGACCCACTCACACTCACTCACTCACTGTCATTTTGACCCCAGCATACTCACTCAATCACCGTCACCCTGAACCGCTCACACTCACAACTTCACCGTCACTCTGACACTCTCACACTCACTCCATCACCGTCACACTGATTCCATTAAACTCACTCTGTCAGCGTCATACTGACACCCTCACACTCAATCCATCACCGTTAACCTGACCCCCACACACTCACTCCATCACCAACACCCTGACCCTGTCAGACTCACTCCATCACCGTCACACTGACCCCATTAAACTCACTCTGTCAGCGTCATACTAACACCCTCACACTCACTCCATCACCTGCACCCTGACCCTGTCAGAATCACTCCATCTCCGTCACATTGACCCCCTCACACTGACTCCATCACCGTCACCCAGACCCGCTCACACTCAAACCATCACTGTCACATTCACCTCCTCGCACTCACTCCATCACTTTCACTCTGAACCCCTCACACTCACTCCATCATCCTCACACTGACCCGCAAACACTCACAATTTCACCGTCACTCTGACACTCTCAGACTCACTCCATCTCCATCACACTGACCCCCTTACACTCACTACATCACCGTCAAACTGACCCCTTCACACTAACTCATCGCCGTCAAACTGACTCCCTCACACTCACTCCATCACCGTCAAACTAACCCCCTCACACTCATTCCATCACCGTCATCCTGACCCGCTCACACTAATTCCTTCTCACTCACTGTGACCCTCTCACCCTCACTCCATCACTGTCACACTGACCCCCTCACACTCACTCCATCACCGTCAAACAGATATCCTCACACTCACTCCATCACCATCACCGTGACCCCCTCACACTTACTACATTACCGTCATACTGATCCCCTCACACTCACTCCATCACCATCAAGCTGACCCGCTCACACTCACTCTATCCCGTCACACTGACCCCCTTACACTCACACCATTCCCATCACACTGATCACCTCACACTCACTCCTTCAACGTCACCCTGACCCCCTCACACTAACTCCATCACCGTCAAACTAACTCTCTCACACTCATTCCATCACCGTCAAACAGACCCCCTCACACTCACCCCATCATCATCATAGTGAACCCCTCACACTCACTCCATCATCCTCACACTGACCCGCAAACACTCGCACTATCACCATCACCCTGACCCTCTCACACTCACTCACTCGCTGTCATCTTGACCCCCGAACACTCACTCCATCACCATCACACTGACCCCCTTACACTCACTACATTACCATCACACTGATCCCCTCACACTCACTCCTTCTCCATCACATTGACCCACTCACATTCACCCCATCACCGTCAACCTGACCCCCTCACACTCACAACTTCTCCGTCCCACTGACGCCCTCACACTCACTCCATCATCATCACCCTGACCCTCTCAATCTCACTACTTTACATTCTCACTGATCCCATCACACTCACTACTTCACCGTCACCCTGAACCCCTCACACTCACTCCATCACCGTCAAACTTTCCTCCTCACACTCACTCATTACCGTCAAACTGACTCCCTCACACTCACTCCATCACCATCAAACTGACACCCTCGCACTCATTCCATCACCGTCATCCTGACCCGCTCACGCTCATTCCTTCTCCGTCACTGTGACCCTCTCACCCTCACTCCATCACCGTCACACTGACCCCCTCACATTCACTCCTTCACCGACACCATGACCCCCTCACGCTCACAACTTCACCGTCCCACTAACACCCTCACACTCACTCCATCATCATCACCCTGACCCTGCCAATTTCACTACATCACCGTCTCAATGATCCCCTCACACTCACTACTTTACCGTCAACCTGACCCCCTCCCACTCTCTCCATCACCGTCAAACTGACCCCCTCACACTCACTCATCACCGTCAAACTAAAGCCCTCACACTCATTCCATCACCGTCTTCCTGACCCGCTCACACTCATTCCTTCTCACTCACTGTGACCCTCTCACCCTCACTCCATCACTGTCACACTGACCCCCTCACACTCACTCCATCACCGTCACACTGATTCCCCTCACACTTACCTCAACACCGTAAAACTGACTCCCTCACACTCACTCCATCACCGTCAAACAGACATCCTCACACTCACTCCATCACCCTCACACTGACTCTCACACACTCACTCCATCACCATCACCCTGACCCCCTCACACTTACCACATTACCATCATACTGATCCCCTCACACTCACTCCATTACCATCAAGCTGACCCGCTCACACTCACTCTATCCCGTCACACTGACCCCCTCATATTCACTCCATCACCGTCACCTTGAAACCCTAACACTCACTCCATCAACACCCTCCTGACCCGTCACAATCTTTCCATCACTGTCACCTTGTCCTCCTCACACTCACTTCATCACTGTCATCCTGACTCCCACATACACACTCGATCACCGTCACCCTGACCCGCTCACACACATTCCATCACCATCACCCTGACCGCCTCACACTCACTCCATCACCAGCACCCTGACCCTGTCAGACTCACTCCATCTCCGTCACATTGACACCCTCTCACTGACTCCATCACCGTCACCCTGACCCGCACGCACTCAATCCATCACTGTAACCTTGACCTCCTCGCACTCACTTAATCAATTTCACTCTGACCCCCTCATACTTCATCACATTGACCCGCAAACACTCACACCATTACCATCACTGACCCTCTCACACTCACTCATTCGCTGTCATCTGGACCCCTGAACACTCACTCCATCACCATCGCCCTGACCCGCTCACACTCACAACTTCACTGTCACACAGAGATTCTCGCACTCACTCCATCACCATCACACTGACCCCCTTACACTGACACCATTACCGTCACACTGATCCCCTCACACTCACTCCTTCACCGTCCCCCTGACCCCCTCACACTAACTCCATCACCGTCACCCTGATGCGCTCACACTCACTATATGTACGTCACACTGACCCCCTCACACTCACTCCATCATCGTCAACCTGACCCGCTCACACACATTCCATCACCGTCACGCTGACCACCTCACATTCACTCTATCACCGTCACCATGACACCCCCAACACTCACTCCATCACCACCCTCCTGGCCTCTCACAATCTTTCGAGCACTGTCACCTTTACATCCTCACACTCACTTCATCACTGTCACCCTGAGTCCCACATATTAAGTCACTCTGACCCCCAAACACTCACACCATCACCATTACCCTGACGCGCACACACTCAATCCTTCTACGTCACATTGACCCACTCACACTTACTCCATCACCGTCACCCTGACCCACACCCACTCGCAACTTCACCGGTAACCTGACCCCCTCACATTTACTCTATTACCTTCACCCTGACCCCCTCACACTCACTCCATCCCCGTCACACTGACCCCCTCACACACACACCATCATCGTCACCCTGACCGGTTCACACTCACTCCTTCCCCGTCACTTTGACCCCATCACACTCACTCCATCATCGTCAAACTGACCCCCTCACACTCACTCCTTCACCGTCACCCTGACCCCCTCACATTCACTCCTTCATCGTCATCCTGACCCCCTCACACTCACTCCATTACCGTCACACTGATCCCCTCACACTCACTCTTGCACCGTCACACTGACCCTCTCACACTCACTCCATCACGGTCAACCTGATCCCCTCACACTCAATCCATCACCATCAATCTGACGCCCTCACACTCACTGCATCACGGGCGCACTGACTCCCACACACTCACTCCATCATCATCACCCTGACCCCCTCACACTCACTACATTAAGATCACACTGATCACCTCACACTCACTCCATCACCGTCACGCTGACCCGCTCACACTCACTCTATCTCCGTCACACTGATCCCCTCACACTCACTCCATCACCGTCACCTTGAAACCCTAACACTCACTCCATCACCACCCTCCTGACCCGTCACAATCTTTCCATCACCGTCACCCTGACCCCCTCACACTCTCTCCATCACCATCAGACTGACCCCCTCACACTCATTCCATCACCAGCACCCTGACCCTCTCAGGCTCACTCCATCTCCGTCACATTGTCCCCCTCACACTGACTCCATCACGTCACCCTGATCCGCACGGACTCAATCCATCACTGTCACCTTGACCTCCTCGCACTCACTCCATCTCTTTCACTCTGACCCCCTCACACTTCATCACACTGACCCGCAAACACGCACACCATCACCATCACCCTGACCCTCTCACACTCACTCACTCGCTGTCATCTGGAACCCCGAACACTCACTCCATCACCATCACCCTGACCCGCTCACACTCACAACTTCACTGTCACACTGACACTCTCGCACTTACTCCATCACCATCACCCTGACCCCCTAACACTCATTCCATTATCATCACACTGATCCCCTCACACACACTCCTTCACCGTCACCCTGACCCCCTCACACTCACTCCATCACCGTCAAACTAACTCTCTCACACTCACTCCATCACTATCAAACAGACACCCACATACTCACTTCATCACCGTCACCCTGAACACCCTCACACTCATTCCATCACCGTCAAACAGACCCCCTCACACTCACTTCATCACCATCACTGTGACCACCAAACACTCACACCATCACCATCACCCTGACCCACTCACACTCACTCCTTCTCTATCACTTTGACCCCCTCACACTCACCCCATCACCGTCAACCTGACCCTCTCACGCTCACAACTTCACCGTCCCACTGATACGCTCACACTCATTCAATTATCATCACCCTGACCCACTCACACTCATAAATTACCGTCTCGCTGATCCCCTCACACTCACTACTTCACCGTCACCCTGACCACCTCACACTCACACCATCACCATCACACTGACATCCTCGCAACCACCACATCACCATCACACTGACCCCCTCACAATCACTCCATTACCGTCACACTGATCCCCTCACACTCACTCCATCACCGTCACCCTGATCCGCTCACACTCACTCTCTGTCCGTCACACTGACCCCCTCACACTCACTCCTTCACCGTCACCCTGACCCGCTCACTCACATTCCATCACCGTCACCCTGACCCCCTCACATTCACTCCATCACCGTCACCTTGGCAACCCCAACGCTCACTACATCACAACCCTCCTGACCCCTCACAATCTTTCGGGCACTGTCACCTTTACATCCTCACACTCACTTCATCACTATCACCTGACTCCATCACCATCAAACTGACCCCTCACATTCACTGCATCACCGTCACACTGACTCCCACACACTGACTCCATCACCTTCACACTGATCCCCTCACACTCACTCCATCTCCGTTTCACTGACCCCCTCACACTCCATCCATTACTTTCACATTGACCTCCTCGCACTCACTCTTTCACTTTCACTCTGACCCCCTAACACTCACTCCATCAGCCTCACACTGACCGGCAAACAGTCACACCATCACCATAACCCTGACCCACTCACACTCACTCATCTCTCACTGTCATCTTGACCCCGCACACTCACTCCATCACCGTCACGCTGAACCGCTCACACTCACAACTTCACTGTCACTCTGACACTCTCACATTCACTCCATCACCGTCACACTGACCCCATTAAACTCACTCTGTCAGCGTCATACTGACACCCTCACACTCACTCCATCACCGACTAACTGACCCCCTCACACTCACTCCATCACCTGCACCCTGACCCTGTCAGAATCACTCCATCTCCGTCAAATCGACCCCCTCACACTGACTCCATCACCGTCACCCAGACCCGCTCACACTCAAACCATTACTGTCACCTTGACCTCCTCGCACTCCCTCCATCACTTTCACTCTGACCCCCTCACACTCATTCCATCACCCTCACACTGACCCGCAAACACTCACAATATCACCGTCCCCCTGACCTGCCCACACTCACAATTTCACCGTCACTCTGACACTCTCACACTCACTCCATCACCATCACACTGACCCCCTCACACTCACTACATGACCATTACACTGATCCCCTCACACTCACTCCTTCTCCATCACTTTGACCCACTCACATTCACCCCATCACCGTCAACCTGACCCCCTCACACTCAGAACTTCACCGTTCCACTGACACCCTCACACTCACTCCATCATCATCACCCTGACCCTCTCAATCTCACTACATTACAGTCTCACTGATCCCATCACACTCACTACTTCACCGTCACCCTGACGCCCTCACACTCACTCCATCACCATCAAACTGACCCCCTCACACACATTCCATCTCCGTCATCCTGACCCGCTTACACTCATTCCTTCTCCGTCACTGTGACCCTCTCACCCTCACTCCATCACCGTCACTCTGACCCCCTCACATTCACTCCTTCACCGACACCCTGACCCCCTCACGCTCACTCTATCACCGTCACACTGATCCCCTCACACTCACCCTAACACCGTCAAACTGACTCCCTCACACTTACTCCATCACCGTCAAACAGACATCCTCACACTCACTCCATTACCCTCACACTGACTCCCACACACTCACTCCATCATCATCACCTTGATCCCCTCACACTCACTACATTATCGTCACACTGATCCCCTCACACTCACTCCATCACCGTCAAGCTGACCCGCTCACACTCTCTCTATCTCCGTCACACTGACACCCTCACACTCACTCCATCACCGTCACCTTGATAACCCTAACACTCACTCCATCACCACCCTCCTGACCCGTCACAATCTTTCCATCACTGTCACCTTTTCGTTCTCACACTCACTTCATCACTGTCACCCTGACTCCCACATACACACTCGATCACCGTCACCCTGACCCGCTCACACACATTCCATCACCGTCACCCTGACCCCCTCACACTCACTCCATCACCGTCAAACTGATCCCCCTCACACTCACTCCATCACCATCACCCTGACCCCCTTACACTCACTACATTACCCTCACACTGAACCCCTCACACTCACTCCTTCACCGTCACCCTGACCCCCTCACGCTCACTCCATCACCGTCAAACTAACTCTCTCACACTCATTCCATCACCGTCAAACAGACACCCACATACTCACTTCATCACCGTCACCCTGAACACCCTCACACTCATTCCATCTCTGTCAAATAGACCCCCTCACACTTCATCACTGTCACACTGACCACTAAACACTCATACCATCACCATCACCGTGACCCTCTCACACTCCATCACTCACTGTCATCTTGACACCCGCACACTCACACCATCATCATCACCCTGACCCGCTCACTCTCACTCCTTCTCCATCACTTTGACCCATCACACTCACCCCATCACCGCCAACCTGACCCCCTCACGCTCACCACTTCACCGTCCCACTGACACCCTCACATTCACTCCATTATCATCACCGTGACCCCGTCATACACATAAAATTACCGTCTCACTGATCCCCTCACACTCACTACTTCACCGCCACCCTGACAGCCACACACTCACTCCATCATCGTCAAACTGACATCCTCACACTCACGCATCACCGTCAAACTGACTCCCTCACACTCACTCAATCACCGTCACCCTGACCCCCCTCACTCGTTCCATCTCCGTCATCCTGACCCGCTCACACTCATACCTTCTCCGTCACTGTGACCCTCTCACTCTCACTCCATCACCGTCACACTGATCCCCTCACACTCACCCTAACACCGTCAAACTGACTCCCTCACACTCACTCCATCACATCACACTGACTCCCACACACTCACGCCATCACCATCGCCCTGAACTGCTCACACTCACAACTTCTCCATCACTTTGACCGCTCACACTCACTCTATCACCGTCACCCTGACCCCCTCACACTCACAAATTGACTGTCACACTGACCCCCTCACACTAACTCCATCACCGTCACCCGGACCCGCTCACACTCACTCGTTCTCCGTCCCTTTGACACCCTCACACTCACTCCATCGCCGTCACCCTGACCCCCTCACACTCACTACATTACGGTCACACTGATCCCCTCACACTCACTCCATCACCGTCAAGATGACCCGCTCACACCCATTCTTTCTCCGTCACACTGACCCCCTCACACTCACTCCATCACAGTCATCTTGAAACCCTAACACTCACTCCATCACCACCCTCCTGACCCGTCACAATCTTTCCATCACCGTCACCCTGACGCCCTCACACTCACTCCATCACCGTCAGACTGATCCCCCTCACACTCACTCCATCACCAGCACCCTGACCCTCTCAGGCTCACTCCATTTCCGTCACATTGACCCCTCACACTGACTCCATCACCGTCACCTTGACCCGCACGCACTCAATCCATCACCGTCACCTTGATCTCCTCGCACTCACTCCATCTCTTTCACTCTGACCCCCTCACACTTCATTACACTGACCCACAAATACTCACACCATCACCATCACCCTGACCCTCTCACACTCACTCACTCGCTGTCATCTGGAACCCAGAACACTCTTCCATTACCATCACCCTGACCCTCTCACACTCACTCACTCGCTGTCATCTGGAACCCCGAACACTCACTCCATCACCATCACCCTGACCCTCTCACACTCCCAAATTCACTGTCACACTGACACTCTCGCACTCACTCCATCACCATCACCCTGACCCGCTCACACTCACAACTTCACTGTAACACAGACACTCTCGCACTCACTCGATCACCATCACCCTGACCCCCTAACGCTCATTCAATTACCATCACACTGATCACCTCACATTGACTCCTTCACCGTCACCCTGACCCCCTCATACTCACTCCATCACCGTCAAACTAATTCTCCAACACTCACTCCATCACCGTCAAACAGACACCCACATACTCACTTTATCACCGTCACCCTGAACACCCTCACACTCATTCCATCACCGTCAAACAGACCCCCTCACACTCACTCCATCACCATCACAGTGACCACCAAACACTCACACCATCATCATCACCGTGACACTCTCACACTCACTCACTGTCATCTTGACACACGCACACTCACTCCATCACCATCACCCTGACCCGCTCACACTCACAACTTCTCCATCACTTTGACACCCTCACACTCACCCCATCACCGTCAACCTGACCCCCTCACGCTCACAACTTCACCATCCCACTGACACCCTCACACTCACTCCATTATCATCACCCTGACCCTCTCACACTCATAAAATTACCGTCTCACTGATCCCCTCAAACTCACTACTTCACCGTTACCCTGACCCCCTCACACTCACTCCATCACCGTCACACTGACCTCCTCGCAACCACTCCATCACCATCACACTGAGCCCCTCACACTCACTCCATTACCGTCACACTGACCCGCTCACACACATTGCTTCACCGTCACCCTGACTCCCTCACACTCACTCCTTCACCGTCACCCTGACCCGCTCACACTCACTCCATGACCACCATCCTGACCCCTCACAATCTTTCGAGCACTGTCACCTTTACATCCTCACACTCACTTCATCACTGTCACCCTGACTCCATCACCATCCAACTGACCCCCTCACACTCACTGCATCACCTTCACACTGACTCCCACACACTGGCTCCATCACCCTCGCACTGATCCCCTCACACTTACTCCATCTCCGTCTCACTGACCCCCTCACACTCAAACTATCTCTTTCACCTTGACCTCATCGCACTCCCTCCATCACTTTCACTCTGACCGCCTAACACTCACTCCATCACCCTCACACTGACCACCAAACACTCACACCATCACCATAACCCTGACCCACTCACACTCACTCACTCACTGTCATTTTGACCCCAGCATACTCACTCAATCACCGTCACCCTGAACCGCTCACACTCACAACTTCACCGTCACTCTGACACTCTCACACTCACTCCATCACCGTCACACTGATTCCATTAAACTCACTCTGTCAGCGTCATACTGACACCCTCACACTCAATCCATCACCGTTAACCTGACCCCCACACACTCACTCCATCACCAACACCCTGACCCTGTCAGACTCACTCCATCACCGTCACACTGACCCCATTAAACTCACTCTGTCAGTGTCATACTAACACCCTCACACTCACTCCATCACCTGCACCCTGACCCTGTCAGAATCACTCCATCTCCGTCACATTGACCCCCTCACACTGACTCCATCACCGTCACCCAGACCCGCTCACACTCAAACCATCACTGTCACATTCACCTCCTCGCACTCACTCCATCACTTTCACTCTGAACCCCTCACACTCACTCCATCATCCTCACACTGACCCGCAAACACTCACAATTTCACCGTCACTCTGACACTCTCAGACTCACTCCATCTCCATCACACTGACCCCCTTACACTCACTACATCACCGTCAAACTGACCCCTTCACACTAACTCATCGCCGTCAAACTGACTCCCTCACACTCACTCCATCACCGTCAAACTAACCCCCTCACACTCATTCCATCACCGTCATCCTGACCCGCTCACACTAATTCCTTCTCACTCACTGTGACCCTCTCACCCTCACTCCATCACTGTCACACTGACCCCCTCACACTCACTCCATCACCGTCAAACAGATATCCTCACACTCACTCCATCACCATCACCGTGACCCCCTCACACTTACTACATTACCGTCATACTGATCCCCTCACACTCACTCCATCACCATCAAGCTGACCCGCTCACACTCACTCTATCCCGTCACACTGACCCCCTTACACTCACACCATTCCCATCACACTGATCACCTCACACTCACTCCTTCAACGTCACCCTGACCCCCTCACACTAACTCCATCACCGTCAAACTAACTCTCTCACACTCATTCCATCACCGTCAAACAGACCCCCTCACACTCACCCCATCATCATCATAGTGAACCCCTCACACTCACTCCATCATCCTCACACTGACCCGCAAACACTCGCACTATCACCATCACCCTGACCCTCTCACACTCACTCACTCGCTGTCATCTTGACCCCCGAACACTCACTCCATCACCATCACACTGACCCCCTTACACTCACTACATTACCATCACACTGATCCCCTCACACTCACTCCTTCTCCATCACATTGACCCACTCACATTCACCCCATCACCGTCAACCTGACTCCCTCACACTCACAACTTCACCGTCCCACTGACGCCCTCACACTCACTCCATCATCATCACCCTGACCCTCTCAATCTCACTACTTTACATTCTCACTGATCCCATCACACTCACTACTTCACCGTCACCCTGAACCCCTCACACTCACTCCATCACCGTCAAACTTTCCTCCTCACACTCACTCATTACCGTCAAACTGACTCCCTCACACTCACTCCATCACCATCAAACTGACACCCTCGCACTCATTCCATCACCGTCATCCTGACCCGCTCACGCTCATTCCTTCTCCGTCACTGTGACCCTCTCACCCTCACTCCATCACCGTCACACTGACCCCCTCACATTCACTCCTTCACCGACACCATGACCCCCTCACGCTCACAACTTCACCGTCCCACTAACACCCTCACACTCACTCCATCATCATCACCCTGACCCTGCCAATTTCACTACATCACCGTCTCACTGATCCCCTCACACTCACTACTTTACCGTCAACCTGACCCCCTCCCACTCTCTCCATCACCGTCAAACTGACCCCCTCACACTCACTCATCACCGTCAAACTAAAGCCCTCACACTCATTCCATCACCGTCTTCCTGACCCGCTCACACTCATTCCTTCTCACTCACTGTGACCCTCTCACCCTCACTCCATCACTGTCACACTGACCCCCTCACACTCACTCCATCACCGTCACACTGATTCCCCTCACACTTACCTCAACACCGTAAAACTGACTCCCTCACACTCACTCCATCACCGTCAAACAGACATCCTCACACTCACTCCATCACCCTCACACTGACTCTCACACACTCACTCCATCACCATCACCCTGACCCCCTCACACTTACCACATTACCATCATACTGATCCCCTCACACTCACTCCATTACCATCAAGCTGACCCGCTCACACTCACTCTATCCCGTCACACTGACCCCCTCATATTCACTCCATCACCGTCACCGTGACCCCCTCACACTTACTACATTACCGTCATACTGATCCCCTCACACTCACTCCATCACCATCAAGCTGACCCGCTCACACTCACTCTATCCCGTCACACTGACCCCCTTACACTCACACCATTCCCATCACACTGATCACCTCACACTCACTCCTTCAACGTCACCCTGACCCCCTCACACTAACTCCATCACCGTCAAACTAACTCTCTCACACTCATTCCATCACCGTCAAACAGACCCCCTCACACTCACCCCATCATCATCATAGTGAACCCCTCACACTCACTCCATCATCCTCACACTGACCCGCAAACACTCGCACTATCACCATCACCCTGACCCTCTCACACTCACTCACTCGCTGTCATCTTGACCCCCGAACACTCACTCCATCAACACCCTCCACACCCGTCACAATCTTTCCATCACTGTCACCTTGTCCTCCTCACACTCACTTCATCACTGTCATCCTGACTCCCACATACACACTCGATCACCGTCACCCTGACCCGCTCACACACATTCCATCACCATCACCCTGACCGCCTCACACTCACTCCATCACCAGCACCCTGACCCTGTCAGACTCACTCCATCTCCGTCACATTGACACCCTCTCACTGACTCCATCACCGTCACCCTGACCCGCACGCACTCAATCCATCACTGTAACCTTGACCTCCTCGCACTCACTTAATCAATTTCACTCTGACCCCCTCATACTTCATCACATTGACCCGCAAACACTCACACCATTACCATCACTGACCCTCTCACACTCACTCATTCGCTGTCATCTGGACCCCTGAACACTCACTCCATCACCATCACACTGACCCCCTTACACTCACACCATTACCGTCACACTGATCCCCTCACACTCACTCCTTCACCGTCCCCCTGACCCCCTCACACTAACTCCATCACCGTCACCCTGATGCGCTCACACTCACTATATGTACGTCACACTGACCCCCTCACACTCACTCCATCATCGTCAACCTGACCCGCTCACACACATTCCATCACCGTCACGCTGACCACCTCACATTCACTCTATCACCGTCACCATGACACCCCCAACACTCACTCCATCACCACCCTCCTGGCCTCTCACAATCTTTCGAGCACTGTCACCTTTACATCGTCACACTCACTTCATCACTGTCACCCTGAGTCCCACATATTAAGTCACTCTGACCCCCAAACACTCACACCATCACCATTATCCTGACGCGCACACACTCAATCCTTCTACGTCACATTGACCCACTCACACTTACTCCATCACCGTCACCCTGACCCACACCCACTCGCAACTTCACCGGTAACCTGACCCCCTCACATTTACTCTATTACCTTCACCCTGACCCCCTCACACTCACTCCATCCCCGTCACACTGACCCCCTCACACACACACCATCATCGTCACCCTGACCGGTTCACACTCACTCCTTCCCCGTCACTTTGACCCCATCACACTCACTCCATCATCGTCAAACTGACCCCCTCACACTCACTCCTTCACCGTCACCCTGACCCCCTCACATTCACTCCTTCATCGTCATCCTGACCCCCTCACACTCACTCCATTACCGTCACACTGATCCCCTCACACTCACTCTTGCACCGTCACACTGACCCTCTCACACTCACTCCATCACGGTCAACCTGATCCCCTCACACTCAATCCATCACCATCAATCTGACGCCCTCACACTCACTGCATCACGGGCGCACTGACTCCCACACACTCACTCCATCATCATCACCCTGACCCCCTCACACTCACTACATTAAGATCACACTGATCACCTCACACTCACTCCATCACCGTCACGCTGACCCGCTCACACTCACTCTATCTCCGTCACACTGATCCCCTCACACTCACTCCATCACCGTCACCTTGAAACCCTAACACTCACTCCATCACCACCCTCCTGACCCGTCACAATCTTTCCATCACCGTCACCCTGACCCCCTCACACTCTCTCCATCACCATCAGACTGACCCCCTCACACTCACTCCATCACCAGCACCCTGACCCTCTCAGGCTCACTCCATCTCCGTCACATTGTCCCCCTCACACTGACTCCATCACGTCACCCTGATCCGCACGGACTCAATCCATCACTGTCACCTTGACCTCCTCGCACTCACTCCATCTCTTTCACTCTGACCCCCTCACACTTCATCACACTGACCCGCGAACACGCACACCATCACCATCACCCTGACCCTCTCACACTCACTCACTCGCTGTCATCTGGAACCCCGAACACTCACTCCATCACCATCACCCTGACCCGCTCACACTCACAACTTCACTGTCACACTGACACTCTCGCACTTACTCCATCACCATCACCCTGACCCCCTAACACTCATTCCATTATCATCACACTGATCCCCTCACACACACTCCTTCACCGTCACCCTGACCCCCTCACACTCACTCCATCACCGTCAAACTAACTCTCTCACACTCACTCCATCACTATCAAACAGACACCCACATACTCACTTCATCACCGTCACCCTGAACACCCTCACACTCATTCCATCACCGTCAAACAGACCCCCTCACACTCACTTCATCACCATCACTGTGACCACCAAACACTCACACCATCACCATCACCCTGACCCACTCACACTCACTCCTTCTCTATCACTTTGACCCCCTCACACTCACCCCATCACCGTCAACCTGACCCTCTCACGCTCACAACTTCACCGTCCCACTGATACGCTCACACTCATTCAATTATCATCACCCTGACCCACTCACACTCATAAATTACCGTCTCGCTGATCCCCTCACACTCACTACTTCACCATCACCCTGACCACCTCACACTCACACCATCACCATCACACTGACATCCTCGCAACCACCACATCACCATCACACTGACCCCCTCACAATCACTCCATTACCGTCACACTGATCCCCTCACACTCACTCCATCACCGTCACCCTGATCCGCTCACACTCACTCTCTGTCCGTCACACTGACCCCCTCACACTCACTCCTTCACCGTCACCCTGACCCGCTCACTCACATTCCATCACCGTCACCCTGACCCCCTCACATTCACTCCATCACCGTCACCTTGGCAACCCCAACGCTCACTACATCACAACCCTCCTGACCCCTCACAATCTTTCGGGCACTGTCACCTTTACATCCTCACACTCACTTCATCACTATCACCTGACTCCATCACCATCAAACTGACCCCTCACATTCACTGCATCACCGTCACACTGACTCCCACACACTGACTCCATCACCTTCACACTGATCCCCTCACACTCACTCCATCTCCGTTTCACTGACCCCCTCACACTCCATCCATTACTTTCACATTGACCTCCTCGCACTCACTCTTTCACTTTCACTCTGACCCCCTAACACTCACTCCATCAGCCTCACACTGACCGGCAAACAGTCACACCATCACCATAACCCTGACCCACTCACACTCACTCATCTCTCACTGTCATCTTGACCCCGCACACTCACTCCATCACCGTCACGCTGAACCGCTCACACTCACAACTTCACTGTCACTCTGACACTCTCACATTCACTCCATCACCGTCACACTGACCCCATTAAACTCACTCTGTCAGCGTCATACTGACACCCTCACACTCACTCCATCACCGACTAACTGACCCCCTCACACTCACTCCATCACCTGCACCCTGACCCTGTCAGAATCACTCCATCTCCGTCAAATCGACCCCCTCACACTGACTCCATCACCGTCACCCAGACCCGCTCACACTCAAACCATTACTGTCACCTTGACCTCCTCGCACTCCCTCCATCACTTTCACTCTGACCCCCTCACACTCATTCCATCACCCTCACACTGACCCGCAAACACTCACAATATCACCGTCCCCCTGACCTGCCCACACTCACAATTTCACCGTCACTCTGACACTCTCACACTCACTCCATCACCATCACACTGACCCCCTCACACTCACTACATGACCATTGCACTGATCCCCTCACACTCACTCCTTCTCCATCGCTTTGACCCACTCACATTCACCCCATCACCGTCAACCTGACCCCCTCACACTCAGAACTTCACCGTTCCACTGACACCCTCACACTCACTCCATCATCATCACCCTGACCCTCTCAATCTCACTACATTACAGTCTCACTGATCCCATCACACTCACTACTTCACCGTCACCCTGACGCCCTCACACTCACTCCATCACCATCAAACTGACCCCCTCACACACATTCCATCTCCGTCATCCTGACCCGCTTACACTCATTCCTTCTCCGTCACTGTGACCCTCTCACCCTCACTCCATCACCGTCACTCTGACCCCCTCACATTCACTCCTTCACCGACACCCTGACCCCCTCACGCTCACTCTATCACCGTCACACTGATCCCCTCACACTCACCCTAACACCGTCAAACTGACTCCCTCACACTTACTCCATCACCGTCAAACAGACATCCTCACACTCACTCCATTACCCTCACACTGACTCCCACACACTCACTCCATCATCATCACCTTGATCCCCTCACACTCACTACATTATCGTCACACTGATCCCCTCACACTCACTCCATCACCGTCAAGCTGACCCTCTCACACTCTCTCTATCTCCGTCACACTGACACCCTCACACTCACTCCATCACCGTCACCTTGATAACCCTAACACTCACTCCATCACCACCCTCCTGACCCGTCACAATCTTTCCATCACTGTCACCTTTTCGTTCTCACACTCACTTCATCACTGTCACCCTGACTCCCACATACACACTCGATCACCGTCACCCTGACCCGCTCACACACATTCCATCACCGTCACCCTGACCCCCTCACACTCACTCCATCACCGTCAAACTGATCCCCCTCACACTCACTCCATCACCATCACCCTGACCCCCTTACACTCACTACATTACCCTCACACTGAACCCCTCACACTCACTCCTTCACCGTCACCCTGACCCCCTCACGCTCACTCCATCACCGTCAAACTAACTGTCTCACACTCATTCCATCACCGTCAAACAGACACCCACATACTCACTTCATCACCGTCACCCTGAACACCCTCACACTCATTCCATCTCTGTCAAATAGACCCCCTCACACTTCATCACTGTCACACTGACCACTAAACACTCATACCATCACCATCACCGTGACCCTCTCACACTCCATCACTCACTGTCATCTTGACACCCGCACACTCACACCATCATCATCACCCTGACCCGCTCACTCTCACTCCTTCTCCATCACTTTGACCCATCACACTCACCCCATCACCGCCAACCTGACCCCCTCACGCTCACCACTTCACCGTCCCACTGACACCCTCACATTCACTCCATTATCATCACCGTGACCCCGTCATACACATAAAAGTACCGTCTCACTGATCCCCTCACACTCACTACTTCACCGCCACCCTGACAGCCACACACTCACTCCATCATCGTCAAACTGACATCCTCACACTCACGCATCACCGTCAATCTGACTCCCTCACACTCACTCAATCACCGTCACCCTGACCCCCCCTCACTCGTTCCATCTCCGTCATCCTGACCCGCTCACACTCATACCTTCTCCGTCACTGTGACCCTCTCACTCTCACTCCATCACCGTCACACTGATCCCCTCACACTCACCCTAACACCGTCAAACTGACTCCCTCACACTCACTCCATCACATCACACTGACTCCCACACACTCACTCCTTCACCGTCACCCTGACCCGCTCACTCACATTCCATCACCGTCACCCTGACCCCCTCACATTCACTCCATCACCGTCACCTTGGCAACCCCAACGCTCACTACATCACAACCCTCCTGACCCCTCACAATCTTTCGGGCACTGTCACCTTTACATCCTCACACTCACTTCATCACTATCACCTGACTCCATCACCATCAAACTGACCCCTCACATTCACTGCATCACCGTCACACTGACTCCCACACACTGACTCCATCACCTTCACACTGATCCCCTCACACTCACTCCATCTCCGTTTCACTGACCCCCTCACACTCCATCCATTACTTTCACATTGACCTCCTCGCACTCACTCTTTCACTTTCACTCTGACCCCCTAACACTCACTCCATCAGCCTCACACTGACCGGCAAACAGTCACACCATCACCATAACCCTGACCCACTCACACTCACTCATCTCTCACTGTCATCTTGACCCCGCACACTCACTCCATCACCGTCACGCTGAACCGCTCACACTCACAACTTCACTGTCACTCTGACACTCTCACATTCACTCCATCACCGTCACACTGACCCCATTAAACTCACTCTGTCAGCGTCATACTGACACCCTCACACTCACTCCATCACCGACTAACTGACCCCCTCACACTCACTCCATCACCTGCACCCTGACCCTGTCAGAATCACTCCATCTCCGTCAAATCGACCCCCTCACACTGACTCCATCACCGTCACCCAGACCCGCTCACACTCAAACCATTACTGTCACCTTGACCTCCTCGCACTCCCTCCATCACTTTCACTCTGACCCCCTCACACTCATTCCATCACCCTCACACTGACCCGCAAACACTCACAATATCACCGTCCCCCTGACCTGCCCACACTCACAATTTCACCGTCACTCTGACACTCTCACACTCACTCCATCACCATCACACTGACCCCCTCACACTCACTACATGACCATTGCACTGATCCCCTCACACTCACTCCTTCTCCATCGCTTTGACCCACTCACATTCACCCCATCACCGTCAACCTGACCCCCTCACACTCAGAACTTCACCGTTCCACTGACACCCTCACACTCACTCCATCATCATCACCCTGACCCTCTCAATCTCACTACATTACAGTCTCACTGATCCCATCACACTCACTACTTCACCGTCACCCTGACGCCCTCACACTCACTCCATCACCATCAAACTGACCCCCTCACACACATTCCATCTCCGTCATCCTGACCCGCTTACACTCATTCCTTCTCCGTCACTGTGACCCTCTCACCCTCACTCCATCACCGTCACTCTGACCCCCTCACATTCACTCCTTCACCGACACCCTGACCCCCTCACGCTCACTCTATCACCGTCACACTGATCCCCTCACACTCACCCTAACACCGTCAAACTGACTCCCTCACACTTACTCCATCACCGTCAAACAGACATCCTCACACTCACTCCATTACCCTCACACTGACTCCCACACACTCACTCCATCATCATCACCTTGATCCCCTCACACTCACTACATTATCGTCACACTGATCCCCTCACACTCACTCCATCACCGTCAAGCTGACCCTCTCACACTCTCTCTATCTCCGTCACACTGACACCCTCACACTCACTCCATCACCGTCACCTTGATAACCCTAACACTCACTCCATCACCACCCTCCTGACCCGTCACAATCTTTCCATCACTGTCACCTTTTCGTTCTCACACTCACTTCATCACTGTCACCCTGACTCCCACATACACACTCGATCACCGTCACCCTGACCCGCTCACACACATTCCATCACCGTCACCCTGACCCCCTCACACTCACTCCATCACCGTCAAACTGATCCCCCTCACACTCACTCCATCACCATCACCCTGACCCCCTTACACTCACTACATTACCCTCACACTGAACCCCTCACACTCACTCCTTCACCGTCACCCTGACCCCCTCACGCTCACTCCATCACCGTCAAACTAACTGTCTCACACTCATTCCATCACCGTCAAACAGACACCCACATACTCACTTCATCACCGTCACCCTGAACACCCTCACACTCATTCCATCTCTGTCAAATAGACCCCCTCACACTTCATCACTGTCACACTGACCACTAAACACTCATACCATCACCATCACCGTGACCCTCTCACACTCCATCACTCACTGTCATCTTGACACCCGCACACTCACACCATCATCATCACCCTGACCCGCTCACTCTCACTCCTTCTCCATCACTTTGACCCATCACACTCACCCCATCACCGCCAACCTGACCCCCTCACGCTCACCACTTCACCGTCCCACTGACACCCTCACATTCACTCCATTATCATCACCGTGACCCCGTCATACACATAAAAGTACCGTCTCACTGATCCCCTCACACTCACTACTTCACCGCCACCCTGACAGCCACACACTCACTCCATCATCGTCAAACTGACATCCTCACACTCACGCATCACCGTCAATCTGACTCCCTCACACTCACTCAATCACCGTCACCCTGACCCCCCCTCACTCGTTCCATCTCCGTCATCCTGACCCGCTCACACTCATACCTTCTCCGTCACTGTGACCCTCTCACTCTCACTCCATCACCGTCACACTGATCCCCTCACACTCACCCTAACACCGTCAAACTGACTCCCTCACACTCACTCCATCACATCACACTGACTCCCACACACTCACTCCTTCACCGTCACCCTGACCCGCTCACTCACATTCCATCACCGTCACCCTGACCCCCTCACATTCACTCCATCACCGTCACCTTGGCAACCCCAACGCTCACTACATCACAACCCTCCTGACCCCTCACAATCTTTCGGGCACTGTCACCTTTACATCCTCACACTCACTTCATCACTATCACCTGACTCCATCACCATCAAACTGACCCCTCACATTCACTGCATCACCGTCACACTGACTCCCACACACTGACTCCATCACCTTCACACTGATCCCCTCACACTCACTCCATCTCCGTTTCACTGACCCCCTCACACTCCATCCATTACTTTCACATTGACCTCCTCGCACTCACTCTTTCACTTTCACTCTGACCCCCTAACACTCACTCCATCAGCCTCACACTGACCGGCAAACAGTCACACCATCACCATAACCCTGACCCACTCACACTCACTCATCTCTCACTGTCATCTTGACCCCGCACACTCACTCCATCACCGTCACGCTGAACCGCTCACACTCACAACTTCACTGTCACTCTGACACTCTCACATTCACTCCATCACCGTCACACTGACCCCATTAAACTCACTCTGTCAGCGTCATACTGACACCCTCACACTCACTCCATCACCGACTAACTGACCCCCTCACACTCACTCCATCACCTGCACCCTGACCCTGTCAGAATCACTCCATCTCCGTCAAATCGACCCCCTCACACTGACTCCATCACCGTCACCCAGACCCGCTCACACTCAAACCATTACTGTCACCTTGACCTCCTCGCACTCCCTCCATCACTTTCACTCTGACCCCCTCACACTCATTCCATCACCCTCACACTGACCCGCAAACACTCACAATATCACCGTCCCCCTGACCTGCCCACACTCACAATTTCACCGTCACTCTGACACTCTCACACTCACTCCATCACCATCACACTGACCCCCTCACACTCACTACATGACCATTGCACTGATCCCCTCACACTCACTCCTTCTCCATCGCTTTGACCCACTCACATTCACCCCATCACCGTCAACCTGACCCCCTCACACTCAGAACTTCACCGTTCCACTGACACCCTCACACTCACTCCATCATCATCACCCTGACCCTCTCAATCTCACTACATTACAGTCTCACTGATCCCATCACACTCACTACTTCACCGTCACCCTGACGCCCTCACACTCACTCCATCACCATCAAACTGACCCCCTCACACACATTCCATCTCCGTCATCCTGACCCGCTTACACTCATTCCTTCTCCGTCACTGTGACCCTCTCACCCTCACTCCATCACCGTCACTCTGACCCCCTCACATTCACTCCTTCACCGACACCCTGACCCCCTCACGCTCACTCTATCACCGTCACACTGATCCCCTCACACTCACCCTAACACCGTCAAACTGACTCCCTCACACTTACTCCATCACCGTCAAACAGACATCCTCACACTCACTCCATTACCCTCACACTGACTCCCACACACTCACTCCATCATCATCACCTTGATCCCCTCACACTCACTACATTATCGTCACACTGATCCCCTCACACTCACTCCATCACCGTCAAGCTGACCCTCTCACACTCTCTCTATCTCCGTCACACTGACACCCTCACACTCACTCCATCACCGTCACCTTGATAACCCTAACACTCACTCCATCACCACCCTCCTGACCCGTCACAATCTTTCCATCACTGTCACCTTTTCGTTCTCACACTCACTTCATCACTGTCACCCTGACTCCCACATACACACTCGATCACCGTCACCCTGACCCGCTCACACACATTCCATCACCGTCACCCTGACCCCCTCACACTCACTCCATCACCGTCAAACTGATCCCCCTCACACTCACTCCATCACCATCACCCTGACCCCCTTACACTCACTACATTACCCTCACACTGAACCCCTCACACTCACTCCTTCACCGTCACCCTGACCCCCTCACGCTCACTCCATCACCGTCAAACTAACTGTCTCACACTCATTCCATCACCGTCAAACAGACACCCACATACTCACTTCATCACCGTCACCCTGAACACCCTCACACTCATTCCATCTCTGTCAAATAGACCCCCTCACACTTCATCACTGTCACACTGACCACTAAACACTCATACCATCACCATCACCGTGACCCTCTCACACTCCATCACTCACTGTCATCTTGACACCCGCACACTCACACCATCATCATCACCCTGACCCGCTCACTCTCACTCCTTCTCCATCACTTTGACCCATCACACTCACCCCATCACCGCCAACCTGACCCCCTCACGCTCACCACTTCACCGTCCCACTGACACCCTCACATTCACTCCATTATCATCACCGTGACCCCGTCATACACATAAAAGTACCGTCTCACTGATCCCCTCACACTCACTACTTCACCGCCACCCTGACAGCCACACACTCACTCCATCATCGTCAAACTGACATCCTCACACTCACGCATCACCGTCAATCTGACTCCCTCACACTCACTCAATCACCGTCACCCTGACCCCCCCTCACTCGTTCCATCTCCGTCATCCTGACCCGCTCACACTCATACCTTCTCCGTCACTGTGACCCTCTCACTCTCACTCCATCACCGTCACACTGATCCCCTCACACTCACCCTAACACCGTCAAACTGACTCCCTCACACTCACTCCATCACATCACACTGACTCCCACACACTCACGCCATCACCATCGCCCTGAACTGCTCACACTCACAACTTCTCCATCACTTTGACCGCTCACACTCACTCTATCACCGTCACCCTGACCCCCTCACACTCACAAATTGACCGTCACACTGACCCCCTCACACTAACTCCATCACCGTCACCCTGACCCGCTCACACTCACTCCTTCTCCGTCACTTTGACACCCTCACACTCACTCCATCGCCGTCACCCTGACCCCCTGACATTCACTCCATCACCGTTACCCTGACCCCCTCACACTCATTCATTACCATCACACTGATCCCCTCACACTCACTCCCTCACCGTCACCCTGACCCCATCACATTCACTCCATCACCGTCACCTTGACAACCCGAACACTCACTCCATCACCATCACCCTGACCCGCTCACACTCAACCCTTCTACGTCACTTTGACCCCCTCACATTCACTTCATTTCAATTAATCTGACCCACTCACAATTACTCTATCACCGTCACCCTGACCCCCACCCACTCGCAACTTCACCGACAACCTGACCCCCTCACATTCACTCCATTACCGTCACCCTGACACCCTCAGACTCCCTCCATCCCCGTCACTCTGACCCCCTCACACTCACTCCATCATCGCCAAACTGACCCTCTCACACTCACTCCTTCACCGTCACCCTGACCCCCTCACATTCACTCCATCACCGTCATCCTGACCCCTTCACACTCACTCTATTACCGTCACACCGATCCCCTCACACTCACTCCATTACCGGCACCCTGACCCTCTCACACTCACTCCATCACCGTCAACCTGATCCCCTAACACTCACTCCATCACCGTCAAACTGACCCCCTCACACTCACTCCATCACCGGCACCCTGACCCTCTCAGACTCACTCCATCTGCGTCACACTGACACCCTGATACTGACCACATCAGTGTCACCTTGACCTCCTCACACTCACTCCATCACTTTCACTTGACCCCATAACACTCACTCCATCACCCTCACACTGACCTGCAAACACTCACACTATCACCATCACCCTGACCCACTCACACTCACTCACTCACTGTCATCTTGACCCCCGCACACTCACTCCATTACCATCACCCTGACTCCCTCACACTCACAACGTCACCATCACTCTGCCACCTTCACACTCACTCCATCATCGTCACCCTGACCCGCTCACACTCACTCCTTCTCCGTCACTTTGGCGCCCTCACACTCACTCCATCACCGTTAATCTGACCCCCTCACACTCACTCCATTACCGTCACACTGATCCCCTCACACTCAAGCCTTCACCGTCACCCTGACCCCCTCACACTCACTCCATCACCGTCAACCTGACCCCCTCACACTCAATCCATCACCATCAAAATGACCCCATCGCACTCACTGCATCACCGTCACTCTGACTCCCACACACTCACTCCATCACCCTCGCAATAACGCCCTCACACTCACTACATCACCGTCACACTGACCCCATTAAACTCACTGTCAGCGTCATGCTGACACCCTCACACTCAATCCATCACCGTCAACCTGACCACTCGCACTCACTCCTTCACCGTCAAACTGACCCTCTCACACTCACTCCATCACAAGCACCCTGACCCTGTCAGACTCACTCTATCTCCGTCACAATTACCCCCTCAAACTGACTCCATCACCGTCACCCAAACCCGCTCACACTCAATCCATCACTGTCACCTTGACATCCTCGAACACACTCCATCAATTTCATTCTGACCCCCTCACACTCACTTCATCACCCTCACACGGACCCGCAAACAGTCACACCATCACCATCACCCTGACCCTCTCACACTCACTCACTCGCGGTCATCTTGACCCCCGAACACTCACTCCATCACCATCACACTGACCCGCTCACACTAACACCTTCACCGTCACTCTAACACTCTCACACTCACTCTATCACCACCACACTGACCCCCTTACAGTCAGTACATTACCATAACACTGATCCCCTCACACTCACTCCTTCGCCATCACTTTGACCAACTCACACTCACCCCATCAACGTCAACCTGACCCGCTCACACTCACAACTTCACCGTCACTCTGACACTCTCACACTCACTCCATCACCATCACACTGACCCCCTCACACTCACTTCATCACTGCCACCGTGAACACCCTCACACTCATTTCATCACCGTCAAACAGACCCCCTCACACTCACTCCATCACCGTCACACTGTCCGCCAAACACTCACACCATCACCATCACCGTGGCCCTCTCACATTCACTCACTCACTGTCATCTTGACCCCCGCACACTCACTCCATCACCATCACCCTGAACCGCTCACACTCACTCCTTCTTCATCACTTTAACCCACTCACACTCACCCCATCACCGTCAACCTGGCCCCCTCACACTCACAATTTCAACGTCCCACTGACATCCTCACACTCACTCAATCATCATCACCCTGAACCTCTGACGCTTACTACATTGCCGTCTCACTGATCCCCTCACACTCACTACTTCACCGTTACCCGCACCCCCTCACACTCACTCCATCACCGTCAAACTGACTCCCTAACACTCACTCCATCACCATCCAACTGACACCCTCACACTCATTCCATCACCGTCATCCTGACCCGCTCATACTCATTCCTTCTCCGTCACTGTGACCCTCTCATCCTCACTCCATCGCGTTCACACCTACCCCCTCACATTCACTCCTTCACTGATAACCTGACTCCTCACACTCACTCCATCACTGTCACACTGATCCCCTCATACTCACCCTAACACCGTCAAAATGGCTGCCTCACACTCACTCCATCACCGTCAAACAGACATCCTCACACTCACTCCATCACCGTCACACTGATCCCCTCACACTCACTCCATCACCGTCACGCTGACTCGCTCACACTCACTCTATCTCCGTCACACTGACCCCCTCACACTCACTCCATCACCGTCACCTTGACAACCCCAACACTCACTCCATCACCACCCTCCTGACCCGTCACAATCTTTCCATCACTGTCACCTTGACCTCCTCACACTCACTTCATCATTGTCACACTGACTCCCACATACACACTCGATCACCGTCGCCCTGACCCGCTCACACACATTCCATCACCGTCACCCTGACCCCCTCACATTCATTCCATCACCGTCAACTCGACAACCCGAACAGTCACTCCATCACCACCCTCCTGACCCCTCACAATCTTTCGAGCACTGTCACCTTTACCTCCTCACACTCACTATATCACTGTCACCCTGTCTCCCATATACTCAATCCATCACCGTCTGTCTGACCCCCAAACACACACACCATCACCATCACCCTGACCCGCTCACAATCAATCCTTCTACGTCACTTTGACCCACTCACACTTACTTCATCACCGTCACCCTGACCCCCACCCACTCGCAACTTCATCTGCAACCTGACCCCCTCACATTCACTCTATTATCGTCCCACTGATCCCCTCACACTCACTCCATCTCCGTCACACTGACCCGCTCACACTCACTCTATCTCCGTCACACTGACCACCTCACATTCACTCCATCACCGACAAACTGACCCCCTCACACTCACTCCTTCACCGTCATCCAGACCCCCTCACATTCACTCCATCACCGTCATCTTGACCACCTCACACTCACTCCATTACCGTCATACTGATTCCCTCACACTCACTCCTTCACCGTCACCCTGACCCCCTCACACTCACTCCATCACCGTCAACCTGACCCCCTCACACTCAATCCATCACCATCAAAATGACCCCCTCACACTCACTGCATCACCGTCACACTGACTC